>NC_000086.7:146262028-146629528 GCF_000001635.26 Mus musculus | reverse complement strand
AGATGAAAATAATCCATACGTTAAAAACAAACAACAACAACAACAACAAAAAAAAACAATAAGAAAGAAGCAAACCTGATTAAAATCAATGGGTCACAAAAATATCCAAAAATATATAATATAGTGGGAAGGCAAGGGTTTGGAAGAAGGGATTGTATAGTAGAGGTAGGGGGATAAAGAGTAGTGGGAGTGAATATAATCAAACTGCACTATATCTGGTTATGAACTTGTCAAATTAAAGAAAAACAATTATCATGTCTTTTAAATTTTGTTATTAAAATCTGATTTATAAGTAGTGTTTGTATGAGCATCCCATTGAACTTTATTTCTGAGGAATAGAATGTTATTAATTATAGTCACCACATTGTGTAATAGATCTCCCAAAGTTCTTCCTTTCATATATCTAAAATCACATATCCTTTGTCTAAATACCATTATTTTCTCTATGTTAGCTACATTTTATCTGTTCTGCAAGCTTTACTGTTTAGATTCTACAAATATATAAGACCATACAGTATGTGTCTTTCTGTGGCCAGCTTATTTCCATATGCTTATGATTTCTGGTTCAATCCATGTTTCTGTAAATGACAGGATTTCATTATTTCCATAGCTAATTTATTTCTTTTTTACTGTTGGTATGTATATACCATGTTTTCTTCATCAGTTTATGCATTGATGAACACACACATTGTTCCATATCTTGGCTTTTGTGAAAAATGTAAAGTACACATTTTTCCCTGGTGGCCTAACCAAAGTAGTGTTTCCTTGGGTTTGATTTATTCTTCATATTATTTATGAATGAAAATATTTACATGTAGGGGCCTTTAGCATTACAATAGACTATATTTAGATGTTACTTCATACTTTTGTCTATTTTTATCACATTTGAATTGACAACAAAAATCTCATTGAACTAATGAGGAGAGACATTCTATGGAAGACAGTCGAAACAGAAGAAATACTGTAAAAGCAACTAGAACATACAATCTGAAAAGCACTATGTATAAAATACCTGTACATATGTGAAGAAACAAGTTAAATGTTGGTTCCTCAGCATATTTTAACTAATTTCTTGACATTTGTACTGATATTTATACACAGTTCTTTTTAAATGTAGAAAACCTGTTCTATACAGTAACTGGTATTGTGAGGCAAAATATATACACACAAATTTTGCAAACAAAGATATGGATACTATATAAACATGACCAATTCCTATTTATTTATTTATTTATTTATTTATTTATTTATTTATTTATTTATTTATCTGAAGCTATGCAATTCATCGGGGAAAGAGTAATTTGAGGCATTAATGCTCTTAAATGAATCTAGTACTTTTGTCAAAACATTATGATGTCAAGAAATACTTTTAAAATACCAATATTTTCCTAACTGTATAGTTGAAGCTTATCAGTCTGAGCAATCTCTTAAAAACATGAACATTTCCATCATGTCAGTTCTCTGTAGGAAATAGCTTGACAGCTTCTTACTGTACTAAGAATAAGAACCACATTTCTTTCCTGTTCTGTGAGAACTGAATTAACTCCCTAATTTCTAACTTAGCAAATTCTGCTTGCTATTTGTACGTTTACATACTTTCAGACATATTTTACTTCCACAGATTTTTTTCTAGGATCTTCTTTTAGCCTTTAAAGCTACAACATGTTATTTGTTTGTTTGTTTGTTTGTTTGCAAAATAAAAAAAAATCGTCCCATCTTTTTCTAGGTAGTGGGTCCCCTTAGCTTTGAATTTCAGATTAAATGTCATTTTCTCAGTAGGTCACTTGTATATGGTGTAAATTTTTGTGTTCCTTAATTGTAACCAACCTTGTGTAAATTTCATAGTCTTTATAGTGGTCATTACCCTTTCAATGCAAATATTGCTTATTTTTAAATGTTTATTTCCTTGATATATAATAAATTATAATATATATATAATTTGTATGTATAGCAAGACATATACAATGCTTATACTGGGAACTAAAATAGATTCCATTCATTTTAATTCAATAATAGTTTGACTGTGTATTGCTTCATACCTCATGTAAAATTTAGCCCCAAATGGATAATAGTTTTAAATGAAAAATGTAAAAATACAAAAATCTCTTAGAGACTATTAAGAGAGCCTTCATAATTCAAGATTAGGCAGAGTTCTTAGACATGATATCAAAGTCATGAAATACAAATGAGTTTAAAAATTAGATTTTACCACATTTAAAGTGGTCACATTTTAACAACCCTGCTAACTGAATAAAAAATTGAACTACAATTTGATAGAAAGTATTTGCAAATTGTTCATCTAAAACCTACTAAAATTATAAATATTTGAAAAAATTTGTAAACTCACAGTGAAATACAAATGAAAAGTAGAAAACACTGCATTCTACCAAATGCAGAGAGGTGGTGGGGATAGAAATGAGAGAGGGAGTTAGACAGAGACACACACAAAGACAGAGACAGAGACAGAAAGAGACAGACAGAGACAGAGAGTATATGAAATCCAGTGTCAACAATATTTATATTGGTTTGGGAAATCTATTACTTCCATATATACCAAAATAATGAAAATGTATCTTCATGACAACTTAAAAGCTTTCCTTAACTGGTTAAGTATATAAGTATATAAGTCAGTGGTACTTGATCCAAAATCGTTAGAAATCTATCTGAAAAATAATTTTTCTATAAATCTATACAAATAAATAGGGAAAACTAAAGTTAAAAAATGTCAGTGGTACTATTCATACCTTCGATGTACAAATCTTTGGATTCTATTTCCTTCACGACACAAATGTGTCCATATACCCAACCTTCCTTAATTACTGCTGCATTTTATGGGAGACAGGAAGGAGGGGAAGGTATGCCTTGCTTTATGTTTAATTTTTCCAGGAACCTAAAGCTACTCTAAAAAATATAGAGCAAAGTCTACTAAAAATAAACAAATGGCATGTTGTGTTTTTCCTCAGCTGCATAGACAGTTAAATGTGTGTAATCAGAGTACCATAAGTATGTACCAGTTAAATATGGCCTGCCCCCCCCCTGTATATTGTAAGTCAAAATGATGAATTATCAGCCCTCTGTGCTTTAGGTATGAACTCTCCATCAATGGAGGCTGATAAAAAATTCTACTGAAGGCTCATGAAACTGTAAGGCACTTGGCAGTGATAAATGGGTTTAGCTGACGGTAATAGAGACTCATCAGCAGTTGGATATTGAGTTTCACTCAGCTGACACTCACAGGAGGAACAGTGTCGAAAACATTTTTCTGTACTTAAGATTCTATGCCAGTAAAGAAAACATATTCTGAGTATTTGTGCTACCTCATCAACAGGTACAGAAAACTCTCCCATTTTCCCAATTTAGGACTCCATTTTAGAAACCTCAGTTCTCATTTTTTTTCCTCCATTGCTAAATGCCTTCAGGTTTCTTAGCATTACTTGTGCTATAGCCTTGGGAGATCTTACTTATTATTTTAAAAAGTGTCCTTTAATAGTAATTCTGGCTTTAAATTGGTAGCATGTCAAAAACCATGAAGAGTAAAAGGCACAAGGAACAATATGTAACCAAATACCTATGCATGTATACCCAGTGTCTAGAGTGTACGAATCAATAGTGTAGGCCATTTTCTTACACCTGGAAAAGCTTTCAATGACAAATAATCTTTGTTTTCCTTCTTTTAATTATTTTAAGGGACAAACCACTTGTCATATAATTAGTTTTGAGGATGATAGTCAGGAGGCTGATTTTTATCAAAATGTTATTCCAATCCTAGAGCCAAGCTCATTTCCAAGGCAACATAAAGAGACTTGAGGCTGTTTCAAGCAATATGATAGATTAAAAAATATGCTCTATTAAATTAAACAAACTGATAGTTACTAAGAAAATTAGAAAGGATTTTTTAACCCCTCATGTCTCACAGCAGATGACTATAAAGTGATATCAACAAGAAGGACATATATATCTTTGTTGTTGTTGTGGGAAGTCTAGAGGAATACAGCTAAACAGAAGTTGCTGGCAGATGCTTAGTCTCCACTTATTAATCTGGACAGAAATGTGTTTTGGCAATTGAATTCTATTTGTGCTTCCATAATGCCACAAACATTTTTCAAGATACTTACCTTGTACTTCTTGAGCTGTGGAGGACAAAATGCTCCCTTCACGCTTTAGAATTGGTTTTGGCTGGTGTCTTTCTAAAGGGACTGAATCCCTGGCATCTCTCCTAATCTTATTAGTGTGTTCTTCTTTCATTCCAAGTGTTACATTTTAACCAGCACATTTGCATAATTGTACCCTAAGTCGCATTGCCCATATTTTAAGAGCACTAGAATTTTAATATTTGGTGTATATAACACGGGAATAAATGGACTTGGCATAACTAATTTTCATCTTTGCAGGATGTAATGATTAAATAGAAAGTTGTGTCATTCTGGTCACCAGTGTTTTAGAGATACAAGTAATATTCAAGGTGATATATCTCTAACTGCCTCTGAATGATCATAAAAATTCTCATTAACTTCAGGTGAGTGACCATTAGAAGAAAACAGAAAAAAAGTTCCTTTCTAAGTGAATTGTTTTGAAGAATCTTGTTCTTTATCACAAACAGAAGAGAAACTAGAAAATGAACTGACAGAATGGTTTTCAGGGAAATAAACAGGATATAAAGCCAAGCCTATTATAATGCCTGTGTCTGCATAAAAGGGGGTAGTAGATAAAGATATTCCATAGTTGGGGCCAAAGGGAGGAGAAAAAGAGATTTCTACACTGTAATGGATCAAGGGACATTAAGATTCTCACTGGAGGATGTTATACAGTTGCTCTCTGCATGGCATTTAAGTCAATAATGGAACTGGAAAAAAATCCCTTCTCATGGTATTATTACTGTTTTATATCTGTTTATTTATATTTTGATACAAAATTCTCACTTTTGTGCTATATTCACCTACACATTATAGTTAGGTACTAGAGTAAAAAAAAATATATAAGATGAACTATTCTGT
The DNA here is from genome assembly GCF_000001635.26 of Mus musculus. Classification (NCBI taxonomy): domain Eukaryota; kingdom Metazoa; phylum Chordata; class Mammalia; order Rodentia; family Muridae; genus Mus; species Mus musculus. The sequence goes on along the minus strand of NC_000086.7, from coordinate 146,624,534 downwards.
CAATTCTTTTTCTAGTGTATAGTTAGTTTGCAAATATATTTTATGATATTCATATAACATGCTTACATATATGTCTCAGACTATATGTCGAGCATTAAGTGGCATTTGCCTGTATTCCTATTTAAACAATAATAAGCAATGTTGAATCATGTTTTGTATCTAAGACAAGATAACTCCATATACTTTTGATACTGTCCTCCATGTTCCTTTTCAAAGAGACACTGATAATTTCTGAGTTGTCAAAACACTATTTTAATGGAAAAACACTTAACCATCCAATGCAATAGGAAGAAAAGAATGCATTACAACTGTAATGAAACAAGTAGTACCTTTTGTTACTTGTTTCCCTGATCATTTTTCACTGTGGTCATGGTGTCAAATAATTTATTATAAGTCATGAGACTTAAAATGTTACTTCATTCAAAACTATCTTATAACTGAAGATCAAAGAAATAAGTAAATGAGGCTAAGCTCTACTTACTATAAGCATCATTTTCCATATTCATTATAGCCCATACAGGAGTGGTCACTGTTTCACATATATTGCTATGATTAACAGATATTATTTATCTGTTAATAATGTCTAGGTAGTGGTCTTTTAAGAACATAAATCTTCAGAGACAATCTTGAGTAGAATGATCTAAAATCATCAGAAGTATGATCTGGCCAAAGTGAAAAGACTGACACTCCAGTTTTTCTGTTGAAAATATAGACAAATATTTATATATATACATATATATATACATATACAAATATATATGTATATGTATATATATATGCCATATTTTCCCTGATTTTTAAGTTGGAATAAAGGAATTGATATCTGAAATGCCATTTAAAAAAGAGAGAGACCATGGAATCATCTGCTACATGTTACTTTGATTCAGCTTACATTTAGGAACATATATGTATGTGTCAGTCATATTCATCTGCTTCCATCCCTGGGTTCTATACAAAAGCAGGCTGTGCAAGCCTGAGCAAGCCATAGTGAGCAAACCATTAAGAAGCACTCCTCTGTTGCTTCTGTCTACAGGTTCCTTCCCTGTTTGAGTTCTTGTCCTAGCATCCTCGAGTGAAGAACAATGTGAAAGTGCAAGCTGAATAAGCCCTTTCCTCTCCAACTTGCTTTTTGGTCATGGTGTTTTTTGTTTGTTTGTTTTGTTTTGTTTTGTTTTGTGTTGTTTTGTTTTGTTTTGTTTTGTTTTTCAGTTAAAAACACTAAGACAAAAAGAAAATGTAGAAATGCTGGAAGTCTATTATAATCTCAAAATTAAACATTTAAAAAATAAAAATAACTGACAAACTGTTGGCTCCATGCAATGAGAATAATCTAGCTAAAGCAATTATGAACCTTCCTGGCTTGGGCATGAAATACATTGTTAGACTATTCTCTTTAGCCAAAGTTCTTCATTTGTATGAAAGCAGCTATCTTTTGAGGAGTATATATATATATATATATATATATATATATATATATATATATATAATCTGCATAATCTGGGTAACTAGTTAAGTGATAATATTTCTTGTATATGTTTTTATACATCCACAGACCTATGAATAGATCCACACTTATAATGTGTGCATATACAGCATTCAGGTTTTTTGCTAGTCTTCTAGATGTCTGTTCAATATAGGCAATGGTTATTGCTAGGTAGGCTGTAATAATGAAAGTGATTTGAGGTTTTGAGGTGCTGAAGTCACCAAGAGAGAGAGAGAGAGAGAGAGAGAGAGAGAGAGAGAGAGAGAGAGAGAGAGAGAGAGAGAGAGAGAGAGAGAGAGAGAGACTGGGAGGAAGAAAGAGAAAGAGAGAGACTGAAGAGAGAAATAAAATAAGGAGAATGAGACCACTAAGGTCTCTGTTTTCCTAAACATACACTAAAGAGACCCTAATACCATTTTACCCACCATTATATTATTATATATTATAGTTTTATATTAATATACACACCATTCCATTGTTGCACCTCCAAACTAACTCTAATTCCATATTATGAACTAACAGCCAATTCATACTTAAATGTATCTGATTACGTCAAAACATGTTCATAACTGATTTTGTTCTAATCAGGTTTCAAACATAACCCATCTGATACATTTTTTTTTCTTTGGTATTTCTCAGAAGGTCATTCAATTCTGTAAGGATCATGTCATTTCCTTTCACTTTCTGACCAGTACTATGGGCAAATGTGTAGCCCTAATGCCCAAACACGGCACAGATAGATCTAGATAGCTTCTTTATTTGCTCCTGTGAGTATTTTGTTTCCTCTTCTAAGAAGGAGCAAAGTACCCACAAATTGACTTTCCTTCTTCTTGAGCTTCATGTGTTCTGTGAATTGTATCTTGGGTATTCTGAGCTTATGGGCTAATATCCACTTATCAGTGAATGCATACAATGTGTGTTCTTTTGTTATTGGGTTACCTCACTCAGGATGATATTTTCTAATTCCATCCATTTGCCTAAGATTTTCATAAAGTCATTGTTTTTAATAGCTGAGTAGTACTCCATTGTGTGTATATACCAAATTTTCTATATCCATTCCTCTGTTGAGGGACATCTGGGTTCTTTCCAGTTTCTGGCTATTATAAATAAGGCTGTTATGAACATAGTGGAGCATGTGTCCTTATTACATGTTGTAGCGTCTTCTGGGTATATGCTCAGGAATGGTATAGCTGGGTCCTCAGGTAACCCTATGTCAAATTTTCTGAGGAACTGCCAGATTGAGTTCCAGAGAGATTCTTTCAGCTTGCAATCCCACCAGCAATGGAGGAGTGTTTTTCTTTCTCCACATCCTTGCCAGCATCTGCTGCCACCTCAGTTTTTGATATTAGCCATTTTGACTGGTGTGAGGTAGAATCTCAGCATTGTTTTGATTTGCATTTCCATGATGACTAAGGATGTTGAACATTTCTTAAGGATGCTTCTCTGCCATTCAGTATTCCTCAGTTGAGAATTCTTTTTTTAGCTCTGTACCCCATTTTTAATAGGGTTAGTTGATTCTCTGTAGTCTACCTTCTTGAGTTCTTTTTATATATTGCATATTAGTTCTCTATTGGAAGTAGGATCAATTGGAAAAGATACTTTCCCAACCTGTTGGCTGCCATTTTGTTCTATTGACAGTGTCCTTTTTCTTAAAGAAGCTTTGCAATTTTATGAGGTCCCATTTGTCTGTTGTTAAAGTCATTTAGCTTCTACTTCTGCAGAGGTCTCTGAGACTTGAAGGGAGGGCATTGATGAATATATCCTATACAGGACTCAGTATTTCAAAGTCTCTCACTCTCTATTCATTGTCCATCTGTGGCTTCAGTACATCTTGATCATATCTGTCTAAACTCTCTCAACTTTTTTTCAGGACCCTCATATCTTGCTCCCTACATTCATGCCTTATTTTAATATTTATGTATTTCCTAATTTTAATTTTCTTTTATAACCCATCAAGTCAAATTAGTGCTACTTAACATCAATAATTGTCAAAGATTTACCAATTTTATTTCCTCTTTTAAATCTCAACTTTTTGTATGTGCTGGCCAAACCTTAGCAATGTGTTCAAAAGGTTGTATGGTTTTTAAAATGAATACCAGTGTCATATGTTTACTGTATACTTTGAGACCTCTGTGTCAATCTGTTCTGCTCTGTCTTGTACAACATGTCAATGAATTACAGTCCCAGGATTTGTTCATAATCCATCTGACAGGAAGTCTGAAAGTCATCTGATGCTGAAGAATATAACATAAAACTCAGAATTAACTATTGCTTTCAGGACATAGATGACAATTTGTTAATGAATGTCATCAATTCTGAGAGGGTTTAAAATTAGTCATTACAGATGAAAATGGAAAAGGATAAGAAAGCTTTTAGCTCATACATGAAGGTTTGATTGAATTTTTAAAAAATTTGATATAATAACTTGAAAAAGTGACATGATGTTATTGATAATGGCTTACCAGTTATATAGAACTGTTTTAAAATTAGGAACTACAGTAGTCCTCATGAGGCCCCTTGGTATTGCAAAATTTATATGCCGTAGTACAGGGGAATGCCAGGGCCAAGAAGAGTGAGTGGGTGGGTAAGGGAGCGTGATGGGGAGAGGGTATAGATAACTTTCGGGATAACATTTGAAATGTATATAAAGAAAATATCTAATAAAAAATAAAAAAATTAGGAACTACAAAAATAATTTATTGATTCATCTCTCTAATTTTCCATACATATTTTTATTTTTTATTATTTATTTATTTATTTTTGGTTTTTTGAGACATGGTTTCTCTGTGTAACCCTGGCTGTCCTGTAACTCACTCTGTTTACCAGGCTGGCCTTAAACTCAGAAATCCACCTGCCTCTGCCTCCCAAGTGCTGGGATTAAAGGCTTGAGCTACCACGGCCTGGCTTTCCATACATATTAAAGGGACAAAATGTTTTCTTATTAAGAAACAGTAGGTATGAGACAAAAGTTTTATGAATGAAAGTATTATTAAAGGTCTTCAAGTCATTATTTATTGTGTTATTTCTTTCTCTCATTTAGGGGAATCTGTTTAACTCAGTAAATAGACCATGGCTGCCTGGCCTTGACACAAAGATAAACACATGCCTTTTCCTCCCAAGTACAGGCATTAAAGGCATGCAGCAATGGACCTAGTTTATTTTTCTCTTTTAAAATACTTTCAAACTTTTTGGGATTTGAAATTGATTATTTCTTTGCATATTCTGTATAATTTTATTCACAGTTAATATTGTATTTATAACTTCATAGAATTTATTTCAATGATTGTCCCAATCAATGTAGATGTGACTCTGGTCTGACCTCTCATGATCATCTTAAAACTTTCTACCACTAGTTCCCAATATGAACCTTTCATCTGTGTCTGTATGTATTAATCAAGGCAGTTTCTTTTGTAGCCTACTGGTAAACCATGATGGATACTCTTTCTGTTTGCATTCAACTTAGTTCGCTATTTACTTTTAGTTCATCTGATTATATAAAGAATGAACTTAAAACGCCTCACCTATAGTGAAGTATTCTTGATTTGAACATCTCTTCACAGATACATTTAGTCATTCATCTCTCTAATTCGGTGTTTAATTTTGTATAGACTTACATAGGGATTAAGGAATTTAAATCTATCTCCCTTAGATTAGAATTGTTCTCAGAAGAAAAGGTTACTCCATGAGGTTAGTATCTTCCAGAAGTCCTGGTCTATTATCATCTTCATTGTGGGCTTCCATTTGATGTTGGTTGAATCAATCAGTGGATAACTAATGAACTACTATTTTTAGACTACAACTACATCCCATTTCTATGAAGCTAACTGTTTTGTTTTCTCAAGCTCAGAGTGAGTTCAACATATATCAAATTTTCCTCTTCAGTATCTCAGTCATTTGTAAAAGCAGTATTGTGTGTTTTTAATATACAGGAGGATCTGCATTTTGAATGCAACCTTAATAAGGAAACAGTTATAGAGCTCTCAGGGACTTAAACCACCCACCAAAGAGTACACATGGAGGGACCCAGGGTTCCAATAACATATGTAGCAGAGGATGGCACTGTCTGGCATCAATAGGAGAAGTCTTTGGTCCTGTGAAGGTTCAATTCCCTGGTGTTGGAATTCCCATTTGAATTGAGACTAGCAATGATGCCACTGTTGGAGCCTTCCTTGATATTCAACTAAAATGTGGAACTGTATTTTGTTTTTTTACTTGTTCATTTTACATCCAGCTCACTTCTTTCCATCCTGCTTACCCCCTTCCACAATCCTCTCCCCCATCCCGTGCCTCCTTCACCCCTGAGAGGGTGGCACATCCTCTTCTTCTGAGGCCAGGTAAGGCAACCCAGCTAGAAGAGGATATCTCATGCACAGGCAACAGCTTTTGGGATAGCCCCTGCTTCAGTTGTTTGGGACCCATGTCCTTGCTCCAGTTGTTTGGGACCACATAAAGACCAACCTGCATATTTGCTACATGTGTGCAGAGGAGGTGGGGAATCCAGCCTGTGTATGACCTTTAGTTGGTAGTTCAGTCTCTGAAAACTCCAAGGGTCCAAGTGAGTTGACTCTGTTGGTCTTCCTGCAATTTTTACTCCTATTCTTCCATAAGAGTCTCCAAAATCTATCCATTGTTTGACTATGGGTGTCTACATCTGTCTGAGTCAGCTGCTGGGTGAAGGATCTTAGAAGATCGCCATGCTAGATTCCTGTCTGCGTGAATAACATAGTATCATTAATAGGGTCAGGAATTGGTGCTTGCCCAAGAGATGTGTCTAAAGTTGAGCCTACTATTGGTTGGCCAGCCATTCCCTCAGTCTCTGCTCCATTTACTATCTCTGTATTTCTTGCAGTTAGGATAAATTTTGAGTCAAAAATGCTAGAAGGAGAATTCGAACCCTAGGAGGATAACTACATCTAAGAAAATACAGGAAATAAGTAATTTCATACAAGCAAAAACAAAAGAAGCACACACACAGAAAGAGAGAGAGAGAGAGGGAGAGAGGAGAGAGAGACAGATTAAAATAACAGGAATTAACAGTCACTTGTCATTAATATCTCTCAACATCAACGGACTCAATTCTGTAATAAAAAGACACAGGCTAACAGATCCATCATTCTGCTGCATACAAGAAACATACCTCTGCAATAAAGATAGACATTACTTCAGAGTGAAGGGCTAGAGTAAAAAAATTCCAAGAAAACAGGCCCAAGAAGCAAGCTGAAGTAACAATTCTAATATATAATAAAATAGACTTTCAATCAAAATCAATCAAACAGGGACACTTCATACATATTAATGGAAAAAGTCTACAAAAATGATATCTCAATTCTGAACATCTATGCCCCAAACACAAGGGCACCCACATTTGTAAAACATTGCTGCAGATTAAATCAAACATTGAGCTCCTCACAATAATAGTGGAGGACATCAACATCCCACTCTCACCAATGGACAGGTCATCCAGACAAAAAACTAAACAGAGAAATAATGAAGCTAACAAACATTATAAATCAAATAGACCTAAGAGACATCTATAGGATATTTCACCTAAACACAAACATACATACATACATACATACATACATACACACACACACACACACACACACACACACACACACACACACACACACAAATACCTTCTTCTCAGCACCTCATGGAACTGTATTTTAAAACACACTGCTCTCATAGGTGATTGTTTACTTTCTTTTAACTTCATAGCAATTTCTTAGCCTTACTGCAGTTCTGCATTCTCATTTTTCTGAGGTTAATTGGGTAACCTGGATAAGATTTCCCAATGAGTAAAATAAAAGAAGAGATCATTATTCAGATCACTCTGCTTTAAAAGTCTGAGCTATTTTTTGTGTGAAAATATTAAGAGTGAAAGATTGTTAGTGTACATGGATTCTTCTATGTGATATGCAAACATAGCTTTTAAAATTAATGACTTCACAATTTTCTTCATAATGCTGTTAAGTTTTTACTTTTCTAATTTCCCAATTTAAAAATTAGGGCATATCCCAGACATTCTCTTTTACCTTATTGTATTTTATTTTGTTTTATGAAGTGACTCCGGCTATTTATTTATTTATTCATTTATTTATTTATTTATTTCTATACCACATAATATTTTTATCTATGTTCATTAATAATGATATTCATCTTTATTGCATAGGTTCCCAATACCTTTCTTTTCTTTTCTTTTATCGGTTATTTTCTTTATTTACATTTCAATTGTTATCCCCTTTCCTGGTTTGCCCTCTGGAAACCCCCATCCCACCCCTCCCCCTGCTTCTGTGAGGGTGCTCCCCTACCCACCCACCCACTCCTGCAACCCTGCCCTGGCATTCCCCAACACTGGGGAGTTAAGCTTTCACACGACCAAGGGCTTTTCTTCCTATGGATGTGAGACTATGCCATCCTCTGCTACATATGCAGCTGTAACCATAGGTCCCTGCATTTGTACTCTTTGGTTGGTGGTTTAGTCCCTGGAAGCTCTATAACTGTTTCCTTATTAAGGTTTGAATACAGATCCTCCTATATATTAAAACCTTCTTAAGTTATATCCTAGATATTATTCTAAGTTATATCATGTTTTGTTTTAATGCACAGATAATATTTTCCATTTTGTTACTTTAAATGAAAATAGCCAAGTTGCTTTGAATAAAGAATGGATTAATTTCTAATTTTATACTTGTATGTAGTCAAATCTTCTTACACTAAGCCTGTTTCTGCTTTATTAAAAGGAAATATTATCAAGCACTGAAAAGATTTTAAGCTTTCACTTCTATAAAACTTGATGTTACTACTCAATATCATTCAATCATTCATTCACCCATATAATGAATGCTTCCTGAACACTCAATATAAATGTACACTATATTCGAGGTACCTGGTTACAGGGAAAACCATGTAAGCAAACATATTTCTAGCTGGAGTCACTTCATAAAACAAAATAAAATACAATAAGGTAAAAGAGAATGTCTGGGATATGCCCTAATTTTTAAATTGGGAAATTAGAAAAGTAAAAACTTAACAGCATTATGAAGAAAATTGTGAAGTCATTAATTTTAAAAGCTATGTTTGCATATCACATAGAAGAATCCATGTACACTAACAATCTCTCACTCTTTAAGAGGACTTATGATATTACTGCAGAAGGAACTACAAATTAGTTCACTCGAGGCAGAATCTTCTGTGAAGTGTGCCATGAAGAGAATATGGAGTTTAGAATATGAGCTATGCAGAGAGAGTCATGGAAGTCTAGCATTACAATATTAGTCTAGTGTATTTTATTCTTGACATACTAGTGAGTCCTGCATTATCTTTCTTACCATGAGCCTTAGTTATTCTAATCCACTCAATGCTTTGTGTGGATTTTTATAGTAATATCTGAAATGTCAACACTTTTGTCAATTCCAGCTTTAGGATTTTCAAATCTTAATAAACTTCCCATGAGGTGAATTGGTCTTAATGAGCATACACATCTCACTGGATATTCTCATATATCTTTAGCAAACTATCTCAGTATATAAATATTCAATAATATTAACTACTATTTTTAATATAACACATGAAAATGAAAACTTTGCTGTCACAACTAGAATTATTTTAAAGGAAAAAGCCCCATTATCCTAGTCAGTACTAAGGTAATTTCTTTAACATTTCAATACTTATCCTATGAAAATAATCCATGATACTGGGAAGAACTGGTAATTTTCCTCTAGTTGCCATCTGAAAGCTATATTGACTGAAAGCTATGATGAAAGCTAAATATTAGGTATTTAACTTTTATTACAGTTTTATATTTATTTTTATTGGGTGTATGTATGTATGTATGTATGTATGTATGTATGAATGAATGTATATTGACACATGCATGCCATAGCATGTGTATGGAGGCCAGAATACAACTTGTGGGAATGGGTTCTCTCTACCTTTGTGGATTCAGGGAACTGAACTCAGGTTAATAATGTTGGTAGCAAGTGCCTTTATCTTTGAAATAACTCACTGACATTGTATTTAATATTCTTAATTCTGGTTAGATAAGTATATTCTCAAAGTGGTGATAATTGATTATTACAATGACACTGTTTTTAAATAGAAAAACGAAGTAACAATTAATCGGTCTCTCTCGTTGTTTGTCAGAGAAGCAGCATGAAGTTAAAAGCACTTATCAAGCTCTGTCAGTAATTAGCTCTGCGCTCAGACACAAACCACAGCTCTCTACTTCAAGATCCTCATCAAAACAGGCAGATCATATCAACTTCTTCTAACTGCTAGAGAAGTCTCAGAAAAGTGTGGAGTTATAGATAAGGGCAGGTAATTGAAAGGAATTAAATATCTATGCTAATTAGACAGCAATAATTAGTATTCTTTTATCTTGATTCTCAATAAGAAGCAGAAAAACAGAGTAGTTTGTAACAATAGCAATAGTAACAATAGTCCAAATAGTTATCAGTGGATAACAAAAGATACAAAACAAAACCATATCAGCATATATAACACTCATTTATTTTTCATAAATGCCAGAGAGGAAGAACTGTTTTCTTCCATCGAGAAGCCGATGGCATTATTTATAGAACGGTAATAAGCCATTCACTAGGTTTTCATGTCCAAATTGATGTTTATATCTTAAGAGCAAGTCTAGCAAAAACATTTCCTAGATATTTTTTGAGCTCTATTCAAGTACACCTGTCAGCTCCAATAGACTCAGATAGGTAGCTGGTGACAAGTGGCGAAGAACTAGAAAAGTTCCTTTGTCCAATCTTCTACTTTTGTAACAAGGCTACAATCATTTACTTCAAGTTTTATAGGAAGTGTTAAAAAAGTTTTTTACTAGACTGGGTGATTTTATAAGCTAGAGGTGAAACAAATTAGTTTTTTATGAATAAGAAGAATTATAAACGCATGAAACTCAAGAAGAATGAAGACCAAAGTGTGGACACTTTGCCCCTTCTTAGAATTGGGAACAAACAACCATGGAAGGAGTTACAGAGATAAAGTTTGGAGCTGAGACGAAAGGATGGACCATCTAGAGACTGCCATATCCGGGGATCCATCCCATAATCAGCTTCCAATCGCTGGCACCACTGCATACACTAGCAAGATTTTGCTGAAAGGACCCAGATATGGCTGTCTCTTGTGAGACTATGCCAGGGCCTGGCAAACATAGAAGTGGATGCTCACAGTCAGCTATTGGATGTATCACAGGGCCCCCAATGGAGGAGCTAGAGAAAGTAACCAAGGAGCTAAAGGGATCTGCAACCCTATAGGTAGAACAACATTATGAACTAACCAGTACCCCGGAGCTCTTGTCTCTAGCTGCATATGAATCAGAAGATTCATCGGCCATCAGTGGAAATAGAGGCCCATTTTTGTGCAAACTTTATATGCCTCAGTACAGGGGAATGCCAGGGCCAAGAAGTGGGAGTGGGTGGGTAGGGGAGTGGGTGGGGGAGCGTATGGGGGACTTTTGGGATAGCATTGGAAATGTAAATTAAATAAATACCCAATAAAAAAAGAATTATTTTCTCTTTAAAAAATACCTTTGAGACAATGTCTTATAGAGGCAAGGCTGGACTTGAACTTAGTCTGTACCTGAAGCATGACTCTTGGCACTTCTACTTCTCACCTGTGTGCCATTATTTGATGGTGGGATTGAATCGAAGACTTTATGTATTCTAGCAAGCACTGGACCATATAAAAAATAATCTCCTTCCCAAATGAATTTTGATAGAAGTATTTGCAAATGAAGAAGAAATACATAATTAATCAAGTATATAAAAACTGCTTATAAATATATGAAAAGGTATTTAACCAAAGAACTTCAAAAGTACAAAAATACCTTCAAATAAACACAAACTAGCTAAGAAATATCATTTTTCTTTCTTAATTCTTGCAAAATGTTGAATTATACCAAAAAGAAAAAGAAAAAAGCCAACTATTACAGATACATTCACCCTTCCACCTTAGGATTTAGGGAAGTAGAGTCAGGTGTTTCAGGAGTTCAAGGACAATCTGGGTTACAAACACAGTCCAGTGGTGGTTAGCATAATAACACATAGACTTGCCCTTTTAGAATTAGAAAGTAGTATGAACTTTTTATACTGAAATATGTCAATAAGTGTAAAAGCATTTATTAATATACAAATATATATGTGTGTGTGTGTGTGTGTGTCTCATTATGGATACATTATCAGAAAATTTGAAATTATATGTAAAATATTTATCATTGTGTTGCTTAGAAATACAAAAACTTTTGAGAATATCTAAACATTTACCTTAATTAGTTGAACACATTGTGATCCTTTCATGTGAGAGAATGTTTGAAAGCTAGATACAAATGATGCTAATTTTAATAACATTCATTGACTACTAAGAATGCCAACAGCATAATGATGTATTCAAAGAACAGATTGTCAAACAGCTTGTGATATGTGGTAGTTCTATGTGCTTGGAAGAATCTCATTGGTTAAAAATGTTCATAATCTTTTGTTTTATTTGGATTTTTAAGCGTTTGTTTTTGTAAACTACAAAAAGTTGGCTTAGTCTTAACCAGTGGGTGAAGAGTGAATCTAGACTCTTTCGCATTAGGACAGTGAAATTCAAGCAGTGATGACAGCTTTATAGATTAGACATTGTGACACTGAACATTTTTTCTGGAATCCAAACTGACATTCATTTGCAGCCCCAGAAAAATTTAGAGAGATTGGCAACTAGTTAAAAACATACCTTGGTACTTGACTATTACTGGTAAAATAAATCAAAACATTGGAACAAAAGAACAAACAACTCGGCCTAGCTGAGCAGACCAATAACCCTACCTACTGAGGAGGTTGAGAGAAAAGAATTATGAACCCAAGTACTGCCTGGGTGCCAAGGACCAGCCTCAGCTTGGAGAGTTATTCTCCAAGAATAACAAGAAGAGGTGTCTGGGAGCAGAGAAAACAAAGGACTCAGAAGTCAAATCAAGGTTCCAAGCTGGCAGCCTATGCTCCCCTGGAGACAGCAGTCCAGCCTGCTTTCTCTCTGTTCTGCTTTCTTTCTGATCTGCTTTCTCTAGAGATTTCTAGGCAACTCTCTCCGTGTGTTCTGCTAGAGACAGTTCTGCAAGCAGCTCTCTCTTGCTATTCTAAAATCTTTCTTTGGATAGCTCATCTCTTGCAGATCATAAGCCCAGTTGTTTATTTGACATATCAATCCAGTCATTTACTCCAGGTTTCCTTTTGATTATCCTGTGAATCAGCATCCTGTGAAACCAGCCCCAAAGTTCTTAAGAAACAGAAAGCATACATTTTCTTTTAACACTGCAAAAGATTTCAGATATTTGCCTGCTTTCATTAAACACAGATGACAAACTACCTGGATGGGACCCCTCCCTGAAATTACTATCATACCTGGGCCTAACCTTGGGATTTTCTAGGCTGTCCGGGAACTCATGTAGTAGTGACAAGCTAGTTCATTAATGCAGCTCCTTTTGTTTCTTTAGATTCATGAAGCCCCTCAAAATTTATGTTATATAAAGTTGGACTCATATTTTTTAGAGTTCTTTCCACAGCCTTATGGGCTGTCCTAAAGGTCTCAGTTTTTACAGTTTGCTACAACATTAACCATACCATCACCTCCCAGACTCATGCTGTCTCAGATTACCATGGAGTCATTAATGTTAACAGGGAGAGCATTCATTAAAGGGTGAATGTAAAATATCTACATTATTACACCAACAAGCTCTTACAGCAGCCATCCACACTCATGGAGACCCATGTCTGCTGGTCCTGTCTCAGGGGCAGAAACCATGTCAATCTGTTCCCACCAAGGCTACACTGGACCTGGCACCTGGCATCCTGGCTTCATTTTAATAATGATATCTTGTCCAAAATAAATAGTTTGGGATATAAGTCAGAGGTAGAGATCTCATCTTAAATGAACAAGGTTTAGATTCAATCACAAGTAAAACAGGAAAGAAAGATAGAAGGAAGGGAGGGAGGGAGGAAGAGAGAGGGATAGAAGGAGGGAAACAGAATAAATAATGACAAGTGGAGAAAGGAATGGAGGGAAAAGAAGTGTGCACAAACATGAGCATTTTACCACTTGAGGGTAGTTGTGATTTGTGTGAAATATCTCTACTGGCTAGAGATCAACTAGGCAAAAGTCAGACTTAGGATGATTTAGAAAGTGAATGATCTTCTGAGGCTGAGGTATGAAGGTATCTTGATAAATAAATGAATGAGAGAATGAATGAATAAAACATAAATAAAGAGGATAATTCATTAATATATGATTACAACAGTCCTCTGTTGAAAGGACAATATCTATATTTTAGAGTAAGGAACCCCAAATTTAAAAGAACATGGGTCAGTTTACAAGTTATATAATCAATTTTCAAATTCATGGCATGAGGCAATGGTGATGCATGCTTATCAGTGTCTCTCAAACTTAATTTATAGCATGTGGAAGAATTGGAAATGTTGACAGAAGTCATAGGTAGGTGGTCTAGTGGCAAAGTAGCATATAGAATGGTTGTATTTTTGGGCGGGAAGGGGAGTGTGTTTTCTGTTTATTCATTTATTTCACTTTATTTTTAAATATACAGTTACTTTAAAAGCAGAAAATTTTACCTAAAATAATCCAGACCACTACGTTGTTTGTTTCAGTTTTGTACTGCATTCATCATATACCACATTCCATTTGAGCCAGTTACCTTAAGAATCTACACCCAATGCTCAGCAGACTGATGCCTCTACTCTTCTGATCACCTGGTTGGCTACTTCATATGTTTTGGAATTTAAGGCTTATGCTCCACAATTCAAAAAGACCATTGATATTGCCTTAACTGGGAAAGCTCAAAGACAGTCTATTTTTCTGTGTCCCAGTTAAGATCATGTATGGAAACATAGAGTATACTCCATTTACCTGAGAAATTTATCTTGGCATTTTCTTTATCCTGGTAAAGAAAATCCACTCCACTAGCATTGTTATGGGATTTATATTTTGCTAATGATTTGCTAGGGGAGTTGATATTAGAGTTACATTACATCCTCAAAGCAAAATTATAAACAAATGGTCAGGGGTATTTTTGCTGCTCCTTCAAAGCCTCACTTCATGATTAGCACCTGTAGCAAGCTTTGTCTGACTAGTGTTGACACAAAAAAATCAAGCACATCCCACTTCCAAGTTTGCTTCTTTCCTATGCACCTGTTTCGCAGTAATAATACAGCTCTCCCAAAAGCTCTGCTTTGTGAGAAATATTACTTTGAAAAATCATAGGATTGGTATAAATGATAAATTTTGTTCAATTCCAGTTTGTCTCCTTTCATACTTGTATTGCAACTCTGCCACATGTATGATAAGTCTACATCACGCTGTGCTTGACTGAGACCAAAAGAATCCATGTTGTAATCCTATCTGCCACTTGTGAGTATATTAGATTGGATAATTTATATACACACAATGAATTGTCAGTTGTAAATGAGACCACAAATATGTGCTTCATGTATAACAGTGATCTTATTAAATGCCAAATATCATCAGGAATATAAAGTGATTTTTGAAAAGATGTATATAGTTAATAAATGTATTTTAAATCTTCTCTGTCTTAAGTATTCATCCAGCAAGCATCTTTTCCTGAACACTCAAAATGTACCATGCTATACCTTTTGCAAGTTTTTTTTTTCTTTTATCATGGCTAACATTTGGACGTAACAGAGATCTACTTTACTTATCCCAGGAAACTGAAACTCAGATAAGTCAAGACATTGCAGAAAGTCAAATGTCCAAATGAAAATCCTACATTTTTTCATGACTCCCATGCTGTTTCTGCCACTTAGTCATCTTGAAACACCACAGTATACTATCCAATTATAAATTTGGAGTTGTCTGTATTTAATCAGAGAAAATAATGGGATATAACTGGTAGAATTGGTGGTAAATAAGAAGCAGCATTGGAACACTATAGACACAAGATTTTTCAAACATTAGCAAGACCATACATGAGGCCAGGCATCAGATGTAGGCACTGCAAAATGTAATAAAAGCAAAAAGGTTTTGGAAAATGAAACAAGCAAAAATTAGTTCAAAATCAAATATACAAGGAAACTGAGATTGAGATGCTTCTGGTAGTATGTGACCATGTTGTATTGTAGGACTTCACTACAGGGCTTAGAAACCAAAGGGAAGGAAGAATATTTGGCAAATGGATAGTAAAACATGTTTGATAGAAAAATATCAGGGGAAATGCTGGGGCTATAATTAAGTAAGCCATGTGGAATACAATACTAGGGAGAGGCAGAGAAGAGGGAATCAACAAAAGTGTGGATTACTGGAAGGTCAAAAGGCAACTTGATGATGAATAAGCTAACTAATTTTAGAAAATTGAAAGTGAAGCACCCTGCATAGATATATAATGATGTTCCCAGAATCCATAGGTTATGAAAAGTCCTGTGCAATGGGTGAACTACCTTCCTCTGCATGCTTCTTCAGAGATTTTCAAAATAATAAAGGCTTTTGTCAGGTCAGTTGGTTGTCCACCCAAACCAGATGGTAATTATCTATCGCTTCATACATGACATGCCTTGGTCACAGGACATAGAAAAATAGAGCTGTACCCCCAGGTGGCACTCACCTTGCTCAAAGGTGCTATGAAGGTTACTAAGGAGCACAACTATTCAGTGCTGGACTCTGTGTTTAATAATACTGACCAGCCGTAGGAAAAAAATGCTCACTTGTATAATAGTGGCAAGTTTGGGATAATCGCAACTGCTTTCTGTTTGATTTTGATGCCTGTTCTACAAGAGAGAATTCACAAACACTACTATAAACCTGGTAAGAACTTGTAGCTGGAGCATATATAGGCCCAAGTAAAGAAGCTAAGTGGTTGTATTGTGAAATGAACATGGTGTTCGTGTTAAATTGCTTTCTAAATAATTATGTTTATGTTCATGGTTCTCATGAATCCTTCTGTTTATGGATTGATAGGAATATAATGATAACTGGTGTGGAGGGAGACAAAAAACCTGGGTTCAACATAAATAAAAACTTGGATCCCAGACCAGCAAACTGTGACCATCAGTAGAAATGATCCTATACTGCTGGAGCTTATTCTCTATGATTGACTACATGGCTTAGTTTGTATAAAAAGAAAAGTGAAAAAGTAAACAGAGGGGAAGATGCATTTGAGCTGCAAATTGTACTGTACATGCTGTCACAGAATGTGATGGAAAACAACACTGCTTGAAGACCCTTTATACACTTACATGCTATAATTGCAATAAATTTACAGTTTCCTGCTATTATAGAAACATCATGATTTTTTTGATTATGGTTTTTCATGTTTGTAATTCCAATATACCCAACCTTTGAGAGGCATGAGATCAGGCCTGGAATACATAGTAAGTTCTAGGTCATCTTGTACTACATACATAAGACCCATCATTGGGAAAAGAGGTCCCTTGGTCTTACAAACTTTATATGCCCCAGTACAGGGGAATGTCAGGGCTAAGAAGTGGGAGTGGGTGGGTAGGGGAGCAGGGTGGAGGGGTATAGGGAACTTTCAGGATAGCATTTGAAATGTAAATAAAGAAAATAGCTAATAAAATAAAAAAAGGAAATTTAAGTTTGTGTGATAAAGTGTCTTGCCTATTTTACTTTTCTAGCAATACTTTTAAAGCTTTTCAAATTATAGCCAAAGTAAATAATAATCTGATTTTTTTATACTCATTAATTCAAATCCACTTATTTTCCCAAGGCCCTCATTTTGACACAAACTGAAGTCTTTATTGTTTAAAAAAATGGGGAGGGTGGTATCTTGATTAAGCCTGTTGCTGGTGTATATTTTTCACAGTAACCTCTCACTCCAACTGAATCTGGGAAATCTTCCAAACATTAGCTAATTCTATACTTATGCCCTCCTACCCCCATAGTGGCTTTATGAATTTGGCAAGCATAAAAATGGTTCAAATAATACCAGGTGATTTCTTCTGGCTGGCCATCCCTGCCCTACATTTCCTTTGGCTAGAGGCCAGTACATAGTCAATAGAAAGGAACAAACTTGTTGGGCCACAAGGACTTCCACTTATTGAAAATAAGTCAATGAGTGGCAACACAGCAATGGGAAGAGGCTGGAACTACCCAGAGTGGGGAAAAGAAAACCTATGCCCATTAGTATAGGAAGAATAAAGCAGAACTGCAACATCTGAAATAAAATGGCAAAAAGGACTGGATTTTTTAAAATTTACATTTAAAAATAATGGTCATAAGGCTGGAATTATTATCACAGGGATCATGGTCTTCTATAGCTGAGTAAATGTTGTGAGAAATATCAGTATATCTACTGTATGGAAATTAAGGGATTGCTTTCGTGAAAATTCACAAAAGACAAAGATCAGCATTTTGCCCAATGATAAATATACACTAGGCCATTTTGCCTGCTCTATAGGGTGTAGTCAAATAACAGGTACCCTGTGATCTACTAGTAATTTTTTTCTAATATGTGGGAGCAAACAATTATTATGTACTATGGCACCCTACAAATTCTGGGGTGTAAATCAATTAAGTTATTTGTTATTCTATTTTTAAGGCATATTAGTCTTACTACTAAAATATATGACTATAAAATACTAAGACAGCTATTTAAATAAATATACAAACAAAATTTCATTTCGTGAATTTTGCCCTCTTCAAAGCAATTATCTCAGCTGTACACATGATAATTATCCCTTGCGAAATATTCAGAACAGATCATCCAGATGGTTTATGATTGTATTATGCTCAATAAAGGTGATTCATTAAAAGCATAACTAAACATTCATTTGAATATATTTATGACTTTCACAGATATTTACAAATCAGGGAGAACCCTTACTATAATTGTGTTGTGAATTGGGGCTCAGTAAGTATAGTTTTAGAAGTTAGGTAGTTATTCTAACGGTGTGGAGAACTTTTCTGGTAACTACTTCTGGATTCAGCTGTATGAGTCACGCAAGAAAATCACTGTTATTACAGTATCTTACTGTGAGATATGTTCCTACAGCTGAGTGTAAAAGCATCTCAGTATCCCATTTTCTTTGCACAGGTTTCCTAAGATGACTCCTGAGTATAGTGCTTCTATATTAGACCAAAATGCTAAAAGGTTGAAAAAAAATATGGCACCTGTTCTTACAACTTTGTTACAAAAGTGATGAAAATGTGGAATTCTGAGGACAGGACTATGGTAAGGCAGAGTATATTAAATTAAATGCAATGAAAGCTTCTATCCTGTGGTGTTAGGCTCCATCATCATTTTCAAATGAACCAGCCCATTAAGCTACAGGTTTTAATGGATGGTTTTTAGCTAGTAGTGCAGAAGTGTAGCCAAGTAACCTCCATAAAAGCATTTGCAATACCAGTACTAATAGATAAGAAATTAAGTTATTAGAATAGATTCACATAATAACACATGATAAGCTGAGTTGTCAAGAAAGTCAATTTTAAAATAAAAATCCTGACTCAGTGACCATTTATGAAAATTATACTTTTCTTCTCTCTCAATGCACCCTCCCCCTCAACAGGCACTGTTCTGTAAATATCTTTGCTAAAACCCTTAAAATCATGGCAGTTGCTATATTTTTTGCATTTTATATCATATCTTATTAGTTCATCTTTGGAGTAGGGTGTTGAGCTATGGGTTGTGTGCAGTAAAGGGTATCAGAAGTCACTATATGATTTGATCTAAGAAAACAGAAGGTAACTGTTTGCTTACCTGTAACTTCCAGCCATTCTAACATGCCTTGGATTTATACTTTGAATTCTGGACTGAGTGAGATGTGACTTCCAGACCACTGGACAAAGATAGAGAGAATAGTTGAGAGAAGATGTTCTGTCCTCTACTGTCAGCTTAATAAGAATTCAAATGTGTCTGAGAGTAGGTGATTGAGTTATATAATTAGCCTAGATGCCAAATGGGTCATGCCTTTCCTAATCTGCAGCTTACTTTATATCTATGACACAAGAGTTCCAAGGAATAGGTTTATTTATTTATTTGGGTATATGTTCTAGTTTCCTTTGTGTTTATGTGATAAAATATTCCAGTGGAAAGCAGCATGGAGAAAAGGGGTTTATTTGGTGTCTTAGTTGGGGTTTTATTGCTGTGAATAGATACCATGACTAAGGCAACTCTTATAAGGACAACATGTAATTAGGGTTGGATTATGGGTTCAGAGGTTCAGTCCATCTTCATCAAGGCAGAAGCATGGCAGCATCCAGGTAGGCATGGTGCTGGAGGAGCTGAGAGTTCTACATCTTCATCTGAAGGCTTTGAGCAGATACTGGCTTCCAGGAGGCTAGGATAAGGGTCTTAAAGCTCATACCCACAGAGACACACCTACTCTAACAAGGGCACACCTACTACAACACGGCCACAAGTTCTAATAGTGCCTGAGCCGACCATATATAAACCATCACATTTGGTTTATACTTCTAGGTCACACATCTCTCATTGAGGGAACTCAATAAGAGAACAGGAACTCAAGGAGAAATTTGAAGCAGAAACTGTGGAAGAGTGCTGGTTCACACTTAGGTTCATGCCTAGCAAGCTTTCTTATAGAGTCCAGGACTTCCTACCCAGGTGGTAGTACCATACCACAGTACCCTAGAAGATAGAGATGGTGCAATAGCTAAGAGCATCATTTATTTGTATTGCAGAGGACCCACGTTCCTTAAAATCCACACAGTGGCTCACATGACTCTCCAATTCCTCGGAGCACATATCATGCAGAGAAAACATGTATAAACTTAATGGTAAAATACATCTAAAATTTTATTTTGTAAGTTCAGTTCTGTCCACTTATTATTAGAGAGCCCATTTGGGGACTCTTCCTTGGAGAAGACTATTTCTCCTGCTCCCAACATTTCTGAGTTGCTTGTAGTTTTTTATTTAGGGTTTCCCTTCCACATTGCCATTTCTAATTCTTTAGGTCTTACTTAGGCAGTATTTATATACTTAAACATGTATGTATGTATGTAACATATATGTAGTAACCATGAAAGAAATAGATACCGTGATTTCAAGAGCAAGTGGGTGTTATGGGAAGAGTTGGAGGAAGAAAAGGGAAAGAAGGAAATATTGTAATTTCAAAGAATATTGATATTGAAGAACAATATCATGATTTTAACAAAATAGTATTGTAATATCAAAAAGTAAAAAGGAAAGAAATGGAAATAAATTGTTTTAAAAAGATGTTTCTACACAGTTATGCTCACAGACCATTGTGATCTGGGCTACTATTCAACTGATACTCACTTCTCAGATGACTCGAGGTTATGCTAAGTTGACAAAGATATCTATATCAATTAAATATTACAATGAACTCTTACCAGACTCAGTTTGTTAAGTCCTATATGTAGCTTCCATCTTAGTTATTTTAAATGCAGTTTTAATCACAATTGCTCTGTAGTACAGCCTGAGGTCAGGGATGGTGATTCCACCAGAGGTTCTTTCATCATTGAGAAGAATTTTTGCTATCCTTTGTTTCTTATTATCCCAAATGAATTTGTAAAGTGCTCTTTCTAGCTCTATGAAGAATGGATTTGGAATTTTGATGGGGATTGCATTGAATCTGTAGATTGCTTTCAGCAAGATGGCCATTTTTACTAAGTTAATCCTGCCAATCCATGAGCATTGGAGATCTTTCCATCTTCTGAGATTTTCAATTTCTATCTTCAGAGACTTGATGTTCTTGTCATACAGATCTTTCACTTGGCTTGGTTGAGTCACATCAAGGTGACTTATTTATATTAAATATATTATATTATTTGTGACTATTGCTAAGGCTGTTCTTTCTCTAATTTCTTTCTCATCCTGTTTACCCTTTGAGTAGAGGAAGACTACTGATTTGTTTGAGTTAATTTTATATCCAGTAACTTAGCCTAAGATTTTTTTAATCAGCTTTAGGAATTCTCTGGTGGAATATTTGGGGTCATTTAAGTATATGATCATATCATCTGCAAATGGTGATATTTTGACTTCTACCTTTCCAATTTGTATCTCCTTGACCTCCTTTTGTAGTCTAATTGCCCTAGCTAGAAATTCAAGTACTATGTTGAATAGATAGATAATGTGCAGTCTTATTTAGTCCCTGATTTTATTAGGATTGCTTTAAGCTTCTCTCTATTCAGTTTGATGTTGGCTACCAGTTTGCTGTATATTGCTTTTACTATGTTTGTGTGTGGGCCTTGAGTTCCTAATTTTTCCAAGACTTTTAACATGAAGGAATGCTAAATTTTCTCAAATGCTTTTTCAGCATCTAATGAAATGATCATGTGTTTTTTTTCTTTGAGTTTGTTTATGTAGTGGATTACATTGATGGATTTTTGCATATTGAACCATCCCTACATCCCTAGAATGAAGCCTACTTGATCAATGTGAATGATCATTTTGATGTGTTCTTGGATTCGGTTGGCAAGAATTTTATTGAGTATTTTTCATCAATGTTCATAAGAGAAATTGGTCTGAAGTTTGTCTTATTTTGTCTTTGTGTGGCTTAGGTATAAGCACAATTGTGGTTTCATAGAGTGAACTGGGTAGTGTACCTTCTGTTTGTATTTTGTGGAATAGTTTGAAGCATATTGGTATTACATCTTCATTAGAGGTCTGGTAGAATTCTCCACTAAACCCATCTGGTCCTGGGCTTTTTCTGGTAAGGAGACTATTAATGACTGCTTCTATATCTTTAGGGTTTATGGGACTGTTTCGATGGTTTATCTGAACCTGTATTAACTTGGTCTCCTTGTATGTGTCAAGAAAATTGTACATTTCAACCAGATTTTCCAATTTAGTTAAGCATAAAATTTTGTAGTAGAATCTGGTGATTTTTTTTTAATTTCCATAATTTCTGTTGTTATGTCTCCCTTTTTCATATCTGATTTTTGTTAAGTAGGATACTATCTCTGTGCACTCTGGTTAGTCTGGCTAAGGGTTTATCTATCTTGTTATCTTTCTCAAAGAACAAGTTCTTGCTTTGTTGATTCTTTATATAGCTCTTTTTGTTTCTAGTTTGTTGATTTAAGCCCTATGTTTGATTACTTCCTGCCGTCTACTTCTCTTGGATATATTTGCTTCTTTTTGTTTAAAGCTTTCAGGTGTGCTGTCAAGCTGCTAGTGTAAGATCTCACCAGTTTCCTTTTGGAGGCACTTAGAGCTATAAGTTTTCCTTTTACTACTTTCATTGTGTCCCATAAGTTTTGGTAGGATGTGTCTTCATTTTTATAAATTCTAAAAAGTCTTTAATTTCTTTATTTCTTTCTTGACCAAGTTATTCATTGAGTAGGGCATTGTTCAGTTTCCATGTGTATCTTGGTTTTCTGTTGTTTTTGTGGGAATGTAAGGCCAGCCTGAGTCCGTAGTGATCTATCTGATAGGAGGCATGGGATTATTTCTATCTTCTTGTATCTGTTGAGGCCTGTTTTGTAGCCAATTATATGGTCAATTTTGGAGAAGGTACCATGTGGTGCTGAGAAGAAAGTATAATTTTTGCTTTAGGATGAAATGTTGTATAAATATCTGTTAGATCCATTTGGTTCATAACTTCTGTTAGTTTCACTGTGTTTCTGTTTCCATGATCGGTCCACTGATGAGAAAGGGGTGCTAAAGTCTCCCAATATTATCGTGTAGGGTGCAATGTATGCTTTGAGCTTTACGAAAGTTTCTTTTACAAATATGGGTGCCCCGCCTTTGAATGAAGACACAGAACTCTCAGCTCAGCTCTGCCTGCCCCATCCCTGCCTGGTTACTGCCATGATCCTACCTTGATGATAATGGGATGAACCTCTAAACCTCTAAACAAGTTGTGCTAGTACATCTGTATAAATAATTCCTGAAGTCTCGGTGTAACATGGACATTAACAGTGCTGACATATAAATACAGATGCTTGGAAATTAAGCACTAGTCGGGACACTTCAACAGAGAGGCATTTAAGAGGTTCTAGTATTCTCCGAGGCTGAAGCTGAGAGTCTGAAAGCCTGAAGCTGAAACTCAATTGTAGATCATAGCTCCATCTCCTTCAGAATATAAAGAAAAGAAATAATATTTCCACAATGATAGATCTTTGGTTGTACAGTTATCAGAGACTGCTACAGACCATTGCTGCTCTTGAGGCTCAGTGTTCTCAAGCAGTACAAGACCTGGAAAGTTTAGGCAAACATGAGAGAGAAGCACTAAAAAATCCTATTGGATTTGTGGAGAAACTTCAGAAGAAGGCTGACATAGGGCTTCCATACCCACAGAGAGTTGTTCAGTTACCTGAGATCATGTGGAACCAGTACACCAATAGCATTGGGAACTTTGAAAGAGAATTTAAACGCCGAAAAAAAGACATACTAGGAGAGTTAAGTTAGTTTTTGATAAAGTAGGGTTGTCTGCTAGACCAAAAAGTCCTTTAGATCCTAAGAAGGATGGAGAATCCCTTTCATACTCTATGCTGCCTTTGAGTGATGGTCCAGAAGGCTCCCATAATCATCCTCAGATGATAAGAGGTCGTCTGTGTGATGACAGCAAACCTGAGACCTTCAACCAGCTGTGGACTGTTGAAGAACAGAAAAAACTCGAACAGCTACTCCTGAAATACCCTCCTGAAGAAGTAGAATCTTGGCGGTGGCAGAAGATTGCTGATGAACTGGGCAACCAGACAGCCAAACAGGTTGCCAGTCGTGTACAGAAGTATTTCATAAAGCTAACAAAAGCCGGCATACCAGTTCCAGGCAGAACACCTAACTTATATATATACTCCAGAAAGTCCTCAACAAGCAGGCGACAGCACCCCCTTAATAAGCACCTCTTTAAACCTTCCACTTTCATGACTTCACATGAGCCACCAGTGTACATGGATGAAGATGATGACCGGTCTTGTCTCCATAGCCACATGAGCACTGCTGCTGAGGAGGCCTCAGATGATAAAAGCATTCCTATCATATATAGGAGTTTACCTGAATATAAAGAACTATTACAGTTTAAAAAGTTAAAAAAGCAGAAACTTCAACAAATGCAAGCGGAAAGTGGGTTTGTGCAGCATGTAGGCTTTAAGTCTGATAACTGTGGTGTGGAACCTAACCAAGGAGTCCGGTGGCACTGCCAGGACTGTCCTCCAGAAATGTCTTTGGATTTCTGTGACTCTTGTTCAGACTGCCCACATGAAACAGATACTCACAAGGAAGACCACCAGTTAGAACCTGTTTATAAGTCAGAGACGTTCTTAGACAGAGATTACTGTGTGTCCCAGGGCACCAGGTATAGTTACATGGACCCCAACTACTTCCCAGGCAACAGATGACATGGGAGAGTGTCGTCCGCACTAGTCCTTGTCAACACGCAGCAGTGGCATCATGGTTAATGGTGTGCACGGTTTGGACACTCACAGCATGAGAGCTCCCCGAGTGTTCTCGTCCAGTACAGCTCTGCACTGTGTGGCTGTAGATCAGCAGCTGAACATTCCTGGTGAGCAGAGAGGTTCCCTGGCTAGAATTTCACCACTAACCTAAAGCCATGTAGGTGGTGATATTAAATGGGTGAGGTGGAAACAAGAGCATGTATTAATGCCAGAGTCAATTCCAAAGGTTTTATAGATCTCTGTCTTAAATATGATAATTTAAGACAAAGTATTTATATTAAATCAGTGTAGTAGCTTTCAGTTTTGTGAAGATAGTTTTCAGCGGAGAAACAGACTTATAGATGAAGTTTTAAACCAGTGATGGTGTTTGCTTCTAGGATGTGTACTCTAAAAGAACTCACTGTCTGGTGGTTACTGATGGCCTGTAGTAGACTGGAGCTGCTTAACGGTTTGGTACCTAACTTTTAGTCACGATGACCTGTCCTTACCAAGAGCAAAGCAGGACATAGCTGTGGCTTTGCTTCTGTAACCAGCTCATGGGGTGTGAATGTCATGAAGTTGTCTCGCTCATATATTTTTAATGTCATGTTATATGAGATGATCATGTGATGTGTACAGACTATGTTAAGAAGTGCCAGTGGTAGTAACTGTAAAGTCTGACTCACACCATTAATCCCATTAAAGTACACAGCCTTCTGCTTCTGTGTGGAGTTGTCGGTACAGCTCGACAAAGAAAACTGCCTAATATAAAAATCATATATATGGTGATAATTTTCCCTCTTTTGTAGTCTGCACAAGATCCATAAAAGATTGTATTTTTATTAATATTTAACTAGTGATTAAATGTAGTCTGCACAATGAGCAAGAGTTCACAATTCTTTTTATACTGCTGGATTTTGTTGTGCATCATTTAAAACATTTTGTATGTTTCTTATCTGTGTGTACAGTATGTTCTTGAATAATGTTCATTTGTCAGGAGAACTGTGAGAAATAAACAATGTGGATATGTTTGTTTATATATAGATATATGTATATATGTATATATGTAAAAACAAATGTGGGTGTCCTTACATTTGGAGCATAGATGTTCAGAATTGCGAGTTCATCTTGGTAGATTTTTCGTTTGACCAGTATGAAGTGTCCTTCCTTATCCTTTTGGATAACTTTTGGTTGAAAGTCGATTTTATTTGATAATAGAATGGCTACTCCAGCTTGTTTCTTGGGACCAGTTGCTTGGAAAATTGTTTTTCAGAATTTTACTCTGAGGTAGTGTCTGTCTTTGTCACTGAGGGGCATTTTCTGTATGCAGAAAAATAATGGGTCTTATTTACATACCCAGTCTGTTAGTCTATGTCTTTTTTATTGGGAAATGAGTCCATTGATGTTAAGAGATATTAAATAAAATTGATTGTTACTCCCTGTTATTTTTGTTGTTAAAGGTGGGATTATGTTTGTGTGCTTATCTTCTTTTGTGTTTGTTGAAAGATTGTTTTCTTGCTTTTTCTAGGGTGTAGTTTCCCTCCTTGTGTTGGTGTTTTCTAGCTATTATCCTTTGTAGGGCTGGATTTGTGGAAAGATATTGTGTAAATTTGGTTTTGTTATGGAGTTTCTTGTTTTCTCCACCTATGGTAATTTAGAGATTTCCTGGGTATGGTAGTCTGGGCTGGCATTTATGTTCTCTTAGGGTCTGTATGACATCTATCCAGGTTCTTTCATAGTCTGGTGAGAAATCTGGTATAATTCTTATACATCTGCCTTTATATGTTACTTGACCTTTTTCCCTTACTGCTTTCAATATTCTTTATTTATTTAATGCATTTATTGTTTTGATTATTATATTTCAGGAGTAATTTCTTTTTTGGTCCAGTCTATTTGGAGTTCTGTAGACTTCATGTATGTTCATAGGCATGTCTTTCTTTAGTTTAGGGACGTTTTCTTCCATAATTTTGTTTAAGATAGTTACTGGATCTTTAAGTTGGGAATCTTCAAGCTCTTCTATAACCATTATCCTTAGATTTGGTCTTCTCATTGTGTCCTGAATTTCCTGGATCTTTTGGGTGAGGAGATTTTTGCATTTTGCATTTTCTTTTACTGTTGTGTCAATGTTTTCTAAGGTATCTTCTGACCCTGATATACTCTCTTCTATCTCTTGTATTCTGTTGGTGATGCTTGCATCTATGACTCCTGATCTGTTTCCTAGGTTTTCTAACTCCAGGGTTGTCTCTCTTTGTGATTTCTTTATTGCTTCTATTTCCATTTTAAATCTTGAATGGTTTTGTTCATTTCTTTTGCCTGTTTGATTGTGTTTTCCTATAATTCTTTAAGGGATTTTTGTGTTTCCTCTTTAAGGACTTCTACCTGTTTACCTGTGTTCTCCTGTATTTCTTTAAGGGAGTTATTTATGTCCTTCTTAATGTCCTCTATCATCATCACGAAAAGTGACTTTAGATCTGAGTCTTGCTTTTCCACTGTGATTGTGTATCCAGGACTTTCTGTGGTGGGAGAATTGGGTTCTGATGATGCCAAGTATCCTTGGTATCTGTTGCTTATGTTCTTAAGCTTGCTTCCAGCCATCTGATTATCCCTAGTGCTCCCTACCTTCACCATATCTGACTGGAGTCTGTCCTTTCTGTGATCCTGGTTGTGTCAGAACTCCTCAGAGTCTAGCTGTCTCTGTGATCCTGTGATTCTGAGATTGTGTTATCCTGAGAATCTGGGTGTGTCAGAGTTCCTGTGAGTCAAGCTGCCTCTGAGACCCTGAGATCCTGGTGTGTTGAAGCTCCTGAAATCCTGGGATCCTGGGTGTGCTAGAGTGCCTAGGAATGGAGCATCCTCTGTGGTCTATTAGACTGTGTGATGAATATGCACCCAAGTAAACTAGGGCAGACCAAAGGAACCCAAGCCATTGCTTGGGTGGGGTTCCTGTGTCCCTGGATCCTGCTGGTCCCAGTTACTTCCAGTGGTGTTGCAACAGGTGTTGTGTCCTCCTCACCCCTGATCCTAAGACCACATGTATTGTTTTTATCTATGTTCTATAAGTGAAGAAAATTTGGCTTAGAGCATTTAATCAGCATGTCTTTGATCATATTAAGTGCGGAAAAGCAAAGCTTTCAAATAGGACAGTTTGTTTCATTTTGTCCTAATAATATCTTTGTTAGAGCATATAAAAAGTTGAAACTTGTGCTATATCCTCCATTTTCTTCCTTTCATTGGACAATTATTTAAGTTATACTATGAACTGGTCACTGTACAAACTGAAAATACATCATTGGCTAAAATAGATGATCTGGAGCTTAGCTTCATTGAGAAACTATAACTAAATCATTTAACTATCATGTGTAATGTCCTAGTTATGATTCTTAGCACTGTGGTTGCTATGTGGGTTAACATGTACTTAGAATGTACAGGTCTTATATTCAACTCCAACAATAGCAACCATTGCAAAATTCCTCATTGTTCAGAAGCTCTCTCAGTGAAGATGGGTGAGTAATAAGTTTATTAATAAGCAATAAATCAGTATATGATAGACAACTATATGGAGATTATGTGCACAGTATATTTTAGTTCCCATATAAAATTGCTAAGTACTTCATATCTATGATTAAAGCTAGGGTTTTCCTTTTTTGAATCAGGTGGTAGCTGAAGTTAAGATTATATCCTACCTATGAAATGGGAGATAGAACATTATCTTCCCTGGAGATTACATTTCAAAGAGTTGGATCTCCAGTTCTGGAGGAAATACTACTGAGTTGCAAGACAGGAAAAAACCTTATTTTAAAAAGATGAATTTGAAAAGAATGAAGAATAAAATCCTCAAAGCAAAAAAGAGAAAGAAGTCATTTTTCTGATTTTCAATGAAGATAGCTTATGCTCTTTATTTTCATTTATTTCATTTATATTCATACCAGCAACATCTAGAAGTGAAAAATAAGGAAGTATTTATATAAATAAGGACTTATATGTTTTGCTGATACTATTTTGAAAGATAATAGTAAATGAACCTTGACCTAGTCTTAGAATTATTCTTTGTGAAATAGATCCTGAACAATGAGCAAGAAATAGTTTCTTTTTGTCTTTTTAAAGATTGTGTATATGTGTTTGTGTGTGTGTGTGTTAGAAAGAAGGAGAGAGAGAGAGAGAGAGAGAGAGAGAGAGAGAGAGAGAGAGAGAGAGAGAGAGAATGAGAGAGAATTTGTGTGTATGTATGTGTGTATCCCTGTGGGGACCACAAGGGTGGTTACTTCTCCTGGAGTTAGAGTGACCTGGTAGCCATGATCTGGCTAGTCCAGATGGTAGAAACCAATTCCTGGCCCTTTGCAAAAGCAGCAAACACTCTTACCCATTGAGACATTTCTCCAACTATAGGAATTGGTAACTTAATAGTCAAGAAGAGGTTTCTACTTTCTGTTGTTCCAGAAATTAACAACCTTAGCAGAAGTTTTGAAGTAGGAGAGAGAGCTTACCCCTTACTCACTCAACTAAGGAAGGCTATTACTTGAGCAAAGTGAGTTAGAGAGCAAGTGATATGAAGACTTCATTTATAGCTAGAGTTACACCAAACAAGGGAACTATAAAAATGAGGAAAGCATAAATTTTTTTAAAATTGAAAATGTATATATTGCTACAGGATGACAAAAAAGATCACACAACTACAGTAAAGTGAGTTCTGGAGTGGAAGTCCTAACTGTAACTGAACTAAAATTGAACAAGGATTCATTACACTGAAAAATTCCATTTATTCCCTGAAACCCCTTTTCCCTTTGAAGGATTTCGATGTGACTCCCTGTTTGTTTCAGACAGTGAGCCACGTAAGCAATTGTGTCATGATAGGAGAAGAAACAGGGCTTCAGGTGGTAATAATATTTCTGCAGACAGGTAAGACCTCAAATGAAAACATGAAATATCCCATAACCAGGCTAGAGTTTGATCAAACTGCTTAGATACATACATTTCTTACCATCACAACCCCTATTCTTTTCATTAATCATGGAGCTATTATTAGTACCTTGACAACAGAACTTAAATCTCTAGACAGCTGTCCTTCCTAGGATGGCCACAGGAAAATCAATTCCTTTTCTCTTTCAACCATCACTCATCTGTGACTCCTTTTCCTTGGTGCAAGTAGAGGAACTTGCTGTTTTGAGACCTCTGGAGCCAAGCCATGTGGCTTAGAACTCTGGGAACAAATCATTAATGTAACCAAGAAAAATAATGAGGGAAGCTGATCAGACTGAAAAAAAGTTGAAATGAAGCATTCTTGAGACTAGCAGAGAAAATCCTAAATAAGCAGTATCCAGCATGTCCCAGCCCAAAGGTAAAAATGCTTTGCTTACTAATTAAATTTTTATGATATTTAGTGAGCTCCTACAGCATGCCTCTGGGGAGAGAATGAACAATGGAAAGAGCTGCAGAGCCTTGTGACATATGACCAATCTACTTTTAATATCAAATTATTCTAAAATAGTATGCTGAGCTGAGCTTAATATAAGATATTTAAAAAAATAAGATTTAACACTTGCAAAACAGAAAGGGCTTCTATTCTCTCATTAGGCAGCCCCCATTTTTCTCTTCTTTGTTACCCATATCACTTTTCAAATTCTATGGGAAAATTCATTGTTATGATAGGACTACCACCAACATTTTTTCCCCTTACAGTGTTTTGGTCCCTCTTTATTTTGACTGCTCTCTATTTCATCATCTAGTGTAGGCATGAGGTTTTGTATGCTGTGTAAATTTAACTTTGGGTTATTCAAATGCTCATTTCTCTGCCCTCATATCATGTTTCAATCTGGACACATAGCATCTTAATGATTAGACCAAGAATCTCCTGTCTCAAGTTTGAGTAAACAGTTCTTACTATTTATTCTCTGCCTTGTCAATAAATGCTGATCACCCAATGGCTGAGCAGAATAGAGAATGGGGTGGGAAGTCTACAATAAAAGGGAGGAGAAAAGGAGAGCAAGTGTTTCAGGAGGATGGGGCAGTTGGAGCCATGGAAAGGGAGAGAGTCCAAAGAGCCAGATCAATGATAATATAGATGTATCATGGAATGGGCCAGAGAGGTAACCAGTTTAACATAGACGATAACAATAAGTCATTTAATCGCTCAGCTATTGAGCTTCAGTTTTAAATATATAGTTGTTTCTCTGTGCAGTAATTGGGGACTAACTCAGGACTAACTCTGGATTAGTTCACTGTTTACATCTCCAATTATATATAAGTACATTTTTTGCCATCCACCTGACCTACATATATAGCAGTTACTCAAAACTAGTGCATGTTAAAGAATTATTACTCTTATTATTTGATGATTTAGAGGAAGGCAGCTTCCAAAAGTTCATATATTTGAGTCCTTGGCTCTCAGTTAATGGAACTGTTTAAGAAGCATTAGGATGTATGGCATTATTGGAATAGGTGAGGCCTTGTTGGAGTAGTTTTGTCAGGGGTGGGCTTTGAAGTTTCAAATGCTGATGCAAGGTGCAGTCTCCCTCTCTCTCCCTCCCACCTTCCCTCCCTCCCACCTTCCCTCCCTCCCTCCCTCCCACCTTCCCTCCCTCCCTCCCTCCCTCCCTCCCATTCTCCCTCCCTCCTTCCCTCCCCATTCCTCTTCCTCCTTTCCCTCCCCCCTCTCTCACCGTGTGTGTGTGTGTGTGTGTGTGTGTGTGCATGCGCATGTGTGTATCTGTCTTTTGTCTGTGTTTCGTTCTGCAGGTCAGGGTATGTAAAACTTTCAGCCTCATGCCTTCCTCTCACCAAGCTTCCTGCCATGATGATCATGGAATAACCCTTTAAAGTTGTAAGCATGCCCTCTATTAAATGTTTTCTCCTACATAAGTTATCTTGGTCACGCTGTCTCTTTACAGAAATAGAACAGTAATTTTGAAACAAGGTTAGAATATGAAATGAGTTCTTACCATGCTTGTTTTATCTCCTTTTAGCAGATCCACATTGCTTACTGAATTACAGAAGGATAGTATCTGCTCATTTCTAATATCCTCATGGACTTTCAACTGCTTATGATCAAAGAAGGAAACTTCTTCCCTGAATCCTCCTTTCAACACAAATTTAGTTTAATTACTTTAATATAGCTAAATGTTTATGTACTTACATTCTCAAATAGAAGAGAAAGATATTTGTGTACAATAGTCAGGTTTCCTTAGGTTCAAATATGTACATTTATTTGGGGTCTTAGACAAATCCTTTTGTTTTTCAAATATCAGTGTCTATGTCTGAGAAGGGCAAGTAAAACTATTTTAATAGACAATTGCATAAGTAAATATTTCTTTTAGACAAGCATGCTTCATATGCTTGAATCATAACCAGTAAGTAAACTTATTTTTTAAACCTCCGTATGTGTAATGATAAAGAAGCAAATGACACCTAACATGTATAATTATTTGGTGACTAACAGCAGTAATAAAAGTTTGTATAGACTGAGGCATGGCAAAATATATTTAGGTATCACTGTAAGAGAGGCCAACCATTATTCTGGAGTATCTTTGGTTTATAGCTACTTCCTGTAAATGCTAATAAAAGAGCAGCAAGAGAAAAAGCTAACAAGTTTTATTTGATGCAAATGAAGGCTTTAGAGAAAAATAGAAACCCCCAAGAAATAATGAGTGACAGGTATTATGTTCTTCTCTGATAAAGAATAACAGCTTGTGGAGAGGTGACTAGACAAATATAACACAAGATTTATGGATTGTGTGAGAATAGATGTGTGCAGGATTTGGTGCTAAGATGAAATTTTTCTGTTGCCTCACTCACTGTACTACATTGTCTCTGATGACAGAGGTGGTTGTCCTTACCCCCTGATAGGTGAATCATACCTTCACAAGGGAAATTATGTTCTTCATTTAGGCATGTAGTGGAAGAGTAGATAATTACTTTTATATCTGGTTTTCTTTAATTGTCATTTTTTTCTAGTAATTCTCCATTTTATTTTTATGTTCAAAGATAATATGCTCACAGGGAAGTACAAATACTACTATTATTTGAATCTGCTAAGTTTAAATTCTTATGCTATACTTAAATCTACATTTTAATGAGGTATTTATTTCATTTATATTTCCAATGCTATCCCAAAAGTCCCCCACACGCTCCCCCACCCACTCCCCCACCCACCCACTCCTATTTCTTGGCCCTAGCTTTCTCCTGTACTGAGGCATATAAAGTTTGCACAACAAATAGGCCTCTCTTTCCACTGATGGCCAACTAGGCCATCTTCTGATACATATGCAGCTAGAGACACAAGCTCCAGGGGTAGTGGTTAGTTCATATTGTTGTTCCACCTATAGGGTTGCAGATCCCTTTAGCTCCTTGGGTACTTTCTCTAGCTCCTCCATTGAGGGCCCTGTGATCCATCCAATAGCTGACAGTGAGCATACACTTCTGTGTTTGGTAGGCCCCTGCATAGTATCACAAGAGACAGCTATATCAGGGTCCTATCAGCAAAATCTTGCTAGTGTATGCAATGATATCTGTGTTTGGAAGCTGATTATGGGATGGATCCCCAGATACGGAAGTCTCTAAATGGTCCATCCTTTCATCTTAGCTCCAGATTTTGTCTCTGTAACTCCTTCCATGGGTGTTATGTTCCCAATTCTAAGGAGGGGCAAAGTCTCCACACTTTGGTCTTCTTTCCTCTTGAGTTTGTGTATTTCACAAATTGTATCTTATATCTTGGGTATTCTAAGGTTCTGGGCTAATATCCACTTAGCAGTGAGTACATTTTGTGTGAGTTCTTTTGTAATTGGATTACCTCACTCAAGATGATGCCCCCCAGGTCCATCCATTTGCCTAGGAATTTCATAAATTCATTTAATTTTTTAGCTGAGTAGTACTCCATTGTGTAAATGTACCACATTTTCTGTATCCATTCCTCTGTTGAGGGGCATCTGGGTTCTTTCCAGCCTCTGGATATTATAAATAAGGCTGCTATGAACATAGTGGAGCATGTGTCCTCCTTACCAGCTGGGGCATCTTCTGGATATATGCCCAGGAGAGGGATTACAGGATCCTCCAGTAGTACTATGTCTATGTCCAATTTTCTGAGGAAACACCAGACTGATTTCCAGAATGGTTGTACAAGCGTGTAAAGCCCCCAACAACAATGGAGGAGTGTTCTTCTTTCTGCACATCCTCTCCAGGATCTGCTGTCACTTGAAATTTTTATCTTAGCCATTCTGAGTGGTGTGAGGTAGAATCTCAGTGTTATTTTGATTTGCATTTCCCTGATGATTAAGGATGCTGAACATTTTTTCAGGTGCTTCTAAGCCATTCCATATTCCTCAGGTGAGAATTCCTTGTTTAACACTGAGCCCAATTTTTTAATGGGGTTATTTGATTTTCTGGGGTCTACCTACTTGAGTTTTTTATATATATTGGATATTAGTCCCCTATGTGATTTAGGATAGGTAAAGATACATTCCCAATCTGTTCGTGGACTTTTTGTCTTTTTTTTTTTTTGCGGGGGGGGGGTAATTATTTCATTTACATTTCCAATGCTATGCCAAAAGTCGCCCACACGCTCCCCCACCCACTCACCTACCCACCCACTCCCACTTCTTGGCCCTAGCGTTCCACTCTACTGAGGCATATAAAGTTTGCACGACCAATGGGCCTCTCTTTCCACTGATGGCCGACTAGGCCATCTTCTGATTCATATGCAGCTAGAGACACGAGTTCGGGGGGGGGGGTATTGGTTACTTCATATTGCTGTTCCACCTATAGGATTGCAGATCTCTTCAGCTCCTTGGATACTTTTTCTAGCTCCTCAATTGGGGGCCCTGTGATACATCCAATAGCTGACTGTGAGCATCCACTTCTGTGTTTGCCAGGCCCTGGCATAGTCTCACAAGAGACAGCCATATCTGGGTCCTTTCAGGAAAATCTTGCTAGTGTATGCAAAGGTGCCAGTGTTTGGAGGCTGATTATGGGATGGATCCCTGGATATGGCAGTCTCTAGATAGTCCATTCTTTTGTCTCAGCTTCAAACTTTATCTGTGTAACTCCTTCCATGGTTGTTTTGTTACCAATTCTAAGAAGGGGCAAAGTGTCCACACTTTGGTCTTCGTTATTCTTGAGTTTCATGCATTTCCAAATTGTATCTGATATCTTGGGTATTCTAAATTTCTTGGCTAAAATCCACTTATCAATGAGTATATATTGTTCGAGTTCTTTTGTGATTGGGTTACCTCACTCAGGATGATGCCCTCCAGATCCATCCATTTGCCTAGGAATTTCATAAATTCATTCTTTTTAACAGCTGAGTAGTACTCCATTGTGCAAATGTACCACATTTTCTGTATCCATTCCTCTGTTGAGGGACATCTGGGTTCTTTCCAGCTTCTGGCTTTTGTAAATAAGGCTGCTATGAACATAGTGGAGCATGTGTCCTTCTTATTGGTTGGAACGTCTTCTGGATATATGCCCAGAAGAGGTATTGCGGGATCCTCCAGTAGTTCTATGTCCAGTTTTTTGAGGAACTGCCAGACTGATTTCCAGAGTGGTTGTACAAGCCTGCAATCCCACCAACAATGGAGGAGTGTTCCTCTTTCTCCACATCCTCGCCAGCATCTGCTGTCACCTGAGTTTTTGATCTTAGCCATTCTGACTAGTGTGAGGTGGAATCTCAGGGTTGTTTTGATTTGCATTTCCCTGATGATTAAGAATGTTGAACATTTTTTCAGGTGCTTCTCAGCCATTCGGTATTCCTCAGGTGAGAATTCTTTTTTTTTTTTTTTTAGCTCTGAGCCTCATTTTTTAAAGGGGTTATTTGATTTTCTGGAGTCAACCTTCTTATGTTCTTTATATATGCTGGATATTATTCCCCTATCTGATTTAGGATACGTAAAGATCCTTTCCCAATCTGTTGGTGGCCTTTTTGTCTTATTGATGGTGTCTTCTCCCATTGCAGAAGGTTTACAATTTTATGAGATCCCATTTGTCGATTCTTTTTTTTTTCCATTTTATATTAGGTATTTAACTCATTTACATTTCCAATGCTATACCAAAAGTCCCCCATATCCACCCACCCCCACTCCCCTGCCCACCCACTCCCCCTTTTTGGCCCTGGTGTTCCCCTGTACTGGGGCATATAAAGTTTGCAAGTCCAATGGGCCTCTCTTTCCAGTGATGGCCAACTAGGCCATCTTTTGATATATATGCAGCTAGAGTCAAGAGCTCCGGGGTACTGGTTAGTTCATAATGTTGTTCCACCTATAGGGTTGCAGATCCCTTTAGCTCCTTGGCTACTTTCTCTAGCTCCTCCATTGGGAGCCCTATGATCCATCCATTAGCTGACTGTGAGCATCCACTTCTGTGTTTGCTAGGCCCCGGCATAGTCTCACAAGAGACAGCTACATCTGGGTCCTTTCAATAAAATCTTGCTAGTGTATGCAATGGTGTCAGCGTTTGGATGCTGATTATGGGGTGGATCCCTGGATATGACAGTCTCTACATGGTCCATCCTTTCATCTCAGCTCCAAACTTTGTCTCTGTAACTCCTTCCATGGGTGTTTTGTTCCCAAATCTAAGGAGGGGCATAGTGTCCACACTTCAGTCTTCATTCTTCTTGAGTTTCATGTGTTTAGCAAATTATATCTTATATCTTGGGTATCCTAGGTTTGGGGCTAATATCCACTTATCAGTGAGTACATATTGTGTGAGTTTCTTTGTGAATGTGTTACCTCACTCAGGATGATGCCCTCCAGGTCCATCCATTTGGCTAGGAATTTCATAAATTCATTCTTTTTAATAGCTGAGTAGTACTCCATTGTGTAGATGTACCACATTTTCTGTATCCATTCCTCTGTTGAGGGGCATCTGGGTTCTTTCCAGCTTCTGGCTATTATAAATAAGGCTGCTATGAACATAGTGGAGCATGTGTCCTTCTTACCAGTTGGGGCATCTTCTGGATATATGCCCAGGAGAGGTATTGCTGGATCCTCCGGTAGTACTATGTCCAATTTTCTGAGGAACCGCCAGACTGATTTCCAGAGTGGTTGTACAAGCCTGCAATCCCACCAACAATGGAGGAGTGTTCCTCTTTCTCCACATCCACGCCAGCATCTGCTGTCACCTGAATTTTTCATCTTAGCCATTCTGACTGGTGTGAGGTGGAATCTCAGGGTTGTTTTGATTTGCATTTCCCTGATGATTAAGGATGTTGAACATTTTTTCAAGTGCTTCTCTGCCATTCGTTATTCCTCAGGTGAGAATTCTTTGTTCAGTTCTGAGCCCCATTTTTTAATGGGGTTATTTGATTTTCTGAAGTCCACCTTCTTGAGTTCTTTATATATGTTGGATATTAGTCCCCTATCTGATTTAGGATAGGTAAAGATCCTTTCCCAATCTGTTGGTGGTCTTTTTGTCTTATTGACGGTGTCTTTTGCCTTGCAGAAACTTTGGAGTTTCATTAGGTTCCATTTGTCAATTCTTGATCTTACAGCACAAGCCATTGCTGTTCGGTTCAGGAATTTTTCCCCTGTGCCCATATCTTCAAGGCTTTTCCCCACTTTCTCCTCTATAAGTTTCAGTGTCTCTGGTTTTATGTGAAGTTACTTGATCCACTTAGATTTGACCTTAGTACAAGGAGATAATTATGGATCGATTCGCATTCTTCTACATGATAACAACCAGTTGTGCCAGCACCAATTGTTGAAAATGCTGTCTTTCTTCCACTGGATGGTTTTAGCTCCCTTGTCAAAGATCAAGTGACCATAGGTGTGTGGGTTCATTTCTGGGTCTTCAATTCTATTCCATTGGTCTACTTGTCTGTCTCTATACCAGTACCATGCAGTTTTTATCACAATTGCTCTGTAGTAAAGCTTTAGGTCTGGCATGGTGATTCCGCCAGAAGTTCTTTTATCCTTGAGAAGACTTTTTGCTATCCTAGGTTTTTTGTTATTCCAGACAAATTTGCAAATTGCTCCTTCCAATTCGTTGAAGAATTGAGTTGGAATTTTGATGGGGATTGCATTGAATCTGTAGATTGCTTTTGGCAAGATAGCCATTTTTACAATGTTGATCCTGCCAATCCATGAGCATGGGAGATCTTTCCATCTTCTGAGATCTTCCTTAATTTCTTTCTTCAGAGATTTGAAGTTTTTATCATACAGATCTTTCACTTCCTTAGTTAGAGTCACGCCAAGATATTTTATATTATTTGTGACTATTGAGAAGGGTGTTGTTTCCCTAATTTCTTTCTCAGCCTGTTTATTCTTTGTATAGAGAAAGGCCATTGACTTGTTTGAGTTTATTTTATATCCAGCTACTTCACCGAAGCTGTTTATCAGGTTTAGGAGTTCTCTGGTAGAATTTTTAGGGTCACTTATATATACTATCATATCATCTGCAAAAAGTGATATTTTGACTTCCTCCTTTCCAATTTGTATCCCCTTGATCTCCTTTTGTTGTCGAATTGCTCTGGCTAATACTTCAAGTACTATGTTGAAAAGGTAGGGAGAAAGTGGGCAGCCTTGTCTAGTCCCTGATTTTAGTGGGATTGCTTCCAGCTTCTCTCCATTTACTTTGATGTTGGCTACTGGTTTGCTGTAGATTGCTTTTATCATGTTTAGGTATGGGCCTTGAATTCCTGATCTTTCCAAAACTTTTATCATGAATGGGTGTTGGATCTTGTCAAATGCTTTTTCTGCATCTAACGAGATGATCATGTGGTTTTTGTCTTTGAGTTTGTTTATATAGTGGATTACATTGATGGATTTTCGTATATTAAACCATCCCTGCATCCCTGGAATAAAACCTACTTGGTCAGGATGGATGATTGCTTTAATGTGTTCTTGGATTCGGTTAGCGAGAATTTTATTGAGGATTTTTGCATCGATATTCATAAGAGAAATTGGTCTGAAGTTCTCTATCTTTGTTGGATCTTTCTGTGGTTTAGGTATCAGAGTAATAGTGGCTTCATAAAATGAGTTGGGTAGAGTACCTTCTACTTCTATTTTGTGAAATAGTTTGTGCAGAATTGGAATTAGATCTTCTTTGAAGGTCTGATAGAACTCTGCACTAAACCCATCTGGTCCTGGGCTTTTTTTGGTTGGGAGACTATTAATAACTGCTTCTATTTCTTTAGGTGATATGGGACTGTTTAGATGGTCAACTTGATCCTGATTCAACTTTGGTACCTGGTATCTGTCCAGAAATTTGTCCATTTCGTCCAGGTTTTCCAGTTTTGTTGAGTATAGCCTTTTGTAGAAGGATCTGATGGTGTTTTGGATTTCTTCAGGATCTGTTGTTATGTCTCCCTTTTCATTTCTGATTTTGTTAATTAGGATTTTGTCCCTGTGCCCTCTAGTGAGTCTAGCTAAGGGTTTATCTATCTTGTTGATTTTCTCAAAGAACCAACTCCTCGTTTGGTTAATTCTTTGAATAGTTCTTCTTGTTTCCACTTGGTTGATTTCACCCCTGAGTTTGATTATTTCCTGCCGTCTACTCCTCTTGGGTGAATTTGCTTCCTTTTTTTCTAGGGCTTTTAGATGTGTTGTCAAGCTGCTAGTATGTGCTGTCTCCCGTTTCTTCTTGGAGGCACTCAAAGCTATGACTTTCCCTCTTAGAAATGCTTTCATTGTGTCCCATAGGTTTGGGTACGTTGTGGCTTCATTTTCATTAAACTCTAAAAAGTCTTTAATTTCTTTCTTTATTCCTTCCTTGACCAAGGTATCATTGAGAAGAGTGTTATTCAGTTTCCACGTGAATGTTGGCTTTCCATTATTTATGTTGTTATTGAAGATCAGTCTTAGGCCATGGTGGTCTGATAGGATACATGGGACCATTTCAATATTTTTGTATCTATTGAGGCCTGTTTTGTGACCAATTATATGGTCAATTTTGGAGAAGGTCCCGTGAGGTGCTGAGAAGAAGGTATATCCTTTTGTTTTAGGATAAAATGTTCTGTAGATATCTGTCAGGTCCATTTGTTTCATAACTTCTGTTAGTTTCACTGTGTCCCTGTTTAGTTTCTGTTTCCACGATCTGTCCTTTGAAGAAAGTGGTGTGTTGAAGTCTCCCACTATTATTGTGTGAGGTGCAATGTGTGCTTTGAGCTTTACTAAAGTGTCTCTAATGAATGTGGCTGCCCTTGCATTTGGTGCATAGATATTCAGAATTGAGAGTTCCTCTTGGAGGATTTTACCTTTGATGAGTATGAAGTGTCCCTCCTTGTCTTTTTTGATAACTTTGGGTTGGAAGTCGATTTTATCCGATATTAAAATGGCTACTCCAGCTTGTTTCTTCAGTCCATTTGCTTGGAAAATTGTTTTCCAGCCTTTCACTCTGAGGTAGTGTCTGTCTTTTTCCCTGAGATGGGTTTCCTGTAAGCAGCAGAATGTTGGGTCCTGTTTGTGCAGCCAGTCTGTTAGTCTATGTCTTTTTATTGGGGAATTGAGTCCATTGATATTAAGAGATATTAAGGAAAAGTAATTGTTGCTCCCTTTTATTTTTGTTGTTAGAGTTGGCATTCTGGTCTTGTGGCTGTCTTCTTTTTGGTTTGTTGAATGATTACTTTCTTGGTTGTTCTAGGGCGTGATTTCTGTCCTTGTATTGCTTCTTTTCTGTTATTATCCTTTGAAGGGCTGGATTCGTGGAAAGATATTGTGTGAATTTGGTTTTGTCGTGGAATACTTTGGTTTCTCCATCTATGGTAATTGAGAGTTTGGCCGGGTATAGTAGCCTGGGCTGGCATTTGTGTTCTCTTAGTGTCTGTATAACATCTATCCAGGCTCTTCTGGCTTTCATAGTCTCTGGTGAAAAGTCTGGTGTAATTCTGATAGGCCTTCCTTTATATGTTACTTGGCCTTTCTCCCTTACTGCTTTTAATATTCTATCTTTATTTAGTGCATTTGTTGTTCTGATTATTATGTGTCTGGAGGAATTTCTTTTCTGGTCCAGTCTATTTGGAGTTCTGTAGGCTTCTTGTATGATCATGGGCATCTCTTTTTTTATGTTTGGGAAGTTTTCTTCTATTATTTTGTTGAAGATATTAGCTGGCCCTTTAAGTTGAAAATCTTCATTCTCATCAATTCCTATTATCCGTAGGTTTGGTCTTCTCATTGTGTCCTGGATTACCTGGATGTTTTGAGTTAGGATCCTTTTGCATTTTGTATTTTCTTTGACTGTTGTGTCGATGTTCTCTATGGAATCTTCTGCACCTGAGATTCTCTCTTCCATTTCTTGTATTCTGTTGCTGATGCTCGCATCTATGGTTCCAGATCTCTTTCCTAGGGTTTCTATCTCCAGCGTTGCCTCGCTTTGGGTTTTCTTTATTGTGTCTACTTCCCCTTTTAGTTCTAGTATGGTTTTGTTCATTTCCATCACCTGTTTGG
Organism: Mus musculus; assembly: GCF_000001635.26. Classification (NCBI taxonomy): domain Eukaryota; kingdom Metazoa; phylum Chordata; class Mammalia; order Rodentia; family Muridae; genus Mus; species Mus musculus. The sequence continues at coordinate 146,583,350 of NC_000086.7, read as the reverse complement.
ATGTGTTTTCCTGTTTTTCTTTAATGATTTCTACCTGTTTGGCTGCGTTTTCCTGCTTTTCTTTAAGGGCCTGTAACTCTTTAGCAGTGCTCTCCTGTAATTCTTTAAGTGACTTATGAAAGTCCTTCTTGATGTCCTCTATCATCATCATGAGAAATGTTTTTAAATCTGGGCCTAGATTTTCGGTTGTGTTGGGGTGCCCAGGACTAGGTGGGGTGGGAGTGCTGCGTTCTGATGATGGTGAGTGGTCTTGATTTCTGTTAGTAGGATTCTTACGTTTGCCTTTCGCCATCTGGTAATCTCTGAAGCTAGCTGTTTTAGTTGTCACTGTTAAGAGCTTGTTCTTCAGGTGACTCTGTTAGCCTCTATAAGCAGACCTGGAGGGAAGCACTCTCCTTAGTTTCAGTGGGCAGAGTATTCTCTGCAGGCAAGCTCTCTTCTTGCAAGGCAGGTACCCAGATATCTGGTGTTCGAACCAGACTCCTGGCAGAAGTTGTGTTCCACTCACTAGATGTCTTAGGATCTCGTGTGGAATCCTGTGTGGGCCCTTGCAGGTGTCAGGCGACTCAGCTGGCAAGGTAGCCCGGGGCTCGAGTGGAGTGGAAGGGGTTTGTGCCCCAGATCAAGCCCGGGTAGCCTGCTTCCCTATGTACCGCAGTCTCAGGTTCCGTGCGATTGGATTGGGGCAGGCGCTGTGTTCCACTCACCAGAGGTCTTAGGATCCCGTGGGGAGTCCCGTGTGGGCCCTTGCGGGTGTTGGGCAAGACTCTGCTGGCAAGGTAGCCTGGGGCTCGAGTCGAGCGGAAGGGACTTGTGCCCCAGATCAGGCCCGGGTAGCCTGCTTCCCTATGTACCACAGTCTCAAGTTCCGCGCCCATTTGTCGATTCTTGATCTGACAACACAAGCCATTGCGGTTCTATTCAGGAACTTTTCACCTGTACCCATATCTTCAAGGGTTTTCCCTACTTTCTCCTCTATAAGTTTCAGTGTCTCTGGTTTTATGTGGAGTTCCTTGATCCACTTAGATTTGACCTTAGTACAAGGAGATAAAAATGGATCAATTCACATTCTTCTACATGATAAACATCAGTTGTTCCAGCATCATTTGTTGAAAATGCTGTCTTTTTTCCACTGGATGGTTTTAGCTCCCTTGTCAAAGATCAAGTGACCATAGGTGTGTGGGTTCATTTCTGGGTCTTCAATTTTATTCCATTGGTCTAATTGTCTGTCACTATACCAGTACCATGTAGTTTTAATCACAATTGCTCTGTAGTAAAGCTTTAGGTCAGGCATGGTGATTCCACCAGAATTTTTTTTTTTATCCTTGAGAAGAGTTTTTGCTATCCTAGGTTTTTTGTTATTCCAGATGAATTTGCAGATTGCCCTTTCTAATTCAATGAAGAATTGACTTGTTATTTTGATAGGGATTGCATTGAATCTGTAGAGTGCTTTTGGCAAGATAGCCATTTTTCCTCTATTGATCTGCCAATCCATGAGCATGGGAGATCTTTCCATTTTCTGAGATCTTCTTTAATTTCTTTCTTCAGAGACTTGAAGTTCTTATCATACAGATCTTTTCCTTACTTGGTTAGAAACAAGCCAAGGTGTTTTATATTTTTTGTGACTATTGAGAAGAGTCTTGTTTCTTTAATTTCTTTCTCAACCTGTTTATCCTTTGTGTAGAGAAAGGCCATTGACTGGTTTGGTTAATTTTATATCCAGCTACTTCATTGAAGCTGTTGGTCAGGTTTAGGAGTCCTCTGGTGGAATTTTTAGGGTCACTTATATATACTATATAATCTGCAAAAAGTGATATTTTGACTTCTTCCTTTCCAATTTGTATTCCCTTGATCTCTTTTTGTTGTTGAATTGCTCTGGCTAGGAATTCCAGTACTATATTGAATAGGTAGGGAGAAAGTGGGCAGCCTTGTCTAGTCCCTGATTTTAGTGGGATTGCTTCCAGGTTTTCCCTTATTGCTTTTAATATTCTATCTTTATTTAGTGCATTGTTGTTCTGATTATTATGTGTTGGGAGGAATTTCTTTTTTGGTCCAGTCTATTTGGAATTCTGTAGGCTTCTTGTATGTTCATGGGCATCTTTTAATTTAGGTTTGGGAAGTTTTCTTCTATAATTTTGTTGAAGATATTTGCTGGCACTTTAAGTTGAAAATCTTCATTCTCATCTACTCCTATTATTCGTAGGTTTGGTCTTCTCAGTGTGTCCTGGATTTCTTGGTTGTTTTGAGTTAGGATCTTTTTGCCTTTCATTTTCTTTGATTGTTGTGCTGATGTTCTCTATGGACTCTTCTGTACCTGAGATTCTCTCTTCTATCTCTTGTATTCTGTTGCTGATGCTCGAATCTATGGTTCCAGATTTCTTTCCTAGGTTTCTATCTCCAGTGTTGCCTCACTTTGGTTTTTCTTTATTGTGTCTACTTCCCTTTTTAGGTCTAGTATGGTTTTGTTTATTTCTGTCACCTGTTTGGATGTGTTTTCCTGTTTTTCTTTAAGGACTTGTAACTCCTTAGCAGTGTTCTCCTGTATTTCTTTAAGTGAGTTATTAAAGTTCTTCTTGATGTGTCTACCATCATCATGAGAAATGCTTTTAAATCTGGGTCTAGCTTTTCAGGTGTGTTGGGGTGCCCAGGACTGGCTGAGGTGGGAGTGCTGGGTTCTGATGATTGTGAGTGGTCTTGGTTTCTGTTAGTAAGATTCTTACATCTGCCTTTTGCCATCTGGTAATCTCTGGAGTCAGTTGTTATAGTTTTCTCTGGTTAGAGAGTGTTCCTCTCCTGATTCTGTTAGCCTCTATCAGCAGACCTCTGAGACTATCTCTCTCCTCTGAGTTTTAGTGTTCATAGCACTCTCTGCAGGCAAGCTTTCCTCTTTCAGGGAAGGTGCACAGATATTTGGCGGTTGGACCTGCCTCCTGGCAGAAGATGTAGGCCTGAAACAGGGCCTGTCCCAGAAGCTATGAGCTACTGTAGTCCATACTCTTACCTGTGCAGACTAGTCTTAGTGGAATCAGGGAACCAAGATGTCTTCCACAGATGCTCACACAACTCCCTTATGGGCCGGATAGATACCTCTCCTCTGGCAGGGAAGGTGCCCGGATGTCTGGAGCCTGAAACAGGGACTGTCTCAGAAGCTCTGTGGCTTCAGCCTGTCCCAGAAGCTGTTAGTTTCTGTAGTCCACACTCTCACTTGTGCAGACTAGTCTTGGTGGAATCCGGGAACCAGGATGTCTCCAACAGATGCTCAGGCAACTCCCTACTGGGATGGCTTTAATTGTCTTTAGTGAAAAATAATCCCTTTACCAACCTGTCATATTTTGGACATAGCATATTCTAAACCCCCTTCACAATGAGTACATATTTTTGAGTGTTAACTCCATGCAAGCTATTAAAGTTCATAATTATGATTTTTGGATTGGAAATAAATAGCATAATAAAATTGAGACAGAAAGAACAGGAGTGATATTTTAAATATTGAACTCAATACTTGTAAGTACATTGTAATTCACCTCCTTTTTTTTCTCATAGAAATATATCAGAGTGCTGTTGGCTTTGATTTTTCAAATCTTATTTTTAATAAGGGATTTAAAATGCTTTAATGTCCCTTCTAGCCCATCACCCGTCAGAGGTAGTAGAAAAGAATGGGTATTGGGATATGGGAGAAATAGTCCTGTTTAGAAATAATTATTTGGAGCAAATCCCATCTACATTGTCAGAATATCTACTGGTAGTTCAGTTCACTAGTGTTAGGATAGCAAACAGAAATCTGCAGCATTGGCATGAATCAGCAGAAACAGCCAGGCCTCAGTGGAATCCTGTTTATATTCCCTCCAAACATCACATGTCCTCCCATGGGTCTTTGCTCAGGAAAACACCATTTGAGTTTACCTTATCAAAACTCCACATGTCTCTGTATCAGCTGATATCACTCTGCCAATCAACCCACCTCTGCAGAAGGGACAGGAGGCTGCTAGAACACCATGAGAAAATTTTGGGTATTTTTTTTTTTTCTATGAAGTCATGACAAGCGATGGCCATTAAGAAATGGCAAGGTGTACCAATACCATCCATTGCCATCTCCCTGGATGTTGGATCCTTCTTAATAACATGTGTCTTTCCACTTGTTTGCTTTAGCAAAACATCTTTTCACCTGTACCTGCTTCAGGAAAATACTCCTTCATGCGTCTGTCCCAGCAAAGCATCATCAGACACAACTGACTTTCCAAAGAAAACATAAGCTTCCACTTCAGAGTACAAATCCAAACAGCGTTACTACTGGGGTAAATTTCTATTTTGTCTTACCTTTCCATACAATCTTTGTAGAAATGGTAAATTAAAGATTGTTACACACAAATTTTAATATGAACCATAACTAGCTGAACCTAAATACCTGATCCTGGAGTTCTGAAGCCCATTAGAGCATTACCTCATGCTTACTGTTCAATTACACTTTGCTTTCAAAAGAGATCCTCTTTATTCTCAGGACAATTGATACAATGATAAAGTAGAATTTATGAATACAAACTCAAGGAATTATCAACAAGTTTTTTTTTCTGCCTTGAAATGCAAGATATTCATACTTTCTTGGATTCTTTTGGAAGAGTTAATTCTTTTTTCTTAAATGATTTGGAGACTATAATCATATTTCTCCCTGCCCTTTCCTTTCTTCAAAGTTTCCCACATACCCTTCCCCATTCTCTTCAAATTCATGACTTCTGTTTTTTTTCTAATAGTTATTGCATGCATATATGTCTATACTTATTACTACATATAGCCTGTTTTGTCTTGATAATGTACCTTGTTTGTACATATTCAGGGCTATTAAGCACTGGATAAGAATTATATCCACAATAGAATTATGTCCTGAAAATTATCACTATTATTTTAATCTCATAGAAATCGAAGCATGATTAATGTCACCTTCTTCATCAGAAATAACAGGACAGTTTTCATTTCATAAGGTAAATGACTTAAAAAAAAATCACACTACTTACTATTAGATCCACCAAAAACTGAACATTTTAAAATACCATGTTGAAGTTTAAAGGAGAATTGTAGGATATACATTTTAAAAAAGCAAAGGAATTTTTGTATGAAAACTCCCACTGCTTATTAGATTATAGTCAGCAAATATTTGCATGATGCTCAGTATGTAGCAACTGACTGAGAGAGGTAGATTTTTTTTTCTTGCTGGGTCATGTATCACTTTATCAGAGGAAAAAAAAACCCTCAAATCCTCATCTGCTTGGAATCCAGCTAATGAGTTAGCCAATGTCTTTGTTTTACTGAGATAAATGTGTCTGTTTGGAGGCTTCTGTATAATACAAATGACCTGTTACTTTATGAAACAGGAAAGATCATCATTGACAGAGGAATATGAAATTGACTGGATTTATAGTTCGGTTTAGATCTCTCAGTCATTGCTGATAAAGGTAACTTTAATGCATAATATAGGACAGGTCCATATCACAAACGTAATTGAAATCTATTCACCCAAACATACTCTTTGCACAATGTACCCTCCATAACCTTGCCAGCACTCAGGAGAACAATTTTTTATCACCTGAATCATAAGCTCTTTCACTTTTAATAGATCTGTTAAAATTTTGATCTCATAAAATGGTTATGATTTAATGTCTCCACCAATTGGAAAAAGAACACAAATATGTTTCTTATTGCTGAAGTCATTTCTGCATTTGTCTCTCGTCTTCTTAATCAATATTAGTTTTAAAACTGAGTTCTCAATATTATCTCTGTAGCACCAATATAGGCTTTCAAATAATGAGTAATAACAATTATTGTTTCTTAATTGCTGAGAATACGTATATCTATCAAATAACATTTTTAAAAGATGTTGATATAGGTCAACATTTAAATATATTCAGGTATGTGTGTAATATATATAACAAAAATATACATACACATTTATGTGCATATGAGCCCCAATAGTTGAGAATTTTTTCTGAATTATTCCTAATAACAAAACCACGGAGAAGAGAGTATCTTGAGTGTTCAAATACATCAGTACAGATAAGAAAACTACAAAAATACAGAGCATGTTGTAGTATGGGAAGAGTGTCAAGTATGAGAGACAGATTCTAGCCTTTTGTGCTGTTTATTTTCTTCTTTCTTCTGAGGAAAAATGTCAGATGATTGAAAATGAGGGTGTATAGCTCATAAAAGTTGAGACCATACATATGTTCAGATATACAGCCATGCTCACAAGGTTCTATGCACTTAAAATAGCAGTAAAATTTGTGTGAATATTGTTTCTGCTTTTAATTAATTCAGTTTAATGTCTGTGAGTATTTTGCCTGCATTCATTCATGTGCACCGTGTGTGTGCCTGTTACCTGCAGAGAAGAAGGGGTATAAGTTCACCTAGAACTAGCATTTCAGATGGTAATGTGCAACCATGTGAGTATCAGAAACTTAATCTTGATCCTTGAGAAGAGCAACAAATCCTCTTAGTAGCTGAGTCATTACTCTAGCTCCAAGGGTATTGTGTGACATTCTTCCTCCCCATAGTTTCTGTTTTGGTAGAGTAGGTTCATTCATAGAAAAGTCTCCAAACCTTTCACTTACCAGAATGAGCAGAACACATATAAAGGAAAAGGAAAACAGAAAAAGATACAAAAAAGGTAGAAAAAATATACATGGGGACATAGTAAAAGCCAAGATTATGCTTTCTCAGGCTACATCAGATTCTCCTTAATGTTAAAATTTAGTCAGTAATATATTCAGCGTGGCTTACACTTTTTTTTTATGATTGCAAATCTTGAACAATCAAATCTTTTATACATGTCTGTTCTATATGATTAGTGTCTTAGTCAGGGTTTCTATTCCTGCACAAACATCATGACCAAGAAGCAAGTTGGGGAGGAAAGGGTTTATTCGGCTTACACTTCCATACTGCTGTTCATCACCAAGGAAATCAGGACTGGAACTCAAGCAGGTCAGGAAGCAGGAGCTGATGCAGAGGCCATGGAGGGATGTTCTTTACTGGCTTGCCTCACCTGACTTGCTCAGCCTGCTCTCTTATAAAATCCAAGACTACCAGCCCAGAGATGGTCCCACCCACAAGGGGCCTTTCCCCCTTGATCACTAATTGAGAAAATGCCTTACAGTTGGATTTCATGGAGGCATTTCCTCAACTGACACTCCTTTCTCTGTGATAACTCCAGCTGTGTCAAGTTGACACAAAACTAGCCAGTACAATTAGTTTGTTTAAAGTTTTTCCTTTTATTGAAGTTAGGGTCAAGCTAACTTTCAGTTTGTTAATCCTAATTTTCTTGAACTCTTTCTGTCCATCTTTATCTGTCTGCTGAGTGTCTGACACACTCACTTTTCCCTCTTCTTCTTCTGGAATCTCAAAGAAATCATTAAGTCTGATGTTCTCATTTTTATTGTACCCGTCTCAATGTTGTCACTAAAAGTTTACTTGCTACATTTCATCCTATGTTCCATGGCTGAATTGGAATCTTAGAACTTTTTTTTGCTTCCCAAGGAGGTATAAACACACACACATACACACACACACACACACACACACACACACACACACACATATATATATATATATATAATATATATTTATATATATATAAACAACAACAACAACAAAAACAGAAAACAGAGCACCCCCTCAGACACTCTATTTCTTATTGCTGATTTTCAGAACTAGATGCAATAAGGATGATACAACAATTTTTTTCTAAATGTTGCATCCATTTTAGTTTATTTATCAAGTTATGTTTATTGACTCCAGAAAAACAAGGTATGATCATCGATTTCAGAAAAAATTGACAAATCAATCTTGGTTACTGTAAGTATAAGTAACCTTCAAAATAACCTGATATGTGCTGCCATGCAGGTAGTTTTAACTAAGAAAGTGTATCACAGTATTAAATACAATTTCATATAAATTACCACTACTTCAATAAGTAAATTCCAGTAAAAAAAGAAAAACCAAGTTTCACCATGATCCCTAACAATAAATTGTTTACATTTGTTCAGTCAACCAATTTTTCTTTATTACTTACATGTGATAAAGAGCTATAATTTACTATGGATCTTTGTTTAGATTAAAAAATATAAAGTTCTGATCTTCATTAAATTTGAAGTACATAATATGTTTATGTATGTAAACACACACAAAGATAATATTCTATAATGATAGCAGTTTCACCAGGGAACTCAATCCCAATGCTGGCAGAAAAGGGGTAGCTTCACAAGTGATGTTGAATTTGGAGAAAGAGTTTACTTTGAAGAGGTGGGTATCCTTAGCAGTAATCCAAAAGTTAGAGTCTAGTAGGAACATGTGTGTATGGGAGGCGGGCGGGGGGGGGGTGAATAGGAAGTTTAGCCTCAAATTCTAAGGAGCTAGAGATTTGAGAGCATTGTGTACCTAAGATTGGACATAGGAGACAGATATAGAGAGGTGTGTGTGTGTGTGTGTGTGTGTGTGTGTGTCTGTGTGTCTGTGTGTCTGTGAGAGAGAGAGAGAGAGAGAGAGAGAGAGAGAGAGAGAGAGAGAGAGAGAGAGAGAGAGAGATCATATGTAATTAGTACATGGTACAAGTATAAATTCTGGGATTTCAAAATGGCTGCAACATATTCTCTATTCTCCAGGAATGGATATTTGAGGAAGTTCATTTTAATAGTTTGATGAATCAGAATGGACCAAAACTCATACATTATTTGATTTATTATTAGGATTCCTTAAAAACTACGTAACAATGTGGATTGTAGCTCTTTGTACAGTGCATTCTTATTATGGTTAAGGTTCCAGATTCCTATCACCAAAATCCAAACTTAAGCAACTATTTAGGGCTCCATGCTATTATTGTTTTAAATCTGGACAAGTATGATTTAAAGCCGATGGAGTCTATCATCATAGCTCAATATCCTTGTATCCAATCAAATGAAGAGAGAAGATATTTGAAAAAAAATTCTAAAATTCTCCGAAGATAACTTGAATTTTTATGTGAATAAATCTTAAACTGGATCCACATGAATTGTGTAAAAACATCAAATTAGTTTTAATAAATACTCTAGGGATGATTTAAACTATATAGTGTGGGAAGCTAGAGATATGGCTCACCAACTAAAAGTATTGGATGCTCTGCCAGAGGAAAAGGGCTTGATTCCAAGCATCGCCTTAACATCCGACCACCGTCATTAACCAGTCACTTCCATGAAATGTAATGAAGTGAGCATGGAGAGAAACCTTCTAGTTTAATCATTCTGGTACTGTTAGGTGTTATGGGGAGTGAGCTAAGAATTTTCAAAGAAAATTGAACACATGGGCAGGTTGGGCCAACTTCCTCAGCAAATCTTCTATAGTATAGAATCTATATTGTGGCATGCATTTTGGCTTCTGCAATACATTTTCCCTGGTCTATAATATCTTTCTCCAGCTTTTCATACCTGACAATTCTCATTACATTTCTTAGTATGAAGCCAAATACCTTGAGCTCTACATTGGTATTGGCTGCCATACCCACATTAGCATTGAAAATATATTCTATTGTTGTGGGAATCTATTTCATGAACTTCTTTCTTTCCTTTTCTTTATTTTTTCTTCCTTTTTCTTTTGGTCTATCATCTTATCCTATCAAGAAGGTTGAAATGTAAAAGTATCCTGCTACATCTTTAAAATTTCTATTTTCCCCTTCACTAGTCTTGTTTCCATAAATTGAACAAGAAATAAATTTGTTGTGTTTGCCTATGGAAAAACACTCCCCTTTTAGAGACAGCAATTGCCAAGAGAGGCGAGAGAAAGGACTTCAAGAATATTTATTATACTTCCAATGACTCATATGCTAATAGTGTAACGCCTCAGGGTCAGTTGACAACCTTGTGCATAGATCAGAAAAGAATTAAAAGCAGCAATTAATTTAGTAAGAACGATAAGTAAAATGAGAATTTTTCTTGAGGGAACTGTTTCGAGAAACTGTATTCAATTCAAGTTCCTTGTTGTTGCTTTTGCCTGTTGGCTTTTTATTTTAAAACAGAATGTCCAATATTCATCTCACCTTATGTTTATGACAAATATGTATAAATGCAACAAAGACTTCGTTCCAATTGTAGAGACAATCAAAGGCTCAGAGAAGAACTATCACATTATTTTATTGTTACAGAGTAACAATATCTAGGCTACTTCTGTAGGACATAAGAAGGCAACGTAAAATTTCTTTTATGAGTCAACCTTGCATAGGGATCCCAAAGGAAGTGATATTTAAGAGAAAAGTTGTATCATGACTTCCAGTTGTTCATGGAAAGATAGATGTAAGGTGGTAGTTTAAAAAGCTTAAATCTGAGCTGATGACTCATATCTGTTACTCCAGCAGAGGCAGGAAAATCATAATTTCCAGGCTCCCCAAGGACAAAAAAGTGGATTTATAGCACCTCAGACAGTCTCCTTCCTGGACCATTTTAACATTTGACCTCAATGGAGCATCCATTTCAGGCTCAGCACATTTCCTAGAACTGATTTATCCCAAGTCAGTTAGCATTTCATTTGACAAGACAATAAAATGTCAAAACAAAATTTTGCTCAGAGACTTAAAAAGATCTAAGGCTGACAATTGTTAGGAGAGGCTTTGAAATGTCAAATTCTGCCCCCAAAGAAAACTGGCAAGAGAGAAAACAAAGTATAGTGGTGGAATGACAACAATAACAAAAACATATACAAAGTAGCAAAGGACTGGGGAACTTGGAGCTTTGAATAATTTTCCAGAACTATTTTTCTTTCTAGTAGAAAATTGTTTATGAATGGAGGACAGTGAGACAGGAAACATGCTTTAGAGTTAAAAAATACAAATGATCTGAAAATAACAGTTTGACAAATATATACTGTTCCAACAATCATGAGAACAGGCAAAATTTAACCAAGGAAATTTTAGTTCTTTTAATATCACACATAAAAGAACACACACACACACACACACACACACACACACACACACACACACACAAATCCTTTCATTTAGAAAGCCTAATATTTATTTCATTTATTTAGGAAATTTTGGTAGATAATGGAGGGGAGAAGTGTTGACTTCTACTTCAATCAAAACACGTTCAGAAGGTGGTAATGCATGCCTTTAATCCCAGCACTGGCAAGGCATAGATAGGTGGATATCTGACAATTGAGTTTACTCATTCATAATGCATTTTCAGCTAAAGGCTGTCTCTATATAGACACAGAACTTTCATGACCTAATGCTCACGGTGTGATGGTTAGTGTTGTCAACTTAATAGGATCTAGGGTCACCTAGGGGAGGAGCTTCTAGTCACACCTGTGAGGGAAGACCCACCCTAAACAGGAATAGTGTCATTCTTGGAATTTAGATTCTGACTACAGATAAAGAAAAGAAGCGAGATGAACACTAGCGTTCACCTTACTCAACTTCCTGACTGAGAAAGCAGTGTGAATAGCTGTTTCCAAGACCCTGGTGCTTTGGTGTCCCTGCCTTGGTTACCTATAGCTTCAGAGCATGAGCCAAAAAACAAACAAACAAACAAACAAACAAACAAACCAACAAACCCTTTATTTCCTCAAGTTGATTTGTCAGCATTGTTTTTCACTGAAACGGGAAGATCAGAATTTCAGGTACCTGGCAACAAGCAGATGGAAGTAACCGAAAAACAGGAGTTCATCCAGGTCTAGAATATTGGCAATCAGGATAGCTGTTAAGACCTGTGCTCATCAGTGAGTACATACTGTGCGAGTTCTTTTGTGATTGGGTTACCTCACTCAGGATGATGCTCTCCAGGTCCATCCATTTGCCTAGGAATTTCATAAATTCATTCTTTTTAATAGCTGAGTAGTACTCCATTGTGTAAATGTACCACATTTTCTGTATCCATTCCTCTGTTGAGGGGCATCTGGGTTCTTTCCAGCTTCTGGCTATTATAAATAAGGCTGCTATGAACATAGTGGAGCATGTGTCCTTCTTACCGGTTAAACGCATGAAACTCAAGAAGAACGAAGACCAAAGTGTGGACACTTTGCCCCTTCCTAGAAATGGGAACAAAACACCCATGGAAGGAGTCACAGAGACAAAATTTGGAGCTGTGACAGAAGGATGGACCATCTAGTGATTGCCATATGCAGGGATCCATCCCATAACCAGCTTCCAAACGCTGACACCATTGCATACACTAGCAAGATTTTGCTGTAAGGACCCAGATATAGCTGTCTCTTGTGAGACTATGCCGGGGCCTAGCAAACACAGAAGTGGATGCTCACAGTCAGCTATTGGATGGGTCACATGGCCCCCAATGGAGGAGCTAGAGAAAGTACCCAAGGAGCTAAAGGGAACTGCAACCCTATAGGCGGAACAACAATATGAACTAATCAGTACCCCGGAGCTCTTGTCTCTAGCTGCATATGTATCAAAAGATGGCCTAGTCAGCCATCACTGGAAAGAGAGGCCCTTTGGACTTGCAAACTTTATATGCCCCAGTACAGGGGAATGCCAGGGTCAAAAAGGGGGAGTGGGTGGGTAGGGAATTGGGGGGGGTGGGTATGGGGGACTTTTGGGATAGCATTGGAAATGTAAACGAGGAAAATACCTAATTAAAAAAAAAAAAGACCTGTGCTCATCCTAACAGTTGAGGGTGATATAGCCCATTGATGGATGTTTTTAGTTAGGTAGAATATATAATCTAATACATTTTTAAGCAGCTTTTGTGGTTCTGAGCTGTTGATGCTATCAAAAGCTCCAGATATTGTCTGCTGAAGGACAGTATACTCAGAGCGGATGCCATGTTACAAATATAGAAACTCCAATGTTCTGTTCCACAGCCAGGAAGATCTGCTTGCAACTACAATAAGGGCAGTTTCTCTTTCTGTCTCTGTCTCTGTCTCTGTCTCTGTCTCTGTCTCTCTCTCTCTCTCTCTCTCTCTCTCTGTAGAGGGGGTTGTATATTTGTGTGTGTACCTGTGAACACTATATTGGGAGTCTGCCTACATTGTCCTCAAACTTATTTTTGATATAGGGTCACTGGCTAACCATGAAATTGTACCCCCAGGATTAGCCTTTCTCTGATTCCTTACCAGCACCCGGGATATAGATAACATGCTTCCACTCTCGGGTTTATGGAGGAGTTGGGGATGTGAACCCAAGTACTAATGTTTGCATAGCAAGAAGTTTACCCACTGAGCCATCTCCCCAGCCCCAAGTCAGTCATTTTAAATCAGATAGCCTAAAATTCTTTTAATAATCTAAAAGCTTTGGATTTTAGAGAGTCTGAAACTTGAAATGGAACTACATTTTAGTCCTCAGTGTAGAGTTACCTCTCTCAGGAACCAAAGGATATGGATTCATTCAGGAGTACTATCTCTTTGTTATGGAAAAATCTACTTGGGCAGTTAGAATCAGATGGACTTTCTGGAATGGAATGTTTTAACATGTATTACCAGAAAATTAGAAAATTTTATCCTCTGTAATAATGATCAAGAGGCTATGGTCACTATTCCAAGACCAAGACTGTTGGATGGGTATACATATTTTGTGTGTGATCACAAGTTATGTTTCAATATAGGCATGGGATGGAACTGTGATGTTCAGAAGACCCAATAAGCACTAATTGCACACCGTGTTGCATAGACACTATGTTAAATTGCAGAGAGCAATAAAACTTCCTCAGTGAACATGAGCTATAAAAAGAAAATTAATATAGCAGTTTAAAGCAGTGTTTGTCTTTGCAATTATCCATTGAACAACTTAGTTTCTAGTTAAAAATTCTATTAAAATCTCCCTCTTGAAACATATGTATTTCATTATTTAATGGAAATATTGATTTTTATAGGCAGCAACTCAATATTTAATGTGATATTAAATATGTATACAATTTTTAAAATACTGCTTAGTATTTTAGAAAAACAGATCTTGTTAGGGATTTCATAGTATAGTTAATATTCTCTGCTGTTCCTTTCTGTGGTTTCTTTGTTTCATTATTTTTTTCTCTTTCCCTTTGATCTTCTATAGTGATATTGCTGGATTCTTAAATCTATTACAGATTAGTCCATTATTGCATGAATCATTAAATAATAAGTACAGTACATTAATCATAAATGAGTCTCATAAATAAATAGTATATGGATATAAAATACAGATTATTACATAATGATTCATGACTTTATTATGCCAAATATTAGCTATTTTATAAGACTTTTCCTAGCACAAAAGTTAACTATTGTTCAAATTTAGAAGAATTATGTCCATTTTCTAATATTACAAAAACTTAATTGTGAGCTAATATTAAAAAATTCAATGACTATAACAGCAGTAGCATATAAAACATTAAAATTAGAAAACATATAGTGATTTTACTTTTGACAAAGTCATTCAGTATTCAAAGTATGGTTGTCCAGGAGATCTTATGAGTATGCTAACAATAATTTTATTCATTTAACCTAAACAGTAATAGTATTTGATAATTTTATAAGGTCTAAATGTTTGGATAGAATTCAACAATATTCAATATTAGTAGTGACTAATATATAAAATGCATTTCAAATAATTAAATTTAATGTATAAAATAAATTTAAGTACATTTTATGAGTATTCTTTGACCATTTTATATAACAAAAAGGCGATAGGTAGAAAACACATACAAACAAAACAAAACAAAACTATAAGGTACTATGTCATGGTAATTGACTCAGGTTAGCAAGCAGTCAAGTGAGTTGTATTCCAAGGCCTCAAATCAGTGTGCATGCAAGCACAGTCTTCGGACCATGTGCTTCAGAACAACAATACTTAGAAGTATAAACTGTACATTCTTTAGCTGGTAAATGCATTTTCCTGGAAGAGTGACTTGGGAATTTTTAAATAAATAAATAAATAACGGACAATTAGAATAATCCTTTTCACTTCTAAGGAAAAAAGGCAAGTTCTTACTCTGTAGTTTTGTTATTTGGTATCTATGAAAGCATAATATTTAAAATAAGGCTATGTAAACATCCTTGTCCACACATATAGAAACAGTAATACCAGTTGTGAAAAAGTGAGCAGATTTTTTTATCCAGATCTGGGTGTCTAGATTTCTTCCTTTTCTTTTTTCTTTTCTTTTTCTCTTTCTTTCCTTCCCTTCCCTTCCTTTTACTCTCCCCTCCTCTCCTCTTTGCCTCTCCTGTCCTCTTCCCTTCTTACTTCCCCTCCTATTCCCTTCTCTTCCTTTCCCTCCCTTCCCTTCTCTTTTTTTCCATCCTTTATTTTGTTTTTCCTTTTTTCTTAGAAAGGGTCTTATTGGGTGTCCAAGCATGACCCTGTATAAAGTTACCTATTACAAGAAAGTAGGTTCCTTAGACATTTTCACAGCAGAGTGAGTGACATGAATTTAAATGGACTCTTACCAGAAAGCAAGACACTGTTTAAGTAATGGTAATGACATCTTCAGAGGTCACAGAAATTGGCAGAAAGCTGCTAAGAGTGATCAAATTTGGAAGAAGTGGACAAACATAATTAAATAATGCAGGAACAAAATAGTCCAAAGAACAAAACAAGAAAGCATAAGCTTATGCTAACATATATAAAGAGAAAAGGGAAATTCAACATTATACAGAATCTAAAGCAATAAAGACATGAACACATTAGAAAATCACAATTTAGAAGGTTTCATAGCAGTGATTGTTTGGAAAAGAATCTTTAATGTAGAGGAAAGGTGCAAAGAATCGAGCAGGAGGGAGCAATATTTAATTAGTCTCAAAGTATCTGTCCCTGGGTTTCTTATTAATTTCAAAGGAAACTTGGTAACTATAACACGACAAATGCTGACAGAATTCTTTCTAATCACAGCTCAAATTTAGAATCACTAGTAATGGAGCAATATTGGCATCCTGATTTCATGAGCTGCAGTAATGAGAAGAACCAATATTATCTCGGCAACATGCTGTCAGTAATATATAAACTCCATTTAATCAAGAGAAACCATGAGGCAAACCAGAACTGAACATCTTTTGACAACCTAACTGGATTGCAGCATTCAAAAGTAGGAAGGCTCTGAAAGGAAAAGAATATGAAAAGCAATGTATGATCTCAGGAATGGACCTTGAGTCAGATTTTTCTTTCATATATAATGATTAGGGGAAAGGACTGAACATATTTTTGTTGCTTTTTATGGTCCTGATGTTTCATAATGCACATAATAGATTGAATGTTTTTATTAAACATGTATTTATGTGTGCGTAGGTGTGTGCGTATGTGTGTCTGTGTGCATGTTTGTATTATATATCACATACCCAGGTAAGGAAGTCAGAGGATAAACTGCCAAAGATTATTCTCTTCTTCCACTATATAGGACCTGTTATCAAATTCAGGTCATGAGGCTTAGATGTTGAAGCAACTCACTATTTCAAAGACCTGTTAAGAACATGACTAGATGGGATGGATCCCTGGGTATGGCAGTCTGGATGGTCCTTCCTTCTGCCTCAGCTCCGAACTTTGTCTCTGTAACTCCTTCCATGGGTATTTTGTTCCCCATTCTAAGAAGGAACGAAGTATCCACACATTGGTCTTCCTTCTTCTTGAGTTTCATATGTTTTACAAATTGTATCTTGGGTATTCTAAGTTTCTGGGTTAATTTTTGTAGAGCTTTTTTTTTTTTAATCTCAGATGTAGTGATAGATTAAAAACATTTTAACCATAAAAACCATTTTTTGCACACATGTGATCCTGGCATGTTTCCCAATTCTTTTTTTTTATGGTTTTAGAGCTTTATTGTAGAAAGGCATTGGGAAAGAGAGAAAGTAGAAAGAGAGAGAGAGGCCGGCCATGGCCATACGGAGAGAGGGGGGAGGGAGAGAGAGAAGGAGGACTAGAGAAGAGAGTAAGAAGATTGAGAGCTTTGCTTCCCAATTCTTATAAGATAGACCATTTTGTGCCAGCCACCAATGCTTGTACAGTTTCATATTTACATTAGATATGTTAATATTATTTGAGTCAGCCTAATTCCATTGTATCTTGCTTCAGTCTTCTTTATCTAGAGTACTCTTCTGGCTGCCTTGGATTACAGAGATCTTCCTTTTGTTCTGTTGCAACTCAAGACACATTTTTTACTAGCCCTGAGACAATCTTATTTTATGAAACCATAAACAATCATATTCATGAAATGTTATGAAAGACTCTTCTGGCTTGTCTTTTGCAGCAGTTCTCTTTTATTATTATTAGATATTTTCTTTATTTACATTTCAAATGTTGTCATCTTTCCTAGTTTCCCCTCTGAAAATCCCCTATTCCGCCCCCCCACCCCCCAGAGAACTCTGGTGGTACTGGTTAGTTCATATTGTTGTTCCTTCTATGGGGCTGCAAACCCCTTCAGATCCTTGGATATTTTCTCTAGCTCCTTCATTGGGACCCTGTGCTATGTCCAATGGATGGATATGAGCATCCACTTCTGTCTTTGTCAGGCCCTGGCAGAGCCTCTCAGGAGAGAGCTATACTAGGCTCCTGTCAGCAAGCACTTGTTGGCATCCACAAGGAATGCCAGGACAGGGAAGAGGAAGTAGGTGGGTTAGTGAGAAGGTGGAGGGGGGAGGATGAGATAGGGGAGGTTTCAGAGGGGAAATGAGGAAAGGGGTTAAAATTTGAGATGAAAACAATGAAAATATCTAACAATAAAAATGTTGGAAAAGAAAGGAAGAAAGAAAGGAAGGAAGGAAGAAAGGAAGGAAGGAAGGAAGGAAGGAAGGAAGGAAGGAAGAAAGAAAGAAAGAAAGAAAGAAAGAAAGAAAGAAAGAAAGAAAGAAAGAAAGAAAGAAAGAAAGAAAGAAAGAAAGAGAGAGGAGCTGCTAGCAAGCTCAGTCTTTGGTTAGCTACATGGGCATGCCATGCTACAACTACCTTTTGCAGTTTCTTTTGCATCTCATGTATTGTACTGAGCATTTTTAGTTAAATCTTCTATTACAACCTAAAAAATTAGGACCATTTGTATATTTTTTAATATAGACCCAAATTTTATCATAGTTTTCACTGCTAAAGTTGTCATACCTTTCTGGACAGAAAAAAAAGTTCTGGATTTGCTTCAGAATTGTGTTATAAGCTGCAAATTTTACAAATACTTCTTAATCTTATTTCCAGTCCCCGTATTTTAATAAACGCTAATCTTTCTATAAATAAAACAGGGTGATTAGTGGAGCTATGAACATTATATTTCCACTTCAAGGACTGTATTTTCTGTTTCTAGGATGTCATATATTGAGAAGTGAAGAGGTAACAACATTCTTTTTTTAATTTACTTTTTACACTCCATATTCCATTCCCTACCCCAAAACCACCCTCCGACTGCTCCACATCCCATACCTGCTCCCCACCCCACCCTGTGTCCACGTGGATGCCCCCACCCCACCTGACCTCTAAACTCCCTGGGGCCTCCAGTCTCTGAGAGTTAGGTGCATCATTTCTGAATGAACACAGACCCAGAAGTCCTCTACTGTATGTGTGTTGGGGGGCTCATGTCAGCTGGTGTATGCTGTCTGTTTGGTGCTCCAGTGTTTGAGAGATCTTGGAGGTCCAGATTAATTGAGACTGCTGGTACTTCTAAAGGATCACCCTTCTCAGTTTCTTCCTGCCTTCCCTAATTCAACCACAGGGGTCAGCTGCTTCAGTCCATTGGTTGGGTGCCAATATCTGCATCTGACTCCTTCAGCTGCTTGTTGGGTCTTCCAGAGTGTAGTCATGCTATATCCCTTTTTGTGAGCGCTCCATATTCTCAGTAATAGTGTCAGATCTTGGGGCCTCCCCTTGAGCTGGATCCCACTTTCGACCTGTCATTGGGCTTTCATTTCCTCAGGCTCCTCTCCATTTCCATCCCTGTAATTCTTTCAGACAGAAACAATTCTGGGTCAGAGACTTGACTGTGGAATGGCAACCCCATCCCTCACTTGATGTCCTGTCTTCCTGCTGTAAGTGAACTCTGTAAGTACCCTCTCAGGGCATTTCATTTAAGGTCTCTCCATTTGATTCCTAAGAGCCTCTTACCTCCCAGATCTCTGGTGCATTCTGAGGTTCCCCCCAACCTCAGCAGAAAGAATGGAAACAGGCAGCCTCAGGAAACAAGAGTGATAAAATTTTTAGACAATTTTGTAGTGCAATGGCACCATACAACATACTGGGAAATTTGTAAAACAAACAAACAAAAAAGCAGTAATTTCTTTTGTATCATTCTGGAGGCTGGGTAGACCAAAGCTATCTATCAAGGACCTCCTTGCTATGCCACTTTATAGCACAGGGTTACCCTTAAGTGCTACAGATCACTTTCTATAGGAAAACAGATATGGAACAGAAGAGGGGCAGAATTCATTTTGTATTATGAACTTACTCTTAGATAAGGCATCTTCACAAAGATGAACTGTTCATGACTTACTCACTCTATTGTATGGTTCCCTCCTTTCAGCAATGTCTAATTAGGGAGTAGATGTTCTACAAATGAACTTTTAAGAGTAGCAGAGGTTGAGACAATTGGAGCCATCTATTCAAGGACAGGGTCAATCAACTTGCTATATGTAATACTTAGCACATAATAAATACTCAAGGGAGTCATATCTTTCCTTCCCCCATTTTTGTTTGTTTGTTTGTTTGTTTTTGTTTTGTTTTAGAGATAGCTTTTCACTATATAGTTTAAAGAGGTCTTGAATTTGCTCTTATCCAAACACAACCTCACAGAGGCTGGGCTTATAACGTTTGATACCAGGCCTAGCTTAATGAAGTTTGTCATTGAATTTCCATAAAAAGAATAAAATAAAACCAAAGAGGCAGGATTAAGTAATTCTAGGCACTCCATTTGAACAGGGATAAATGAACATATAATACTGAAAACTTTATTAGCTTGGAGACTAAAATTAGGAATTTTTATGATTAATTATTAATGATTTAGGTCCTTTGTTGTCTACTTATTAGGAGAAATTTAAAATCTTTCTGTAGGAGAATATATTTGGCTTTTGAAATGAAGACTTTTTTCTCTTCAAATTTACTGCTATTGGTATATCATTATATTAAATTGGCCTAAATCACATTATATAGAAATTATAATGTAACTTTTAACCTCTAAGAGTTCTTTGAAATATTTCTACTGCCTAAATATGCCCATGTTCATATTCCTTATTCTAAAACCTGCCATAACTTTGAAGACTAGTTCAGTTACTATAAATTTAACCAAACTATTGGAAATTGTATATTTGCCAGATCTATCCATTTTTTTCTGTTAATTTCATGACTTCACTTTACAGTTGAAAAGAATTCCACTGTGCATATGTACCACAGTTTTATAAAATCAATTATGTTTTTGGTGGTTATCTACTCTGTTTCTGTGAGATCATGAATATAGTAGCAATAAATCTGAATGTGCAATGTCTCTGTGACAGGGTGACAGAATATGGAGTCCTTTATGTATTTGATATACCTGAGACATAGTACAACTTTCTCTTTATTTTTCTTTGTGGAAACCACAATTCTGGCTTCTATAATGGCTGTATTAGTTTGAACTCTTACCATCGGTGACTAGATGTGTGCTTTGCCCACATTCTAAGGAGCATTTGTTGTCAGATTTCTAGGTGACAGCTACTTAGACTAGGGCTATGTGTGTCTTGAAGTAGTTTCAAATTGCATTTTCCTGGTGACTAAGAATGATGGATATTTTTTAAAGTACATATTAGCTTTTTATGTGTCTTTGTAGAAATCTCTGTTGATTTGTTCAGCCCAGTTTTAAACCAGCAGTTTTAGTATTTTTGAGGGTGGGCCTTAATTTTTGCTGTTGTTTAATTTTCTAATAGACTACTTCCTGTCTATAGTTTTCCCTCCATTCCTCTACCACCCCCCACAACACACTGTATCATCCTTCTGCTCCACCTCTTCCCTCTTCATCCACTGCTTCTCCATTTCCTTTTAAAAAAAAGAGCAGGCTTCCCAGGGATATCAACCAAACATGTCATAACAAGTTGCAACAAGACTAGGGAACTTCCCCTCATATTAAAGTTAGAGGAGGCAACCCAGTAGGAGAACAAGGGTTCCAAAGGCTGGCAAACATGGCAGAAACAACCACCATTCCCTTCTTTAGGAGTCACACAAATTCATCAAGATATGCAGCAGCTATAGTATATATGCAGAGAGCCTAGGTCAGTCCCAAACAGGCTCCATGATTGTTGGCTCAGTCTCTGTGAGCCCCTATGAGTCCAGGTGTGTAAGGTGAAAGATGGGGCCTGAATGCCATTATTTTTCATGCAGACATCCAGTGTTGCCACTACCATTTTGTAGAGAAAGCATGCTTTTGACACCTTTGCTTAAAATCAGGTTTCCAAACCTTTGTAAATATATTTCCAGATATTGGCTTTTGTTCCATTGATCTATATGCATGTTTTTATGTTAGGATTAGGCTGTCTTTTCCAGTACTCCATTGCATTATAATATGAGATAAGATGCTGTCATACCTCAGCTGTATCCTGTGCCCTTAAAATTGCTTTTGAAAATCTGCAGATTCACAAAATCTTGGATTTTTCTACTTCTTTGAAGCATAATGTTGGAATTTTATGGGAATTGTATTCAACCTATAGATTAATTTTTGAAATATGGCCTTTTTATGGTAATAATTCTAGTAAGCCAGAAGTATGGAGAGTCTGTAAATCACTTAGTGTTCCTTTGATTTCTTTTTTCTATATGGTGAAAATATAGATATGAGACTTTTCTCTTCATTGCTTACATTTATTCTTAGGTACATTTTTGAGTTATCATGAATAGGATACTTTTCCTAATTTCTTTTTCTGCAAGGTCATTGTTAGTATATATAAAGGCTATTTATTTCTGTATTTATGTTGTTTCTGGGTACTGTACTGAAAATGTTTATTACATATAAGAGTTTTATATAAGTTATATAAGTTGATTCTATAGGGCTTAAATATAAAATCTTGTAATCTGCAAATAGAAATATTTTCTCATTGTTATAACTTTGGATTTTTCTCTTGCCTTATTGCTATAGCTACAACTTAAAACACTATATTAAATAAGAGAGGTGAGTAAAGAAGTCTCTTAAAATGGTAGAGATAGTTTTATCTGAAGTAAGTTTCTTTAGCAAATGATATAGTTTGTTTTGTAGTGTGCAAGTTTACAGCCTAATATGATAAGGACAGGTTCAAAAACTTCAATGTAATATTATACATAGGTCTCAAGAATATTATGCCATATCCTTGGGTATAGACATGCTTCAAAATTTTGTTTGTGAGATTTTTCTTGATTCTCAACAAGAGGAACAAAAGAGTCATTTTTTCTCATATTTCCTAATTTTCTGTCTTTCTATCTTAAATCCATCCTACAAAAACCTGGCATAATAGGCTCTCTATAAATATTGGCTGGCATAATAACTACATCACTTACTGATTAGCAAATGATTACATCACTTACTGATTAGCAATTAACTAGTTTCAATTAATATTCCCAAGCTGCCTTTCTGATACAACCATCTGTTAGTTTGACTTTTAGTTTTCCTCATTGGGGAACAAATATCGCACAGAGCTCTTCCTTTTTCCTCACTCAAATGGCTCAACAGGAAGAGTATCGGCTATATTAGAGATCAAGACGAACCATCATGCCAAAATTTGCCCTTTTAAAAATAATCCTCTTAAGCGTTTTGAAAGCTGCCATTAAGTAAGGTACATCCACATTTATGGTGATAATTCATCTTTCCACTCATCTGCTATCTGTAGATTTTTTTTTTTTACCTTTTCTGGGGCTTAAATACTGTCTTCTTTTCTAGTTCAAAAGAGAAATCTTAATGATTCTGCAGACTTCCAATCAGTTAAACATTAGCACTTACTTGTATGTATTTCAACCTCATTCCTAGGGACATAATTCATAATGGCAGACACAATAGCTGACATCACCTAATAGCATCAAAATGACAGAATGTCTTTCAAATATTTCTCAGTGAGCAATATGAAAACCAAATATTTGAATGGTACCATATATTTACTTCTCAAAATCATTATCACACATAAGCAAAGAACAATGAATGGTGCAATGAATAGTAGTGTTTTAGGCTTTTGTGAATCAATTTTACAAGTGTATGTGTTCCTGAATTTGTGTTTCTTGGTCTTTTTATTTGTTTCTTCCATTTGTTTATTTTGTCATATTCAGAATGGATTGTTTGTTTTATCTAATTTTATTGTATTATTATTCTTTAATAATATTATTAAATTATTCTTCCATGAGGTGGATTTGGGGAGAATCTCAAAGCGTTGAAAATAAAAAAATCTGTAGTAAGAATATAGTGAATAAAGTCTATTTTTAATAAAAAGGAAAAAAACTCAAGATAACAAACCAAATGAAATGGTCATTAATAAATGACTGGCCTGTTTAACAACAGTAAATAGTTTTGTAACAACCAAAAAAGAAGTCTTCTCTTTACATGCTTAAGAAAGTAATGGCATTGAGAAGAAAAAAGTAGCATTAAACTATGTGTGATATTCTTTGTACAATAAAAAGTCTCTGCTTGCATAGACTAAACCTCTGAGCTCAGCAGGAAAGCACTACCTAGCATGCTGAAGAATTTATTTGATCCTCAGTGATTTAGCAAGGTTTAAAAAAAAAAGGTAAAAATAACTACTTCTTAAATCTCTACCTTAAGATTCTTGTTAGGCAATTTCTACATACATAGTTACCTGGCATCTTTCCTTAGTGCATGTATCAACAGGTACCAGGAACATTGGCGGTTCAGATGACATAACTTCTGGAAAGCCCAGAAGTTAGTATATGCTCAGTAGCACACCCATGTTCTTAATTGATCTGCTATGTTATCCCCATTGGTAGTAAATGCTGTTTTAAGGCTATATTCAGTACTGGTAACTTCCCAAACCTTAAGTACTGGTAACTTCCCAAACCTTTCTTTACAAAACTCTAATCACTTTTGCTACTAAAATAGCTGAAATACTGGTTAGCTGAAGACTTCTCATGGCATTAAGACTTGTCATTACAGAAGTAGATGCTCACAGTCATCTATTGGATCGAATACAGGGCCCCCAATGTAGGATCTAGAGAAAGTAACCAAGGAGCTGAAGGGATCTACAGCTCTATAGGAGGAACAACAATATGAACTAACCAATATC
Source organism: Mus musculus (assembly GCF_000001635.26). NCBI lineage: Eukaryota > Metazoa > Chordata > Mammalia > Rodentia > Muridae > Mus > Mus musculus. The sequence goes on along the minus strand of NC_000086.7, from coordinate 146,559,236 downwards.
CCCCAGAGCTGTGTCTCTAGTTGCGTATGTAGCAGAGGATGGCCTAGTTGGCCATCATTGGGAGGAGAGGCCCTTGGTCTTGCAAAGATAATATGCTCCAGTACAGGGGAATGCCAGGTCCAGGAAGCAACAGGGGGTGGGTTGGGGAACAGAGCAGGGGGAGGGTATAGGGAACTTTTGAGATAGCATTTGAAATGTAAATGAAGAAAATATCTAATAAAAAAAGACTTGTCATTATTCATAAATTCTCCTCACTCCATTTTGCACCAAATTAAAAAAAATCTAATGTATAATCTTTACATAGCACAAAGGAGAAAAAGCTAGCAAAGGATTCTATTATAAATGAAATTATATTTATTCATACATGTTTGGACAGCTAGGATTAGAAAACAATTTGGTTCAGCCAAAGCAAAGAATGCACTGTACTGACCACTAGATGGCCCCCATATATATTTTTCTTTTATTATAATGAGACCACAGGAGAAAGGAAGGGGAAAAGAAATATGTAATAAAATAACGTCTTTGCATAATAAATAATACATAGAAATAGTGAGTTCTCATTTATCATTTCATCATGGCTTCACATCAGAGATCGAGTAAAATTTCCACATTTTATTAGCTTCATGTCTATGGATACTTATGGAATTTTGAATTATAAGTTCCAGTGTTTAACTTATTCTGGAGATCCCTGGAATTCTTCATGTACTTTTATCTCTCATTGGTAGGAATAGCAATGTTTTGCTTTTTTTTAAAAAAAATGGATATTTTATTTATTTGCATTTCACATGTTATCCCCATTTCCTGTTTCCACCCGGAAACCCACTATTCCATCTCCCCCATGATTCTGAGAGGGCTCCCCCTCCCACCTACCCACTACCACCTCCCTGCTCTCAAATTCCCCTACAGTGGGGCATCAAGTTTTTACAGGACTAGGGGCCTCTCCTCCCATTGATGCTAGACAAGACCATTCTCTGCTACAAATGCAGTTGGAGCCATGGGTACTTCCATGTGTATTCTTTGTTTAGTGGTTTTGTCCCTGGGGGCTCTGGGGGGTCTGGTAGGTTGACATTGTTCTTCCTTTGGGGTACTTTTTAAGCTTGATGTAACTGTTTGATTTCAATGTACTTCACCTACTCACTTCAATAAATTTCTCTTAAAAACTTAGTTTGAAATTTTGAACAGGAACAAGTCATTTATATACCATAAATACACTCATATCTCGTGCACTGCATATATTAAAATTCAATGTTTTAAAATAGAAAAATGACAGCTGACTTATCTGTTATCTTATCTGTATTTTATTTAGTTCAGTACCCATTTACAACCAGCTGCATCTAAAGAAGTGCTTTTATAATTAGTTTGAATTTATGATGAAATAGCTGAGATTCCTAAAAATAGTAAAGAATAAGAGATTGCCTTAATGATTAATCACCTGTGGCTCAGCTAGCTACAGAATATCAATGTGTATTGCATTTCAGTAATGATCATTATCTTGATTTTCTCAAAAGAAAAGTCTAATCAATTTCAGGTCCTGTGAACTTTCAAATTGAAAACAAATTTTGCTTCATCTTGCAAATTATATTTTGTTCATATACCATCTAATTTGGGAGTTGAAACCTGCTACTGTGCAGGCAAAATGCACCAGAAAACATGGGGTGTGTGTCACATCTTCAGAGAGTCTACAATTATGAGATCATATTTTAAATTGTCATTTTCCCATACGATTTTGCTTTCTAAAGGCACCATTGAAAGAACCTGCATTGCTGCTGTCAGCTGCTCTTGCTACTTCTGTTTCCACTCACTGTTCTCTCTGAGCCCGTGAAAGATGCCTAATGCAGAAGAGGTTTGAAAGTTGGTGAATTAAAAGCCTTTAATTCACACAAACACAGTTCAAGGGCAGACATCCTAGTTTACCATTGCTCCTTTGGGAAAGGAGAGGCTGACAAAATGGGAGAAAAAATTGTTTGGATGTAGGAAAGGCTTTCCATTCTTGTAACTACTAAATTGGTAATGAGATTCTTGAGCTGCATTACGTTGCAGCAGGCAAACCAGCAGACTTTCTGTGTGCCTAGATCTTTTTCTTCCCACTGAATAGAAGCATCAAATGAAGACTAAAATAACTCTGGGTTTGTTCCTTTGCTTGCTTTCCATTTAGAAAGTTGTATGCAATGAAACTGAACCATGAGAACTCTTGCTTTTGTAAAGGTAAATATGGAACTTTCCTTCATATTCTCCATCTTTTTGTCAAAACAATAAAAACAAAAATCTTTTACTCAAGTGTGATGCCTTTCTGTTAGCCACAAGGGATTTCCAAGTCCTTTAAATAGTCTATTTTCCATTTTTTTTATTCTTTTTTTTTCTTTTCACCCCAGACCTGAGGATAGACCCTAGGACCTTGTGCTCAGCACTTTACCACTGAGAAAAAAACTCGCAATTCCTTCTCATTCTTTGTAGTTTTAATTTTTCTTCATTGCTAAGCCCTTCCTTGGAGGGGAAAGAGTGTCTATAGATCATGCTTGTTTGGGGAAACTTTGTAATAGAGCCATTTGAAGGACTCTCTTTTCTTTGAATGATTTATCAAAAAACATTCAGAAAACACATTCCCTCAGGCAATTTCTTTTCTTTTCTTTTTTTCTTTTCTTTTTTATTTATTGGATATTTTCTACATTTACATTTCAAATGCTATCCCAAAAATTCCCTATACCCCCCATCCTGCTCCCACTCACTCACACTTCTTGACCCTAGCTTTCCCCTGTACTGAGGCATATAAAGTTTGCTAGACCAAGGGTCCTCTCTTCCCAATGATGGCCAACTAGGCCATCTTCTGCTACATATGCATCTAGAGACACAAGTTCTGGGGGTACTGATTAGTTCATATCGTTGTTCCACCTATAGGGTTGCAGACCCCTTCAGCTCTTGTGTACTTTCTCTAGCTCCTCCATTGGGGGCCTCATGTTCCATCCTATAGATGACTGTGAGCATCCACTTTCTCATGGTATTTGCCAGGCACTAGCAAAGCCTCACAGGAGACAGCTATATCAGGGTCCTTTCAGCAAAATCTTGCTGGCGTATGAAATAATGTCTGCGTTTGGTGGCTGATTATTAGATGGACCCCCAGGTGGGAGTTGCAGAGACAAAGTTTAGAGCTAAAACGAAAGGATGGACCATCCAGAGACTGTCCCTCAGGCAATTTCAATCAATTTAAATTTCCAGGGACCTTTAAAGGTGTTTGCTACTATACTGTCTGATTCACTGTGTCCTGCTTTTCACTTGGCCTTTGAGGAAAAGGATAATGAAGATCAGAAAGGAGAAAGTCCACTGCCCCAAAGCTTACAAAAACACTATTTGGGCAAGGAATGGGTGTATTGAATTATCCAATCAGAAACTACCGGGGAAGGGAGAACTGTATGTTTCTTTACTGCCAATTCCTCTCTACAACAATGTGTCAGATATTTTTCTGGACTCTTCACAAACATATTCAGTAATAGACAAGCAATTAACCATCTCTGAGTCAGAAATTTACAAAATAATTAGAACTTCAAAATAAGGTTTGAACCATTGAATCCATGCCCTAAGAGTTGCTCAGACTGTGTGTTTGTCAAGGAATAGAAAGGTAAACGTTCATTGCATAGCACTTTGATTCGGAAAATACATTAAATATTTGGTATTAATCAGGCATTGTTCTAGAACCAGGGTTACAACAAGGACAAATGCAGGAGCATTATTAGAATTTTTCTTGCTTTAATTGTTTGGATTAGTGTTTGTTTAATCTTCAATGTTTGCCCATGTCAGAGGTTAGAAGAGCAAAGTATTTCAAAGTTCAATTTAATTTTAAAAGTACACAATTTGTGATTTGCACCCATGTATCTGAAATAAAATATAAGTTTTTTTTTTCTGCTTCCCCACATTGTGGAGATCTTATCAAATGACATGGATTTTTTTTTTTTTATTGACAGGAAACTTTAACTCCTTATGTATTTCTTTTACTTTCCCGGAAAACCTTGTAGGGCAGTGGTTCTCAACCTTCTTAATGTTGTAACCCTTTAATATAGTTCCTCATATTATGGTGACCCCAACCATAACATTATATTGTTACTACTACATAATTTTAATTTTTCTACTGTCAGGAATTGTAATGTAAAGATCTATGTTTTCTAGTAGTTTTAGGCAACCTTTATGAACACAGCATTTGGTCCCCAAAGCAGTCCATGGCCCATAAATTGAGAACTGATCTAGGAAATGAAGTCTCATCTCACTTCTTATTCAACTTCTTCATAAATAGCAGCCTGATTATCAGTAGATATTGATATTTTATGTCAGAGAATAGGGATAGCTCTGAAAACATTAACTTGCATATTTGGGTCATCCAAAGGTATTATGAAACATGAAGCTAAAACACTTGGTATTCATTAAGTAAATATTTTAGGTTCTTAATATTCATTAGGCTTTATTCTAAGTACTGTTATCAGAGAACTGGAAAGCCACATCTGTCTGTGGCTGAGGTTCTCTTGTTAGGGCACTAGTGATAGAGTACCTTTCAAGAAAAAGAATGAAATAGGAAGTCAAAGAAAATTTACAGTTTTAATGAAGTCACAGTAAGGAAATGAAATGCATTCCTCAGTCTGCTTATGTTCCCATAAGTAGACTCCATGAATTAGGGCAGATGTAATCCTATGAAGAGCAAAACCTGCTAAATTGTTACTATTGCCTTAAACAGCTTCCTTTACTTTCAAAATAGGGAAACAAGTGTTCTTTAGATTAGAACCCCACAGAAAAATGGCGCCCTTGATTACTAATTTATCAGACATAGCCTTTTCATCCTTTGCATCTTCTCTTAGAGCACTGTCATTTTGCCAGTAAAAAAGAAAGTGATGTCCTGAAAGCATATATACAGTTAACAATACACAGACAGATGTATGTGTATGTGCATATGCATGAGTATATGTATATATTCCATTATTTGTACATGTGCATGTTATGATTATATTGTAATCTAGAAAAATAAAAAATAAACTGTAATGTGACTTGAGGGGTATCAGTAAACCTGTTCTCATGCTCAATGGTTTCAATCTTTCCATTACCTGTGGACCAAACATCTACAGAGCTCAACTGCTTTCCCATCTTAGAGCTAAAGGGCACATTCTTTTACAGACTACTATAATGTAACTTCCAGATCCCAGATCTTTTTAAACTTGAAGTGGGTTGAATTAGAATTTCCATCACTTGACCTGGGGACTCTTATGGAAGAATAGGAGGAAAGATTGTGGCCCAAAGGGGATAGGAACTTGTCTTAGTCAGGGTTACTATTCCTGGACAAAACATTATGACCAAGAACCAAGATCAGGAGGAAAGGGTTTATTCAGCTCACACTTCCACGTTGTTGTTCATCACCAAAGGAAATCAGGACTGGAACTCAAGCAAGTCAGGAAGCAGGAGCTGATACAGAGGTCATGGAGGGATGTTACTTACTGGCTTGTTCCCCTGGCTTGCTCAGCTCACTTTCTTATAGAACCCAAGACTACCAGCCCAGGATGGTCCCACCCACAAGGGCCCCTCTCCCCTTGATCACTAATTGAGAAAATGTCCCACAGCTGGATCTCATGGAGGAACTTCCTCAACTGAAGCTCCTTTTTCTGTGATAACTCCAGCTGTGACAAGTTGACACACAAAACCAGCCAGAACAACAGTCTTTCTTCAAGGATCCAGGAACAAGCTGCACCTTTTCAGTCATATCCTCTACCAAGATTTACATGATTAAATCCTTGGATGAGTTAGCTGTTGCACAGTGTGGATGACTTGCTCGCTACACTCTACTCAGGAACAATCTGAACAATGTACTGTATGTACTTGAAACTTTCCTATTGATTGGGAATAGAACTTTCCTTCCTTCAAAGCCAGTGAGTCCAACCAAAAATTGAATAGTTGGGAACTAGAGGCCAATCTTGTAAAAGAAATATATGAAAGAGGAAATTGAATTAAATAAACATTTTCCTTTGCTGAATACCCAAGGACAACTCTGGTCCTTTCTTGTTATGTTTAGATTTTTATATATAGGTTAGTAGCTAATCGTGTTTGTGTGTGTGTGTGTGTGTGTGTGTGTGTGTGTGTGTGTGTGTGTTTCTTAAGGAACAGAGCCTCTGTGATGGCAGACCCCACAAGAAAAGCTGTATAGCCAACAAAAATATTTCTTATTCAGAACCCTGAACTCAGCCTCACACAGGTATGTGTGTCCTTTCACTCTTGTGTAACTCAGAGAAGAGGGATTGCTCTGGGAACATTAACTTGAATATTTGGGCCATCCAAAGGTATTGTGAAATATGAAACTAAAACACTAGACTCAATAGCTGTAGAGATGCCAGCTTCCTTCAGCCTGATATGGCATGGCACACGCCAAGAGAAGAAGCCTTTGAGTTTCAAGCATCAAGTAATAGCACATACATCAAATAAAGTAGTACTTGTCTCTACTAACTTAAATTGGCCTACTGAATGATTAAGAGAAGCTTACTGCTAGAAGATTACAAAGTTCCTCTTGAATTCCATTTTCTTTCACTTCTGGTACCTTGATCTTAACTCTAGGTCTGTCCACTTCGGAACATCAATGCACTCAAACAATAAAGAAATTCATTCAGTTCAAATGTCCTCACTGACATAACTATATTGGGCACACTGACTGCTGGCTTGATAGGTGGGGGGTACCTTTGTGAAAGATGGATAGTGACTCATGGGATATTCAATGGTCTTTCTTCTCGAAATCCCTGCTAGCCTTAGAAAACAACAAAGAGCCAAGCTCTCACTCAAACCATAATTTCAGCTAAAGAGAGAGGGTTTACCACATATGCCTCCCTTGTCTTTCTCAACGATGTAGATAAATGGATGGAATGCATGTCCTGAAATTTAAAAACTTCCCATAAAGTATGACCTGTAAGTACTTTAATTCCTAGAATACAAACTTATGCCCCAAGAAAATCAATATTACATTTCAGGGACAGTAGAGAGATAAGACAAAGTAACTCAAAGGTGCTATGTGCTCTACTTGGCACATTAGAACACACTTGTGTGTAATTTGTTCCCTCACTCTTTCAGTCTCTCCAAACGTCCCACGAGTACTTTCTCAAAGAAGAGAGATAGGTTTTACAGGAACAGCATTGAAAAGCATGACTTGTGAGCATCTGTAAAGATTTCATAAGTTGTCCAATGGAAAACTAGCAAGATTCTACACAACTCCTACCACCTGAAAGGAAACAAGCTTCTCCAGTTAAATAACAGGTCTCTGTTTCCTTCTCTCCCCCCTTCCATCTCCTTTTTCTTTTTTCACAGAAGATATGCTTTAAGTTAAAGCCCCAAATAATTCACCATTTGCATGATGAATATCTCAGTCTGGTTCTCTGTGACCCATTTAGCAAAGGATCATACCTAGGAGATAAGTGAAAATTGATTATAATAAAATGCCCTCATATAGAAGGTTTAGATCCTTTTGTCTTTTATAGATACCTCCATTAGATGGATAAGGCATTCTCTACCACAGCCATTAGGGCTTCAAACTTTATGAAAGGTTTACTCATGGAACTAATTCCAGAATGTAGCCTTCTTTGTTCTGAGTATAGCTCCACTTCCATATCCGAACTTACATAACTAATCTTGAAGTGTCTACAGTTAAGTACTCCTCTCTACAATCCTCTGGAATCATATAAAGTAAAGTGAGTTAAGGAAACCCTAAAAAGTACTTTTACCCACTTTTCCAGGGAACATGGTTACCCTATAAATTAATTGACTTACAAATTAGGATTCACATTTAGCTAAGTCATTTGGGGTACTAAAGAAAAGGTCATTTTTCTTTACAAATCCTCTTTTTGGTTCTACACCTAGTGATTGCATAAATTCTGAATAACTCTTTATAAAGATCAGCATGATATTTTTTGACTCAAGAAACTAGGTTTACCTTTCAGCCTTGCAACAAAGTCTTAACTAAGACTCCAAGAGATGCATGAAATCATCTGATTCTCAATGTGATATACTGTGAGAATGTTCTTAGACTGTTTTGTTCATTTCCTTTGGTATTAGGTTCCAGGCACTGTAATCTAGATCTACATCTCTAGAGTTAAGCCAGTGGGATGTGTTAACAGGGCAGCTAAGAAAGTCTCTACCTGCCCCCATGTGACAGTTTGTATATCCTTGGACCAGGAAGTGGCACCATCTGAAGGTGTGGCCTTGTTGGAATAGGTGTGACCTGGTTGGAATGGGTGTGTCACTGTGGGTGTGGGTATAAGCTCTTCACCCTAGTTGCCTGGAAGTCAGTCTTCCACTAGGACATAGACCTCTCAGCTCCTCCTGTGCCATGCCTGCCTGGATGCTGTCATGCTCCCACCTTGATGATAATGGACTGAACCTCTGAAACTGTAAGCCAGCCCCAATTAAATGTTTTTTATAAGACTTGCCTTGGTCATGGTGTCTGTTCACAGCAGTAAAACCCTAAGACACCCCATATACCAGCAAACCAATAGAGGGCCTCATATTCCTGTTCAAGAAAGATGATTAGTATTCTTATGAGTTTTTCCCCTACTGTGACTAAGGCTGAGGCCTTCTATTCAGCTGTAGGCTACTATCTCTCTTTCCCTCCCCAACTCTCCTCACTTTTCTTACTTGAATATCTTTTAGATCAGTTTTTCACTGACTTAATATAGAATCATCTCTCCTTTGGGGGAACTCTGAGACTTCTACCCTAAGGAAAATATAACTCTCTACTTTAACTCTTTTCTGCTCCCTGTATTCCAAGTCTCTACTTCTTTTAATCAGTTCTTTCACCATGGCCAATGAGACAGACCCTACTGAACACAGTTCCACTACTTTATATGTTTAAGTACCAAGACCCAAGTGTATGTGATATCCCTACTCATACTCCTCTTGAATAATACTCGATCTCAACTCAAATTTTCTTTTCAGAGGAAATCAGGGGTAGGGACTATCCAAAGTAACATCCTTATCTAGTCTAACAAACAATTCTGCCTCCTGTCTTTTTCAAATATCTCCATGATTCTACACAACCTTTTCTTCTCAGGACTTCCCAAAGTACCTAGTCTTGTCCTAAAAATTTATATTTCTAACTCGGGTAAAAGATAATGTATTGCAACCATATTCCTTTTGTGAGAATATTAGTCATAAAGTTATATGCAGATATATTGTATGCATACATACCTCTTTTTTGTTTTGATTTCATAACAATTATTTATGAACCAACTACTCAGCTCAAAGTTAGCACATAGTCCACAGGTTGGTCCATCAGCTTCTTTTCTATGATATTGCATTATATCCTCTATCCCTATATATCATTCTATCCAAAGCAAGTCTTCTTATTTTCTTTCTTCTTTTGTTTCTTTCCCCCATTTTCTCCCTCTTTCCCTCCCTTCTAGTAGCATTCATATTCATGCAAAACTAAACAGTTCTCACTAATTTCATTTATATTGTGACAGTTTTCAGTGTATTTCTTTTATACTCTTAGATTCTTGAGGTGTCTTAGCTGTATCCATTTATTTTTCTTTGTTCTGTAATGAGACTGTACTCATTCCTCAATGTCTGTCTCCATCTAATCCTAAGCCAACAGAGAAAACTAAGGAACTCAGGGATTAAACCAGTAGAAAAGGCAACTAACTATATTACATTCCTATGTTTCCTTCACAACTGAACAACCATAATTTAATATTGCATACTAAAAAAAAATACTTTACTGGGGATCAGCTTCTGCTGAGGAATACCTGTCTCTCATGTCTTTTACTCTTAGATCCTAAGCCAAATATCCAGAACTTTTCTTTGCTATCCTCCAACTAAAATACATACATCATCTCATTGACTTCTTCTCTAGCAATATATTTTAGAGACCTTCTTTCTTGTGAAAAAGAGCAAAGATGTTTCTAAAAGAAATAATTCTCTCATGTGCCACTGCTACACTTACTGAATCCACTCTTACTACTCAGAGGTAAACACCTAACCTCAAATATAGACAAAACCAAATGTATTGCAAAATTGAATAGTCTCTGAATCAAGGAAATTTTCTCAACTCCCTCTGCTTCTCCTTCATGGTTGTTAAGCAAGTATGCTTCCTGGGAATACATTTTCCCTGTATTTGTTACTCTTCAGCCATCTTGAGGAGTCTTCACAACCTGTCTTCTTTCTCTCCATTGTGCTCAGCCTTGTCTTCCCAATGTGTGAGAAATCCAGTTAAAGAATGATATATCAGAATCATACTCTTGTTTTAAGTCTCAAATAAAAAGATTTTTTTCCTCTGGAATACATTACTCTTCAGATAAATATAGCCTGGGAAAATACTGTCCTACTATTTCCCATGTTCACTTGAAGGCATTTCCAATGAGTTCTAGGCTTAATTCTCCTTTATGATGCTCTGAGACTGGCCACCAGGTTTATTTGATACATGTTTCAAGATATTTCAAGAGCTAATCTTAAAATAACCCCTTTATGCAAAAAAGAACAACATCAATGAAAACAATACAAAACAAACCTCCAAGAACAACTTGACTCAATTGCACTATTGAGTCTCCTTACATCTTACATTTTGCACATTTCCTTGAGGATGGTTGCTTCCATTAGAAATCAGGTGACAAAATTACAACAAAACAATAGAGGATGTATTAGCACTGACTATTACTGTCAAATATCTGATCTCCTAAGCCTAATTCACTTATTTATGTTGTTTGTTGTGTTCATTTCAAGCCAAGTCCAATTTATTCTTAATCTCCAGCAAAATCAACCACATCTGATTATTATTTTTTCTTTTGCCCTCTCAATGCTGCGGCTTTGTCTTTTGGAGACACCAATAACAACGGTACACACTCTGACAAATAACTACATTCTCAGCTCTCACCATTCCAAGTTTTCATCTCTTGATCTGCCAATCTATCTCTTGCTCTACCCCTAGACAGACATTCAGGGCACATACAATGTCTCCTAATAAGCAGGGAGAAGCTACTGAGGAAATAAATACTTTCCCTGCTTTCCCTTATAAGAAACTATCTCCTGCTATTTAAGAAGAAAAATATCAAGCAGGAAAACAGTTAAGAAATTGGGAAATGAGACAGATTGTCAGGGAGGCAGCTTAAAACTTTCAACTATGAATCTTTCATTAAGTGATGGAAAATCCCTAAGCTGTTCTGATTTATTTTCAAGTCTTTCTATTGCATTGCAAAATTAAAAATAAGCCAGCACAGTTTAGCCTATAGCTGGTCACAAAGCTAAAAACCAAACCAATAAACAATAAATGTGGTTAGACATTTTCTATTTCAAACACATATTTTGGGTATGGGCCATATTTTGTAGCTCTTACTTGTCTACAAAATCAAATCAATAACAATAAATTGTGCTTAACTGCAGACTTCCTAGCCTAGGAAAATTGATCAGGTAAGCAGAATAATAATAAAATGTGATTCAACCACCCATTGGGTCACTGTACATTTGAGGGCAAGCAATATTTTGTGATTTTTTTATTAGGAATTATAGAATGACTTGGGCAAATTATCATCTCCATATAAGAAACCTACTTAAAAAAACCACCCAAAGAAGAAAAAAAAAAAAAACAGCAAAAAGAAAAAAGAAAGAAAGCATGTGCAGGCATTCAATACTCAATTGATTGCCCCTCCATTAGTAGTTCCTGTAGCTACTGCCTAGGAGTGGATCACCCAAAGGGATGAAACACCATTTTTGTGCATATGGCTCCCCTGATCCTACACAATAGTCTTCAAAGTCACATCATTAAAAGCTTCAAGAACAAATCCCTCAAACTGGTTCTTTGCATTCTGTCTACCTTGATATTCTTGCCAAGTACATTTTAGTTCTTTATTTTCAGTTCATAAAACTTTAGCTAATCAGTCCCCCCCCCCAATCACTCATTCTTTGTTTGCAAAGGTGCTCTAGGAAAGATGTTGTTAACCTTATAAGGTATCACTCAAAATACAAGATGATTTATTTCCATCCTCAAAAAATGTTTCCTTGTACTTGTGAGGTCATTCTAATAACACCTTCCTTGTGATTTACTTTATTAGTTCTAAACCATTTAAAGCACAATTGATATTTGTCTGGTACTGTTTTGAGGGCAATGCTTTCAGGAGAGTTTTAAAAGATACGTTGTGTTGAACAAATTTTACAGATGAGGAAAATGAGATTTGAAAATAGATTAAAGGATACTGGCATTCCCTGTCCTGGCAGCTGTCATTTTCAAATAGCTTCTTGGTTAGGAGTGGACCATCTTATCTATTTCAGTTACATGCTAGGTTCTTGTCTGGCTTTGAGCTTGTTAAGGCCTTGTGTGTGCTGCCAAGGTCTTTATGAGTTCATATTTGTATCAACCTGCTGTTTCTGGGAAATGCTTTCTTTGGATTCAACCTCTTTCTCTTCTAATCTTTCTGTCCCTTTGTTATAAATCCCTGATCAGGGAGACTTTGGAGTATGGAAGAAATCTGAGCAAACTATAATGTATGAAGTTCTCAAAACATAAATAAAAATATTTTGTTCTTTTTTAGCATTTTAAAAGGGCTAAGAGCATAATATTCCATCTTAGGAGATGAGTATTCTCATGTATTCTCATAGCAGACAGCATGCTTTCAGCTAGAGGTGAGTATGAAGGCCACAGAGGCAAGAAGATCTCTGATCTTTTTTCTGATCTGCCCTCCATTATATCTGAAGCAAGTTATACAAACTAGAATCTTTTTTTTTTTCTGGAATCAAGCCATAAAATTTAGGAGGGTCACTCTACCCTGTTCCTAGAAAACATTGATGTGATGAGCATCATATTTTATATCAGGACGTACAAAACAGCCAAAATGATCAGTCCTGAACACACATACAGTGAAGTAACATTTTGCAAACTGAGTAGGTTACACTTAGCTACTTAGAGATAGATGAGTGAGTATGTGTGTCTGTGTGTATGTGTGTGTGTGTTGATTATTTGAATGATAGCAAGGGGATATTGTGGGAGGGATTGGAGGGAAGAAAGAGAAAAAGAAATGATGTAATAATATAATTTGAAATACATTTAAAAAAACATTTAAGATTCTTAAAAATGACCTTAAAACTTTTCTACCTGAGTCTTCCAACACGCTGTTTTATTGCCACTAGAGCATGCTGTTTATGGAGCAGTCACTTTTTTAAAACAGATATTCACTTATTTCATCAGATGGCAAAAAAATAGTTTTCCTCCACCTTTCATATTAATGTGTGAGGACTACTGTGCCATACGAATTTTTGGGTTAATCATGTATTATGCTTTCATCTTTTTAATCTGTTCTGATATTATAGGGGTACTGAACATGAACCTTGTACAAAATGAGAAGCAAGGTATTGCTTTATCTCTTCTCCACCAAAATTAAAAATCAAAATGTAAAGTTATACAATATATCTTCAGAAATCTCCATAGTATATTATGCTACCTTTCTTTAAAATATTGCAAAATTGTTACCTCTGCTTTCACTATTTTCATGTCTGTTTGAATCCACCTGATATTAAAAATCATCATCATCTTCCAATTTGTTTGCCTTTAAGTGTGTTGCAGTACAGTTTTTTTTTTTTTCCTTTAGACTGTGGTTCTCAGAACTGTTGTAGAATTCTAACTAGTGGTTATGGAAACTGGAGTTATAGTTTCTGTCTAACTACTACTATAGCTTGAGATCTCATTAAATTTGGTAGCTCCATATGCATTCCAATTTGTATTGAATTTTCTGTTGCTACCCACCCACTTTTTCTCCTTGTGATTGTTGTGTTTCCATTAGGGCAAGGCATTTATGGATTTGACTCTGATGTTCTTTCCAGGACCCTGTAGTCTTCATTGTGCATTATGTGAATACTGTGAGAACTTGTTCACAATTATGTCTTCACCAAAAAAATTGCACATAAAATACTTAAGTAGTGGCCAGAGAGATGGCCCAGAGAGTAAAGTAAAGCCTGATGACTTGGGTTTAATCATGCTTCTGACATAATGGAAGGTGAAAATCTGAGAACTGAAAGATGTCATCAAACCTTCACACATCTCCCACAGTGCACATACCACACTACAAACACATACATCCCTCCAATCAATAAATACAATGGAAAACTTGCATTTTTAAAATGCAAGTATAACAAGGGAACCTTAAGGTGCACAACTAATGTTTCACTCTGAACTAAAAAATACTTTTAAAACAAATCAGGTATAGATGCAATTAATTCATCATTTATTTTGTATTTAGCTCAGATATATTTATATGAATATAATAATCTGAAATAGCAAATATAATGCTCTCTTCAAGTATAGTATATCTTAAGACTTTTTATATCAAAACTATTAAGAATGATGAAGATTAACCTATAACTAGTAGTTATCACAACAGTCATGTGTTTGCATAATTGATTTTGAGCAGCTATGAACTGCTCAAACTATTATTAGGAAAAATAATGAAAAAAATCATTCAGAGCTTAAAATAAAAAGCACATTATTGAGATTTCATGTCATATATCAAATTATTAAAGAATAGATTGAAGTTTGCTTATATCGTCCCCATTGCTCACTATGAATTTCTTATTAATTTTTGAAGTATTTATGGAGTACTTGTTGTATACCTGAAGCCATTTCATGTTCTGGAAATAAACTAGTAAATGAAGCAGAGAAATGTGTGGATAATCACCTCACTTTCTGCCTTAAAATCCTATGAGCTATAAAAGTTAAAAGAAAAATCATAGCAATGGTTTATATTGGAAATGCAGGCATTGACTACCATCTACATAATAAGTGATGTACCCATCCATCTGTAACTCCTGAAGCTACAAGATTTACATATTTATTCAATCAAAAATGAGATAGGACTTATGAGGTCATGACTAAATATTTTGAAAAAGATGTTAATCTATTTTATGTTATTCACTAGTATATATGACTCAGAATTTTATAATTATAAGTCCTCAGATTTAATTGCATTGCAAATATAAAAGAAAGGATATAAGACAAGTTTTAGGTATAGTAGGTGTCTTAGTCAGGGTTTCTATTCCTGCACAAACATCATGACCAAGAAGCAAGTTGGGGAGGAAAGGGTTTATTCAGCTTACACTTCCATGCTGCTGTTAATCACCAAAGGAAGTCAGGACTGGAACTCAAGCAGGTCAGGGAGCAGGATCTGATGCAGAGGCAATGGAAGGATGTTCTTTACTGGCTTGCCTCCCCTGGCTTGCTCAGCCTGCTCTCTTATAGAACCCAAGACTACCAGCCCAGAGATGTTCCCACCCACAAGGGGCCTTTCCCCCTTGATCACTAATTGAGAAAATGCTTTACAGTTGGATCTCATGGAGGCATTTCCTCAACTGAAGCTCCTTTCTCTGTGATAACTCCAGTTGTGTCAAGTTGACACAAAACTAGCCAGTACAGTAGGCTAGCCATATAGTGAGATGTCATTCTTTATACATGGTGAACTAGGGTCCTATGCCACATAATCTTCATAGTAGATTCTTGTCTTTGATTGTTTCTGCTTCTTAGTTCACTCCATACAAAAGCACATGGCCTGCCATTTATTAAGAAATCTTGTGATTGCATTGAATGGACAAAACTGAGTCAGGATTATTTCTCCATTGCAAATTCCTTCGATCTGTTGCATCTTTTAAAAATGTGTGCACAAGAAATAGGACATGAACATTTTTGAGAGTTCATTATTCTCATCACCATAACTGTCTTTCTTAGTTTCCGAGTTAGTTAAAAATCTAAGTAATATAGATGTTTGCATGAAAAAAATATTTCTTGCCATTTTATTCTATCCCCCCTTGATATATGAAGTTGACCATCACTCACAGAGGTAAGATCAGCACCCTTTCCACACATCTGATGCTTACATTCCCACATACTTCTTTAAGCTTTTTCAGTTTTCTTGACTCAAAGAGAGTATATTGCTAATGCACACACAAGAAACACTATAACCAGTGACAGTTCATTTCTAAAACAGTTCTGTATCATTTTCAGTGTTCTCTTGCAGGACAGGTATAAACTAGGTTTTCTTGAGAATGACAAGTAAAGTATACATATGAAATTATATCAGCTGACTCAGTCAATGATTATGGGCTTCAGAAAAATATTATTGAGTTTTTCAAAAACTGATTTTGATAGTGGCTAAAAAAAATCACCATTACTGATCTCAAGCTATACTACATATCAAGAGCAATAAAACAGACACATCAATCAATGGAATCTAATCAAAGATCCAGAAATAAGCCAGACCTATGGAAACTTGATTTTTTTTTATAAAGTAGACAAAAACCATAAAATAACAAAATGAAAGCATCTTCAACAAATGGTGCTAGTATAACTGGTTGTCTACATGTAGAAAAAATGAAAATAGATACATATTTATCACCCTTCACAAAACTCAAGTCCAAATGGATCAAGGACCTTAACATAAATCTAGATACATTGCATCTTATAGAAGAGAAACAGGGAAATACCTTTAAAAGCATTCAAACAGGAGACAATTTCCTGAACAGAACACCAATGACTTTTTTTTTTTTTTTTGGTTAATGACT
Organism: Mus musculus; assembly: GCF_000001635.26. Lineage (NCBI taxonomy): Eukaryota > Metazoa > Chordata > Mammalia > Rodentia > Muridae > Mus > Mus musculus. The sequence continues at coordinate 146,542,700 of NC_000086.7, read as the reverse complement.
GTATTCTCAGTAGAAATACATACAAATGACCAAAATACATTAATGCACAATTTTGCTTCATGTAGCTCAGTAATGTTAGTTTTAACTACATCAAAATTGCACAAAGTTGTTGTGTACTTATGTATTTCTTTTATTATTTTTTTCCATTTTTTATTAGGTATTTAGCTCATTTACATTTCCAATGCTATACCAAAAGTCCCCCATACCCACACACCCCCACTCCCCTACCCAGCCACTCCCCCTTTTTGGCCCTGGCGTTCCCCTGTACTGGGGCATATAAAGTTTGCGTGTCCAATGGGCCTCTCTTTCCAGTGATGGCCGACTAGGCCATCTTTTGATACATATGCAGCTAGAGTCAAGAGCTCCGGGGTACTGGTTAGTTCATAATGTTGACTGAGGCTCTAAGATCAACAACTGATGAATGGGACCTCATGAAACTGCAAAGCTTCTGGAAGGCAAAGGATAGTGTCAATAGTACAAAACAGCAGTCTACATATTGGGAAAAAATCTCCATTAATCCCACATCTAACAGAGGACTAATGTACAAAATATATAAAGAACTCAAGAAGTTAGAATTCAACAAAAGAAATAATCCAGTCAAATCTGGGGTCCAGAGCTAAAGATAGAATTTTCAACAGAGGAAACTCTTATGACTGAGAGGCACTTAAAGAAATGCTCAACATCCTTAGGAATCATGGAAATTCAATTCAAAACAACCCTGAGATTCCACCTCACACCAATCAGTTTGGCTCAGATCAAAAACTTAAGTGACAGCACATGTACAATCACTCTTAAAATCAATATGGCATTTTCTTACAAAATTGGAAATAGTAAAAGATACTCCACCATATATACCAAGGGCACTTGCTCTAGTATGTTCATAGCAGCTTTATCTGTCATATCCAAAGCAAGAAAACAACACATATATCTCTCAATCTATAAATGGATACCATGGGCCATTTACACAATGGAATACTATTCATCCATTAAAAACAAGAACATTATAAATTTTGAAGGAAAATAGATGGAACTAGAAAATATCAGCCTGAGTGAGGTAACCCAGATCCAAAAATACAAGCATTATATGCACTTACTGATAACTGCATATTTGTAATAAACTATAGGATGCCTACCATACAATCCATAAACCCAAAGAAGTTAAATAAGAAAGAAGACCCACTTATCAGTGAGTACATATCATGTGAGTTCTTTTGTGATTGGGTTACCTCACTCAAGTTACCTCCAGGTCCATCCATTTGCCTAGGAATTTCATAAATTCATTGTTTTAAATAGCTGAGTAGTACTCCATTGTGTAAATGTACCATATTTTCTGTATCCATTCCTCTATTGAGGGGCATCTGGATTCTCTCCAGCTTCTGGCTATTATAAATAAGGCTGCTATGAACATAGTGGAGCATGTGTCCTTATTACCAGTTGGAACATCTTCTGGATATATGCCCAGGAGAGGTATTGTGCAATGGTGTCTGCATTTGGAGGCTGATTATGGGATGGATCCCTGGGTGTGGCAGTCTCTAGATGATCCATCTTTTCGTCTCAGTTCCAAACTTTGTCTCTGTAACTCCTTCCATGGGTGTTTTGTTCCCAGTTCTAAGAAGGGGCAAAGTGACCACACTTTGGTCTCTAGCTGCATATGTAGCAGAAGATTACCTAGTCAGCCATCATTGGGAAGAGAGCCCCCTTGGTCTTGCAAACTTTATATACCTTAGTACAGGGGAACACCAGGGTCAAGAAGTCGGAGTGGGTGGGTAGGGGAGTGGGGGGGTGTATGGGGGACTTTTGGGATAGCATTTGAAATGTAAAATAAGAAAATACCTAATTTAAAAAAATGAAAAGAATAAAGAACACACACACATACATACACAAAAAGAAAGAGAGAGAGAGAGAGAGAGAGAGAGAGAGAGAGAGAGAGAGAGAGAGAGAGAAAGGAAGGAAGGAAGAAGACCCAAGCAAAGATGCTTGAATCACATTTAGAAAGGGGAACAAAATAACTATATGAAGCATAGGGAGGGAAAGAACTGGGTAGAAGAAGAGAGAGTGCCAGAGAAAGGAGAATGGGTGGTGGGCAGTATCTTTTGTGGGTAGAGACTGACAAGAGGCCCAGAGGGACAGGAGAATAAATGGAAATCTGCTATTTCTGGTTGGGGTGGAGGTGAGGAGAACCTCTAGAAATCCAAGAGATGTGGGAAGGTCCTAGGAGTCAATGTGGGTGACCTTAAACTTAATGCCTAAATGTGCAGACGTGGAACCTGAAGACTCCACCTCCTGTAGCCAGACAGGACCCTTAGTGGAGGGATAAGGACACTAACCCACCAACAAAACTTTGACCCAAAATTTGTCCTGTCTAAAAGAAATGCAGACAAAAACAGAACACAGACTGAAGAAATGTCCAAAATTAATTAGCCCAATTAAGACCCATCCCATGGACAAGCTCCATCCCCATTATTAATGATACTTGCTGAGCTTGCCAACAACATCCTAGTATAACTGTCCCCTGTAGACTCTACCCAGTAGCTGACTGAAACATATGCAGATACCCACAGCCAAACATTGAACAAAGGTCATGGAATCTTATAGAAGAGTTGGGGGAAGGATTGAAGGCCTTTAAGGAGATAGGAACCCCACAGGGAGACCAAGAGAATCAACTAACCTAGACCCTTGAAGCTCTCAGAGCACTCACCAACCAAAAAACATACACTGGCTTTTCAAAGACCCAGGCACATATGTAGCAGAGGACAGTTTAGTCTCCATGTGAGTCCCCAACAACTGGAGCAGATGCCTTCTCAATAGCTATAGCCTGACTGTAGTATCCATTCCCCACCAGGGCTGCCTTGTCCATTCTCAGTGGGAGAGAATGAGCATATTCTTTCAGAGACTTTATGTGCCAGAGTGGAAGTAGACTCAAGGGGAGCAACCTCAGAGAAGGGAAAGAAGGATGGCGGAGGGATTCAGTGAAGGGAGTGGTGGTGGCATCAGCGATCAGAAAGTAAGTCAATCAAGAAAAGAAGGTTAATGTTACTTAAAGGCTCTATAATGAAGTTTACAAGCTCTGTTTTTAATTAATATATTATTCAAATAAGCTGGGATGAGTTGGTAAAAATGACATTTCAGATGAGATGGTAAAAATGACAATTCAGGCGTAGCAACCATTAAGTTTAAAAACATCTTTTTGTTTTTGTTTTGTTTGTTTGTTTGTTTGTTTTTCAAGACAGGGTTTCTCTGTATAGCCCTGGCTGTCCTGGAACTCGCTCTGTAGACCAGGTTGGCCTCGAACTCAGAATTATGCCTGCCTCTGCCTCCCAAGTGCTAGGATTAAAGGCGTGTGCTACCACTGCCCTGCAGGAAGCAGGTTCTTGTGTGGGCACTTTCTGTCTTCTCTGCCTTTTCCCTTGCATAAGTACTACTAGAACCAGTCCTGTACTCCTTTCCCTATCCACAGTATATTCAAGCAACGAAAATGCAGTTAACTCTTTACTGTGATATAAAATGTAATCATCACTTTCTGTTTATTGTTTGTTTGTTGAAAGTATCTAACTACATATTTGGAGCTGGCCTTGAGTCATGAGTTTTCTGTCACAGCCTCAATGATCATCATGCCTGTCTTGCAATTTCAACTTTAATCTTCTTACATGTCTCTGAATATATCCCTGATAATCAAGGTCTTTAATTGAGATTAACTCTTAAATTGGATTTTTCATTCTTCATCAAAATCTTGAATGTTCTCTTGATCTGAATGTAAACAGAGAATCTTCTCACTGATATGTGAATTTGGTAAGAACAGATACCTTAATTCTTTCATTCATAGAATTTTACACACACACACACACACACACACACACACACACACACACACACACACACACATACACACACTTAAACTAGTGCGATATATTTCACTTCCAACATATTCTAGAACAATTCTAACTACTGTGCACAGTTTGATACTATTATCACTATTGTCTTCATATGTTCCAATATTATAGTAAGTATTTATAATTTTGGGCCATATAAGCCTGCAAGGACATACACTTCTATGCATAATTTTCAGCCAAATGTTTACTTACACATCATGGGATTAAAGCTTTGTGATATCATGTGCCATTACATGAAATAAAATTTCTTGGAGATTTACATGGAACACTGTGAATGCAAAAAAGATGTACATTTGTTTTATTCAGGGAAATTTAAAATGTATGTTTCCCCAAAGAATATTCTATACATTTACTCTATAAAATAAACTGAAAATAGATAACAGGAAAGTTGCATTACATTTATTGCATGCTTAAAACATTTGGAGAATTAGAATTGAAAAGTATTTAAAAAGCATAGTGGCTTGGCCTTTTGCATGAAAGGAAATAGTGCTATCTATGAAAGGTTTAGTGAGAATGTTCTTAGGGAAAAAGTGTTGCATATGTAGTCTCCATATGACATGTTGTTATTTATGTCCTGGCCTTTTCTTCCTATGTAATGATTCCTCTAAATAGAAAAGTTGGGGTATGATCTGATAGAAATGCCTCTGTCAGCATTTGGTTTTTTATTTACTAATCATTTCCTCTTACAAAAGAACAGCTTTTCAAAGCTATTTTCTTATCTGCAGAGTTCTGAAGGTTCTGTGAAAAAGGAGCTCTAAATATACCAAAGAAACATACTTGGGTGGAATATTTTTCTCTCTCATGAATGAGATAATTTTTTTGGTGTTATTATTTCAGATGGAGCTTATCTCTCCTTACAGAGGAATTAGAAACAGAATTGGCATGTTTCAAAAGCACCAAGTTAATGAATAAAAGGGGTGGTACTGGTAAGCTTTCAAGACTGTGACCTTGTCTATTGTTGGGAGGAATATAATTTTTGTACAGTCCTCATGGAAAAGTGTTTGAAGGGTCCTCAAAAATTAAAAGTGGACATGACATATTATCAAGTAGCCTCATGTCTAGTGACTATGGTATATCATAAAAAGAGCCTGTAGTGTCTTTTACTTTTAGTTTCTGATACATGTGAGTTGGAAATATATGATTAGTATCTCACTAGCTTTGTTTCATACAGCAGTTTTGTTGTATGGGCTATAATTTCAGGTGCCTATGGTGCTTTTCAAAGAGTTGTACACTGTTCTTGCTGCAAATACAAATTCTTTACTTAGGCTGGTTGATGGGCAATTGTGTGACTATAACAAGATAGGAAGGCTTGCCTTCCTATTGAGTGTTTTTCCTTTAGGGTCTTTTTCTTTGTTCTGAAGACAACACGATGTCATTAAAGGAGTAAAAACCCATGACATGAGAGTTCCTATGTCTATGACAATTCCAAAAATTATGTGAATATTCTTTCTTGGTATTAGTCTCTCTTTGAACTTACTCACATCCTATCTCTATCTTTCCATAGTTGATAAGAATTCTGAGCAAAGCCAGTCACTTCAATAGTTTTTTTCTTCCATCACTCTATATCTTGTGTTATTGACTTTAACCATTAGCAACAGAAGTGAATTATTTTCTCTGTTACTAAAGTTAGATATTGAAAGGGAAGGAAATTAATTATATCAAAGATATATCAGTGATCTAGTGTTCATTTTATCATTATTTATAATAGCTAAGAAATAGATAATTGGAGTGTCCAGAATACAAGTGTGTATAATGAAGATAATCCTATTCAGTAGTTAAAACAGAAGGATATTCTGTCACTCATGAGAAAGTAGATGAACTTGAAGGACATCATGATAAGTAAAAATAATACAGTCATAGAAAAGGACATATTGATTAATCTCGTTCTTCGTGGAATCACTAAAATTTAATCTTACTACCAGAGACATGGCTCAGCAATTAAGAGCATGCAATGTTCTTTTAGAGAAGTCACTTCTAGATCATAACCTATGTCAGGTGACTCATAATTACCTGTAGCTCTAATTACAGAGTATTCGATGCCATCTATAACCTCAGACGGTACACACACAAACACACAGAGAGTCACAGACAGGCACACACATACACACACACACACACACACACACACACACACACTTTTTTAAATTAATATGGTAGAAAGTAGAAATACAGAATGGTGTTTACTAGAGACTAGAGCGAATGAATGAGAACAATTAGTCAATACACAAATTTCCAATTAGGAGTAATGAGTTCCAATCTACAGCATGATAACTCTAGTTTAATTATAAGTCTTGTACTCTTGAAAATTCCTGTAATTTATTAAGTGTTCTTATAGCATACACAGATATTACATGCATAAATAAATAAAATGTCAATTGAATTTAGCCATGCCCCTACATATATACATTTCAAAACATCATATTTAATATTATAAATATAAGACTGAGGACATAGCTCAGTGGTTAAGGTCTTGCCTAGCATGCACAAGACCCAAATTTTGATCCATAACATTTTTAAAAAGGCATAAGAATTGCATGAATATACATAATTTTTATAATCTTAAAATAACTGTGTTTTGGGATATATTTGTTTTACAACGTGCTTACCTAGGATATATAAACCTTTACATTCAATCTTTGGCACTCTAAGTGCATAATACTAATAAAATTTTATTGTTCATTGGAATTGCTAGGAAAAGGTTCAGGTCCAGGAGTGTTCATAAACTAGACTTGGACACCTGTCTCAATACAAGGTGAGCAAAAGTGAAGATCAGAAAAAAAAGTTTGTATTCATATGGCTACATTGGGGAGTACATATAAAGAGTTTCAATGATTTCAAGTTTGATTATTAAGTTTCAATAGAATTAGAACTGTGGCAGAATTTTAAGACTATATATCCACAATCTTGGTCAAAATTGCTGTGGTTGATTATGATCTCAATTCAAATTCTGCAAGGTGGTTTCAAGAATGGTTACAAACTGGGTTCTATGAGGTGACTGTCCCTGCATTTGAATGAGATCACAATGGGGTGATCTCTCTAATACCTAGAATCTAAGGTGACTGCTGACTTGGGATGTTCCTGGACAAGAAGTGGATGTTGTAAAGGCCAAAAATATTAAAAATCTCAAGATTATCTTTGTTTCTCTAGCTTTAAAGTAGAATTAGATAGATCATAGATCACTAACTTTATACAGATATTGATTGGTTAATATTCCTATGTGAAGAATTAAGAAGAGAGACCCAAAGGGTTTTGTTGTTTGTTTTGTTTCTTGCAACTTTGCTTTAATCTCTTAATTTTCTTTTATTTTTGAGATTATCATATAATTACACTAGTTCTCCCTTTCCTTTCCTCCCTCCAAACCCTCCTATGCATTTCTCTATGCTCTCTTTCAAGTTCATGGGCAAACTTTTCATTAATTGTTGTTATCTATGTATATGTGAATATATGTATTCCTAAATGAATCCTGTTCAGCATGTATGCTATTCTTATTATGTTTTTAGGGAAGACAGCTTGGTATTGTAGAACCATTTGGTGTGCTCTTTCCTAGGGAAGGCCACTTTTTCTGCTCCAGCATTCTTCAGTTGTCTTTAGTTCTCTGTGTAGTGTTGAGACCTCATGGTCTTTCCTTTACCCACATTGATATATCTGTTGTCCATGTTGGGCTCATGTTTAGACAATTGTTTTGGTGATATTTTGGGTATGTAGACTCTGAAATTACTAGAATACAAGTCTCAGAGAAACTACATTTCCTTCTGTCTTATAATTATTCCACCTTTTTATGCAATATTTCTAAGTCATTGTTGGAGCATTTTGTAGATGCATCCATTGGGTCAAGAACTCTATATTTTGATTGGTTATACTTTTTAGTCACCATCTCTGTGTGTTTCAAAATTAAGTTTTCTTGGTGAGAGGTGAATAATATACCTACTGGAGGATGTGAAAACAACCATTTAGACTGTAGTTAAGAATTAGGCTGATTTAATAAATTGGTGGTTGTAGATTTTCTTCCAAGACCCTGCTTTTACTAGCTAGGCCCCAAGAGTTGGTTAGGTTTCTAGTATCAATTAAGATGTCCCTCCTGTTGAGCATGTCTTAAGTCTATTTAGAGAACTGTTGGTTATCAACCAGGTATGAATGCCACTACTGCCACTTTAAAGTTATCTTGTCATGCTGATAATTGTGGATCATACACATCATAACCAGGTAGTACTGTTGGTTATTTCCCTCCTTTAGGAGCTTTTATGCTGCCTTCTAGTATCATGAAAGCTAGTCCTTGGGGAAAAGGCATTCAGTTTAGTGGCAGCTCAGGAGCTTATGGGCCCTGTGTCAGAAATATGTGATTTCTTCAGCAATATGGATTTACCTGCCACATCTTGGTGGTAACCAGGGGCAGTAGCAGTACTCTACATGTTTTAGGAGTCTTCTGGACAGACTTGACCAACTACTCAAAAGAAGACTTGTCATGCTTGGTGTTGGGGTTGCCACAACAAAAGTTAGGTGGGCTTTGGCTCTTAGAGAAAACATTGTTAGCCCATATAAAAAATTTTTGTTTAAAGCTGGGTGATGGTGGCACATGCCTTTAATCCCAGCACTTGGGAGGCAGAGGCAGGCAGATTTCTGAGTTCGAGGCCAGCCTGGTCTACAGGGTGAGTTCCAGGACAGCCAGGGCTATACAGAGAAATCCTGTATCGAGAGAGAGAGAGAAAGAGAGAGAGAGAGAGAGAGAGAGAGAAAAGAAAAATTACTTAAATAATATATGTGCATTATATACAGAATTATGTGTGTTTTATACTAGGTAAAATTTACTAGTATGATTTTTTTTAACCTTCTCAGACATATTTAGTGTTATTTTAAGTTCCTCTCCCCTTATCCCACATTTATTTCTTCCCTCTCATTTGTTAGAGCCCCTCTTTCCTATGTCCTTTATTAAGATCAAAAGTTTTAAGAAAAAGAGATATATGCAAAAGCATAGGCAGGACTGCTAAGTTATTATCTTGATTCTGGTTATCTTGTAAGCCCAAGTGTAGTATTAATGCTTTTTAGCAAAGTTGTATCTAATTATCTGTTATTATAAGTGCTTGCTTTACATAATCCTCATAAAATTTATTTCCAGTGCCTAATACTGTACCATGTATATATTCAGAAGTTATATATGTATGTATATAGATATATTCAAAAATTATATATGCGTATATACATACATAAATATATAGATGTGTACACTTAATTATCTGTTGACTTACCCTTTAATGCTTGATCATCATTAATGTTCAATCTTAAAACACAGAAGACAATGCATCATCTATGTGTCAATCTCACCACTAACTCTCTTTTTGATCCTGTATACATCTAGGGTATAGCTTGATCCTTGACAATTTCTGATATAATATTACTACATCAACTAACTTCTGCTCAAATAATAGTATTTTAAATCATAGCACTTTGAAATGGTTGTGAGTTTTCATTTTTAAATATTAATTTGATTCTGCAAATTAAAATTATTTTTCAAACTAAGTCATTCATGTTTCAAAATAGCAATTGGGAACACTTTTTTTTTCCAGACGAACATTGTTCAATGGCTCATTTATGTCAAAATAAAGAAGAAAAATCTCTTCATCCAGCAAGTTTACAGTCAATTTGTAGAAAAAAAACAACCATAAAATGGCAATATTCTTGATTATATTTGGCTGAGTCTTAGAAATTAGAGGCTCCTGATGTGGTGATGTAAAATAGCATACATGACTTCCTCAAAATTGAATACCAGCAGAGAGTACTAAGAAAAGCTTCTGTGAAATAATCACTATTGAGACCCTCAGGGTAACTCAGACTTCCAAATACAGAGAATCTTAGAAAAGATGGTTTAGGCAGAAAAAAAAAAGGTAAAATTTGATGGTAGGAATTAAAGTACCCACTTTTTTTTCCTCCTATGATTTATTGGATAAAATGAAAGGAATTTAGGTTTTTCCAATAATCTATCATCAATTCGGTCTTGTCAGCTTCCTAGTCCTTCCCAACTCTATCAGTTGAGTTCAGCTGAGACACAGGGGAGCATGGAGTGCAGAGGAGAGGACAGATGAACTTACTGAAGAGGGACTTAGAGGATGATAAATGGGTATGAGGGGGATAATGGCCACAAAGCCTATTGTGCTGATCTATATTTGAGGCAGTGTTTATATAATATTTCTAACGTCTCCAGAACAACAACTTTGTTTTCCAACTAGCTGAGGGGCCTGTTTTGTTTGATCCTTATACTGGGTTGCAATGGTACATCTTTGTTCTTAATCAGAAAGCCTCCTGTTACACAATGATTTTGTATGATTTAAGGCACTGAGGTTGGATTTCAGTGACCTTTTGTGGTAGCTCAAGATGGCTCATTTCTTTCTAGGCCTTGTGAGATAGCTCAAACCCCATTCTTTGAAACATTAACTAGAATCCCACATTTTTAAAAGTTTTTTGTACGTGATTGTTTTGCTTGTAAGTATGTAAGTTGCACCACCAGCAGGCAGTGCTCACAGGGGTCTTGTGGACCTGTAGTAATTCATGGAATTGGATTTATAAGTTGATGTACATGTGGGTATGGGAAGCCAATTTGGTTCCTTTTCTGGAGAAACAAGTACCCCCAGCAGCTTAAGGTATCATTACAGTTTTCATTTTTATTTTATCTTATTTTTAAAATATCTTTAGTCTTTTTATGGTCCAATTGTTATCCCCCTCTAAGTCCACCCTCTGATAGTCCCTCATCCCACTCCTCCTCCAAGTCTCCAAGAGGATGACTCCATGCCCAACCCCCACCCCATAAGACCTCCCTATACCCTGGGGCCTTAAGTCTCTTGAGGGTTAGGTGCATCTTCTCTCACTGAGGCCAGAAAAGGCAGTCTTCTGGTGTATATTTGTCAGAGGCCTCATATCAGTGTATGTTCTCTGGTTGGTTGCTCTGTATCTGAGAGATTTCGGGGATCAACGTTAGTTGAGACAGCTGGTCTTCCTATGGGGTGGCCTTGTCCTCAACTTCTTCTAGCCTTTACCTAATTCAACCACAAGGGACCCAGCTTTTGTCCATTGGTTGGGAGTAAGTGTCTGAGTCTGACTGGTCCAGCTGATTGTTGGGCATCTCGGAGGTCAGTCATGGTAGGCTACTGTCTGTAAGTATAATATACCATCAGTAATAGTCTCAGGCCTTGGAGCCTCCCCTTGAGTTGGATCCCAATTTGGGCCTGTCACTAGACTGGACCTCCTTTCCCTCAGTCTCTTCTCCATTTTTGTGCCTGCAGTTCTTTTAGACAGGGACAATTTTGGATCAGAATTTTGACTGTGGGATGGCAACCCATCCCACCAGTTAATGCCCTGTCTTTCTACCAGAGGTAGACTTTATAAGTTACCTCTCCCCACTGATGGGCATTTCATCTAAGGTCTCTCCCTTTGAGTACTGAGAATCTCTCACCTCCCAAGTCTCTGGTACATTCTAGAGGGTCACCCCAACTCCTACCTCCTGAAGTTGCCTGTCTCCATTCTTTCTGTTGACCCCCAGGGCTTCACTCCTGCCCCCCCCCATACCAGGTCATGTTCCCTTTCTCTTCCCTGTTCCCTATCCCACCTAGGTCCCTCCCTACCTACCTCTGCCCCACAGCGATTGTTTTCTTTTCTCCCTCCCATGTAGGACTGAGGCATCCTCACTTGGGCCCTTTGACTTGTTAATATTCCAGAGTTCTGTGGATTTTATCCTGGGTATTCTGTACTTTTTTGGCTATTATCAACTTATTAGTGAATACATGCCATGCATGTCCTACTGGGTCTGAGTTATCTCTCTCAGAGTGATATTGAAATTCTGGTGGAATCATCATCACTGACCCAAAGCTATACTGCAGAGCAATAGTGATAAAAACTGCATGGTATTGGTACAGAGATCAATAGAATAGAATTGAAGACTCAGAAATAAAACCATTCATTTATGGACACTTGATCTTTGACAAAGAAGCCAAAAATATACAATGAACAAAAGAAAGTATCTTCTGTGAATGGTCCTGGTCTAATTGGCAGTCTGTATGTAGAAAAATCAAAATAGATCCATATTTGTCACCTTGTTAAAGCTCAAGTCCAAGTGGATCAAGGACCTCCACATAAAACAAGATATACTGAATCAAACAGAACAGAAAGTGGGAAAGAGCCTTGAACTCATTGGCACAGGAAGAAATTTTCTGAACAGAATTCCAATGTCTCGGGCTCTAAGATCAACAATTGATGAAGGAGACCTCCTGAAACTGGAAAGCTTCTTTCTGTAAGGTAAAGGACATAGTCAATAAGACAAATCAGCAATTTACAGATTAGGAAAAAAAAACTTCACTGACCCCACATCAGATAGAGGGCTGATATTCAAAATATATAAAGAAACCATTTCTAAATTTTGTGAGAAGTTACCTGGGCTTGCTTTCACCTGTAAATGTTTGTGTCCTTAGCATCGTGAGAAGCTGGGATTTTAGACTTGCTCATGTTCTCATTTTTTTATTTTGAGGTTTACATAATTTAGAAAATGTTTACATTTTAAAAACAATTGTCATGCTTTGGTGCTAGAGTACTGAATAGAGCAAAATTAAAATAAACATGCCATGTGCTTCCTGTCAGTATTGATCACCATAAATATTTAATTCTTGTCACTACATGTCAATACTCTGGTGAATACCAACTGGGTGTCCTATAATTAACTCAATTCACTTGACGTTCCTCTATTTTTAGCTTTGAGCATAGCCATAACCAGCTGGAGCCATATCTCCAGCCCTTATTTGATTTTTCTAGCCCTGGAATTAGAGTCATATATTAGAAGCCTCAGTCTCACAAGATTGTCTCTTTAGATGTCAACCATAAATCCAGGCTGGCTATATATTGGGGAATTCCAGAATCTTTTGCTCAAATTTAAAGGCATTTTTGTTGACTACATCATAGAACTCAAGAAAGCAATTTGTTTACTATTGTCTTCTTACTGCAGTAGGTTACAACTAAGGGCTATACAGATGGACAATGTGCACAGAGAAAGATGAGACAATGGGTATAAGACTTCCCTCTCCTATTCCGAAACAGAACCCTCTTATTAGTTTCATGTGTTCTGCAGCCTTTTGTTTTTGAGTTTTTCATAGGCTTTCTTCCACAGTTTCAACTGATTAAATCATCACCCATATGTAATGAACCTAACCTTTACATATCTACCTATGTGGTTGTGAGGATGGGGTTGATAATCCCAACATTTTCATAAGGACTTTGGTTAACCAGGCAACTATGACTTCTTGGGGAATAGATTTCATTAACATAACAATGGTATTTATCAGTTCTGAGATTCTAAGGGTTTCAGGAGGAACAGGTTACAAATTGAGAGAAGATGAAATTTATTCTTCTTATAAATCACACTATGTGCCTCAGTGAACTTCTTTTATTTTTGAAATATTTAATAACACTTTACAGCTATCGACATTGTAAAACAAAAGATGTACTTTGAATACAAAACCCCCATCAACTTCCATTGAGTGAGAACAAGAAAATAAGTAAAATATGAGCCTGAACAATATTGTTAATCAAAAATTTAAGTGCATAATACATTTCCTTGTTTCATTTCTATTATTCAAATGAAATTAGGTACTAAAATTTATAAAATGCAATGTAATCATATAGAACTATGCTGAAGCGAGAGAAATTGGATTCCTCCTCTGTACAATTCCTGTGGTAGTCTCACATTTAACTTGCATATTACAACCAAAAAGGAAGAAGATATGTTGGTTTAGTTGAGACACCGTTTAATCAGTCTTTTTCTCTGCAAAGGAACTTGCTATCTGATCTCCACAGGCTCCAACCTCCATTGTCAGCATCTCTCCCCCAGCCAGCCCATTAAAACAGATACACTATCTCTTTCTGGAGATGTGCTTCTTTGTTTGGTAATGTATTGATAAATTAAATGGAGAAATGTTTCTTTCTTGGTACAAGATTTATGCCTTTTTTTTTCTTTTTTAAAGATCATGTATTTATTTGTTTGTTTAATTAATTAATTTATACTCCAGATTTTAGGAAACTGACTGTTCCACATTCCATACATCCTCCCCCCTGTCTCCTCATGGATGACCCCACTCCCCACCCCACCAGACCTCTAAACTCCCTGGGATCTCCAGTCTCTTGAGGGTTAGGTACATCATCTCTGACTGAACCCAGACCTGGCTGTCCTCTGCTTTATATGTGTTGGGGGCCTCCTATCAGCTGGTGTATGCTGCCTGGTTGGTGGTTCAGTGTTTGAGAGATCTCAGGGGTCCAGTTTAATTGAGACTGCTGATCCTTGTACAAGGTCATGCTCTTTCTCAGCTTCTTCCAGCTTTCTCCTAATTTAACCACAAGGGTCAGCAGCTTCTGTCCATTGGTTGGGTGCAATTATCTGCATTTGACTTAGGATATTTTACTTTAGGTTTGTGATCATATACTAAGTATCTGTATATTTCATATTTTTATTCTCCCTGACATGAGCCATCTTGTCTTTATCATTTTCAGTCAGAAGTAATGTTGCATTTGCATATTTGAATTAGTGATAGTTATCTAATGTGTACCCATATTCTTTTTAATCATTCAAGAGATTCTCACTGAATTCTTTAACATGATAGCCAAGAACCTCCAAACTAATTGAGCTGCTTATCTAAAGTAACACTAGATTAGCTCTCTCAACTAATAGTGCAAATGCAATATTCTTTCTTCTGGCAGAAAATGATAAAGACAAGATGACACATATCAAAGAGAACAAAAAGATAGAATATACAGATACTTAGTATCCAATCACAAACATACATTAAAATATTCTAAGACAATAAAAAGGGCATAAATCTTATTTTTACCAGAACTCCCAAATAAGATTTTGAGTTTGTAACATTAAATGCTACCAAAACTCCTTGCTATATTATATTTGAAATTAAAATGACAGGCTTAGAAATTCAGAATAATCTACAATAATTCATACTAATGACTATGGCAATTTAAAAATAATTGTCAGATAGGCTGATAGGATGACACAGAGGGCAAAAGGGGGTTGCTGAGCAGCTGGAGCCCACATTAATAGTGGAAGCAGAGAACTCATTATTTGTCACAAAGGCTTACTTATTCATAACACTTTGTACTGAACAGAGACCACAATTTTATATTACTTTTATAATAAGCAGACAGAAGATCAGAGTCAGGGATAAAGAGCTTATTATTTATAGAGTAGGAAACATTCACATTTTCATTGTGGATTTTGTAGAAACTTCCTACCAACACTAGCTCATTGGAGCAATAAGGCACATGGGGCATGAGCATGTATATAATCAATGAATTACAAAATCACACAAAACTTGGAAGACTCAATACGTTTTGAGAAAGTAGACACACCTGCAGTTTTTCTCTGAGACAATGTATTACAGCATCCTTAAGGTATTCTTCACGCAAATACAACCTCCCCCACGGTCTAGGTAAAGTAATTAAGACCTTATATTTCTGTACACCCAGGGAGACTGTGCAGAGGTTGAAACAACAGTTTTCTTCTCTCAACAAATTGCTAAAGAACTGTGCACTTTGTTTCTAGTTGGACATTTATCACTGTATAATCAGAGAATACTTTGGTAACTGGGTAAAGGGAAATAAACGTTAAAGAGATGTTATAAGAATCACATAGAGAAAAGAAATACCATAAGATAGAATTACTGTAAAATTTCAAGTTTCATGTTTAAATAAAACAAGATATTTCTCTTTGAGGGTAGTCATCGCATTTGAATCGTCCTTCCCACTGGTAACATCTAGTCTATGGCATTATTTCTTTTCCTTTCCTTGATTTTGTTTTAGATTTATTTACTAGAATATGTAATATTTGGTAAGCTATTATTCAGCCACTGTCTAAATACCTTGGTATTATACCCTGACAATTTGGCACTTCCAATGTTTATGTTTAATGTGTGTTATGTAATATATGATATATAATGTAATATAGGTTCAATTTTATTGGCAGAATTGTAATAGATACATTATACTAAAGAAATATCAACTTATTCAGATGATCTTTTTGCTTGTTGTCCTATTATATATCTACATTAACAGTGTTAAGGTTAGCCACATACTAAAAGTCAGGTGTCAGTGTGTTTCCAGCTTCTTCTTCCTCTTCCATTGAATTAATCTATTATACAAATATAAATCTCATTATAACATTTTTTGCCATTTTTTTCATATCATCAGGGATATATGGTATATTCAAAACAATGTGTTTATCACTCTGATTCCAAATACTGAAATTATAACACATAGGAAGACTCAGGAACTCTTTTTGAAACATATATTTCTTAGTTGTCAAGGCCTTTCTTCTATTAAGCATGTGTGTGTATCAGAATAATATATATATATACATATATATATATATATATGAAACATTAACAAAAGATGAGGTTTTGTCTATTAAAGAACCAAAGAAAATACTTATTAAAATATAATTTTAATTATAGGGCTCTAAACAAAAATGTTTAAAGACACAATTAAGTTGGTACATAGTATCTTCATTTTCCCAATTAGATTTCCACTTCTCTGTCCATCTAGCATTTATTTACATGTACAACACACAGAAGAAGTGACAATTTATAACACTGATTTTATAATAGTGAGAACAATTCAAATGCTCTGCTTTGAGACTGACCCTGAAGCTCAGACTGGGCACAAACTCATGAACTATAGCTCCCCAAGTGCTAGGATAAAATGTATGCACAATTGTACCCACCTTAAATGTTACATCTTTAAAAATTTATAAGTAATACATTAGATTTGTAAATAATTCAAGTGATATATTTTGTCTAGATTCATAGCAAATCATCTAAAGTCACATTTACTAGATATAATACCTTGCCTTTTCAAAATGATTCTTCATAGAATTGTACTGTTTGCCCAATTCCTCCTGCTTTGTTGCTCACCTAATTAGAATTACTTAATTAGAATTATTTTCTGAAAATGAAATACTGTATAACTTTTATTTTATTAAGTATTCAATGTGGCTACATACACTTATTAAGATACAAAGCATTTATTTAGCTAGCTCAAATAACTCTAGTAATTACTCTAGTAATTAAGTGTTACAAAGGTTAATGTGCATAATTGCTTGAGGCTTTGAAAATTTCTTCTCTACTTGGGAATGTTTACAAAGTAAAACAACATAACATTTAAAAATCCATGTTATTTCATTGTTGAGGATAAAAGAGACTTATTTGTTTTTGTTTGGTTTACTGCATTCATAATAGAAATGATTTCTGTTACGTTAAAGTTTCACCTCCATTAATATACTCAACTAATCTGCTGCATTGTGTCCTATTATATTATACACATATATTATCTCATGTATTTTAATGAAGAGAGTAATTTTCTCTGAATTATGGAAAGTAATTTCAACTTCGTGAGCTTCAGTTGCAACATCTCTTAAGTGGAAATTGTTATGTCTAATTTATAGTGTTGTTTTAAGTCTGTAATGAGTTCTTGGGGAAAATAACCATTACATCTTACATATTCACTGATCTAAGTGCATATATAAGCTAGAGTCCAACTAAACAATGTAGTATGGCTGACCTTAAGAGACAGTGATCATAATGACAGAAATATCTAGAATTTGGACTATAACTCCCCTTAGAAAGACTATGTAGAACACACTATGAGACCACAAAACAACCCCTGCATGTCTCTGGCTGCGAAATGACCTGCCAATACACAGGTTTTAACGACCTTAGGCTTAATAATGTGCTGCTGTGGGATTGTGACAGTAGAGTTCCCTTGTTGCTCTTGGAATTTGGAATTTTCACACACCCACAAAAGAAAAGATTGATTTAAAGCCATGATGATGTGACAGGTGACCAGTGGGAAACTGAACTCATGTATTTTATGAGGAAGTGCTTTGCTCAGAAGCAGAGACCAGCTGCTTTGATTTGACAGAACAAGTAGCAAACAGTTTAGTTTTATTGCCCATAGATTTCTCTCACTCTTCCTTTAATTTCTTTAACTTCTTTATCTTTCTTTTTAGATATGTTAAGAATAATTTTATTAATCTATTGAGAAATTTGTACATTTTAAAAATAATATTCACTCCTCTTCCAACTACTCCCTAATCTACCCCCTCTTTGGAATTGTCTTAGGGTTTTATTGCTGTGAAAAGACACCATGACCATACTAATTCTTTTTTTTTTTTAGTTATTTTCTTTATTTACATTTTAAATATTATCCCCTTTCCTAGTTAATTGGGGAGGGCTTACCATTTCAGAGGTTCAGTCAGTTATCATGGTACAAAGCATGGCAGTGTCTAGCTAGACACTGAGAGTTCTTTATCTTGATCCAAAGGCAGCAAAATGAGATTGTCCTCTGCAGGTAAGGAGGAGGCTCTCATTCTAAAGTGGGCAGAGCTTGAGCATAGGACCTCAAAGCTCACTCCACCAGTGGCACACATATCCTCCAGCAAACAGCACCTACTCCAATATTGCAACACCTCCTAATAGGGCCACTCATTGGGCCAAAAATATTCAAATCACCACAGGTACCCACCCAACATTATATCATCTTTTTATTTTCAATATGCTTCGATTCCAACTTGTGCTGCTCATATCTGCCTATATGACCATTCACTGGAAAGTTTTCATTTTTCTCTTTCTTTTGCTTTCTGTCTTTCCCTTCCTTCCTTCCTTCCTTCCTTCCTTCCTTCCTTCCTTCCTTCCTTCCTTCCTTCCTTTCCTTCTTTCTTTCTTTCTTTCTTTCTTTCTTTCTTTCTTTCTTTCTTTCTTCTCTCTCCCTCTCCCTCTCCTTCTCCCTCTCTCTTTCTCCCTCCCTCCCTCCCTCCCTCCCTCCCTCCCTCCCTCCCTCCCTCCATCCCTCCTTCCCTCCCTCCCTTCCATTTTTTTTGAGACAGGATCTCTATATGTAGATCAGGCTGGCTTCCAAGTAAGAGACATTGTTCTGCCTTTGCTTCCTGAGTCCTAGGATTAAAGGCAAGTGCCACCATAACCAGATAACTGTAATGTTTTCAATTTACCAGGGACTACACACTTTTTAAATTTTAATTAAAATATAATTACATGATTCACCACTCCCTTCAATTCCTCCTATATTCTACCTCATCCTTCATCCTTTACAAATTTATGACCTCTTTTTCTTTGATTATTATTGCTACATATATCACACATAAGTATATAAGTATAATCCATTGAATCTGTTTAGTTTCAGGGCTGACCACTTGATGTGGGATAGCCATTTATGGGAACGCTTTCTGGGAAAAATTACTTTTCCCTCTCTCAGCAGTCATGAGTTGACTCTTGTGTTTTGTCTTGGGGTGGGGGCCCATGAGATTTCCCCCGTTATGTCTTAGCATGTCTGTTAGAATTGTCATTGTTCAGATCTTGTTCGATCAACCATATTGTTGAAGTATCATAAGTAAAAGTCCCCTGTTAATTTTAGGAAAGGCAAAATCACAACACACTTCCTGATCCTCTAGCTGCTATAGCCTTTCTTCCCCTCCTTCTACAATGTTCCTATAAGTGTGGAGGCTGTGTTGTATATGAATCTGTTGGAGCTGGGTACTCCATAATCAGTTGCTTTCTGCATGTTGATCAGCTGTGGGTTTTGTAATGGTCTCTGTGTGCGAAGAAGAAGAAGAAGAAGAAGAAGAAGAAGAAGAAGAAGAAGAAGAAGAAGAAGAAGAAGAAGAAGAAGAAGAAGAAACAAAAACAAACAAACAAACAAATGAAACAAAACAAAAAAAACAAAAACCCACCAAGTTTCTTTGAGGAAGGTTAGAACTTTATTATAAAGAAGGTTTCACTCTTATATGTGGGAATAAGGAAAATATTTAGAGTGCAGATGAGAATTCTATTGGTTTAAGAAAATATCTATGGGATTTAATCTAAGATTTATATTTCACAAGCCCCCCAAAATCAGCTAGATTTTAATCCCCAACCATGACTCTACTCGTGTTGAGTGGACTTTTCATGTTTGTTGGTTACCACCAAGATAAATGCTCCACCATCATACCTTTAGGGATAATTTTCTTCAATAGTCATAGGTATCCCTGGCATAGAGGATTGTTGATTGTTTCCCTTCCTTGGTAGCTTACATAGCACCTTCCAATGGTATAAAAGGTAAGTCCTCAGGGAGTAGGCTTCCATGTCAGATCCAGGTTGGATTCTCCAAGTCCTGTGTACAAAGTGTGTGGTATCCTCAGCAATAGACTGTGATGTATAATCCTGGCTCTCAACTTGACAACATCTGAAAACAATTACTGCTCATATTTCATAACATGCCTGTAAAGGATTTTCTTGATTGGGTCATTTGAAGTGATAAAATCTACCCCAAATTTGGGCTACATCTTCTGGTGGCAACCCTCAAAATTGGAGATGGAGAAAGGAAGCTTTGCCTTTTTTGCTTGCTTGTTTTCACTCTCACTGGCCATTTTATTTATCCTGTGGTGGAGGTTTTCTTCTCTGGTATTAGAACATACTTTCAAATTCCCATGTTTCTCTAGGAATCCCCTAGGATTACACCACCAGATAGTAACTGCAGAGAAATCCTGTCTTGTAGACTGAATAACTACTGGACTCTTGGCATTCTTTTTTTTCTTTCTTTTAAGAGATAGCAATTGTTAAACTACACAGATCACAGCCCATAAACTATTCTAGTAAATCTCTCTCTCTCTCTCTCTCTCTCTCACACACACACACACACACACACACACACACACACACACACACACACACAAACATTCTACCCATTCAAGTAATTAAAAAAAATGACCAATACAGAGACCCACATTAAAGTTTTGGGAGACAGCCTGGTCCAAAGCAATAGCCTTACATTGTTTGGGGAATTTCTGGAAATGCACTGTCCAACAACTTGAAAGGTACTTTCTCATGCTTGGTACAGGGGTTTTTGAAAAACAGTCTATGATCTCTTTGAGAAGCACTATTTCCTCAAGTGGCACAGTTTCCTTGAAAATATGTATATTCATATATTAGAGTTATTATGGTAATTTTAATTAAATAGAAATAATTGACCACCTATGACTTTTTCAAATATCCTTAGTGTTATTTATTCCTCTTCACTCCCTATACTCCTGTATTGACCCCTCTGTCTACACCAATTAGTCTTGCCCACTGTTTTCTCCATTACATTCTTCATCTCATTTCTATCCTGCTATTCGCCTCTCCCTAGAGCATCCACATACTCACTTCTGCTTGTGGTTTTTACAGTTATGCCAGGTATGGACTTGCATCTAAAGATTTGGGTATAGGAATCACAGATAAGAGCACATGTGTTCTTCTTACTGAACCTGTTTTACTTTACTCAATATAGTATTATCTATTTTCACCCATTTACTTGAAACATTCATGATTTATTTTGTCTTTACAAAAATTTCATTTTCTATGTCTACCTCAGTTTTATTATCTGTTCATTGGTTGAGAGACATGTAGAAGAGAGTAAAATACATTGGTCTGTTCTTTTATACCATTGAGCCATGGATATTATCTTTATTTTTAAAGAATCTTTTAAAAGAAGAATAAGAAAAATTGAATATATCCATGGCTCTATTGAATAGAAAAATAAGCCAATGTATTATGTTGTCTACTTCTCTACTGTCTAGCTCATTAAACTGCATCACAATACCATATAGGGCCATGCTATTGAAAAAAGAGGTCATAAAAAAGTTGACAACAGTATAAAATTTTGAATGTGTATCAGTAATGTAACAATAATTCAAAATCAAATATATATTGAATCTGCTGTTCTTAAGGAAGTGTTCATCCATGTTTTATTGTGTTTTTATTTCAGACTGTGCATTAACACCTAACATGTTTATTTTGAACACAACTGTTGATTCTTTCCTGCCATGTAGCTAGCCGAAATAAGAATTTAGTATGTTATGAGCTATGATGTTTTTACTCTAAACGTTTCTCTTCTTATAGAAAGGCAATAGTTTGATGGTTGTAAACAAAGCAAGTATCATGTTGGTATAGTTTTGGATTGTATTGTGTTAGAAAGTTTGATTTAGAAATTGCACTTTAAGTTCTTGAGTTTCATGAAAAGAGGGTAAATGAATTTTGTCTTGAGATTAGGACAGAATTTCTAAAAGTTTTTTAAAGGGCTGTAAACATACTTCTGCCACTTTGTACTATGCATTTATGTAAAGTATCCTCATCTGAATTGATAATTATAAAATCAAAATACCAATCACATCTGAAAATGTTGGAGATGCACAATCAAGTATTCAGTCAATATGTGATTCTATACCTAAAAATAATCATTCATCTCATCAAAAGTAAATTTTCTTTCATCCTTCATAAACAGTAAAATTATATGTATAGTAAGCAATTGTTTTAAACAAATTTCATGCCAAGTATGGTGCCTCATACTTTTGATTCCTGAAGTTGGGAGGCAGAAGGAGATAAATCTGTGTGATTTTTGAGGTGAGCTTCAGGGACAAATTCAAGGCTATAAATAAATAAAGTTAGTTTTTATATCTTCTAAGTAGATGTTGAATCTGCTTACCTATTTTACATATCTATATGTCAAAGGTTACAAAAAATGTGTTGAGTAAAAAGAAGTAGTCTATTGAAATTATTTAAGAAGGACTGACATAGGATAAAGCCTAAGGTAAAATCTCATTATGAAACATAGAAAGAAAAATTTTAATTCTCATGAGAAGCTTTTAGAAGATGTATTGTCATTTTTTTCATGTTTGTGGGAGATTTGAAAACATACTGAGATTTTCAGAATTGCACCTTAACAAAATATAAGACACCACAGTTATCCAAAGTCCTGGTAATCAGAAACTTATCTGTTTCAAAGTAAATAAATACTTTTCAGAGTAATATAAAAGTATAGTCTCCATAACAAATGAAGAAAAATAAATAGAATAATATAAAGTGCCCTGAACAATTAGTATACAACAATTGTGTATGTGTATGTGTCAGGCGGGGGGGGAGGGCAGACAGTAAAAGCTAATTCTAAACTCTCCAGATGAGATTTACCAGATAATTTTCCCCAGGATTTTCAGAAATTATTTATTGTATACACTATTCTGTCTTTGTTCAGGTGTCTGCAGAGCAACTTAGGACCACTAAGTGGTAATTCCAACCTATTTGGTGACCTGTGCTGTGGGAGATGCTGACCAGTCCTTGGTGGCTGCTTGGGCACTCCAGTCTTCAGCAGAGAACTGCTAGATGGATACAGAGGGCATCTACATACCTTCTGACCAGCCTGCCACCTCTGCTTAAACAGCAGTGAAAATGCAGGAGCTGGCCTAGTCCATTTGCCCTGAAATTCTTCCTTGGTCACAGCCTTCTCAGTAGAATCACCTGGGAGCCTCTGCAGTAATAGACATAAAGCATAGCTTCCATGGGTGCTCATGGAAGATAGTGACATGCACACAGAGAGATTTCCAGGCCAGCATCTGAATCTTCCACATTAGATCCACCAAATAAGTTCCTTTGTTGTTACATGAGATGATGATATCCACATAACATCGAGGAGAATCTATATTACACACACACAGAGACACACACACACACACAGAGGCAAATGTATACTTAGCAAAATATTTATAATAGATTCTTTCTAAGAGCCACTACCTGTCTAGCCATACATTCTTTGACCTATGAAATACTGCTTCCATGTATTCAGGAAATGCTTGTTTTGCTCCCATGATATTTGTGCCACTATTGCACTAATGGACATATGTTGGAAGGCAAGTTATTACTGTAGGTCCCAGGATTCACAGCTGAGTAAGACTGAAGATTACTTTTCTCTTCTGATACCATAATAGCTTTCAGCAAGTGAAGATGAAGCTTCATATGTGGTGTACTGAGCAATGGGGTCTTACCAAGTACATCTAAGAATACTGGCAATTCCCTACAGTATTTATGAGTCTATTGTGTGATGCCTCACTGGTAAGAACTCCCAAAGTACCAAAGTAGTAATTCATTCCTGGACTAAGCTGTTTATTTGTTGTTCTGTGGAGTAAAGTAGGAATAGGATCACTAATCATAGGTTAGTAGATGGGTTAGTGAGCAGTGTGAGGGGGAGGATTGGATATGGGGCTTTTCAGAGGGGGAATGAGGAAAGGGGAAATTTTTGAAATGTAAATAAAGAAAATATCAGAAAAGAAAAAAAGTGTTTCACTAGAGTATTCTTTCAAATTTTAATTAATGAACTTTATTTTCTAAAGTTATGCATTTCATAATGTCATTTTTGTTCAATGTTAATATGTGTGCTGATTATATTTATTTTCTACTTCTTTCTCATTAACCTCTTCCGTTTTCTTTGTGGTTCCTAATCTCTCTATGTGTCTCTGTCACTCTCTCTTGCTCTCTGTCTCTTATTCTTTGTCCCTATATCTTTTCTGTCTGTCTGCCTGTCTCTCTGTCTTTCTCTCTCTCTGTCTCTCTGTCTCTCTGTCTCTCTGTCTCTCTGTCTCTCTGTCTCTCTCTCTCTGTCTCTCTCTCTCTCTCTCTCTCTCTCTCTGTGTGTGTGTGTGTGTGTGTGTGTGTGTGTCCATGGGCATATATAAAACAAAAAAGATAAAGTTATGGAATGTATTCCACATATTCTTATCTGAGAACTTTTACAATGAAGAGTGAAGAGAATACTAAAATCACAAATCTTTTGTTTCTTATATTTGAACATGACCTACAACATTTTTTATTAATCAGTCCATTCATTTACATCTCAAGTAATATTCCACTTTCTCTTTGCCCCTATACAACTCCCTATTCCACATATATCCTTTCTCCCTCTCCTTTGCCTCTATAAAGGTGCTCCCTATCCACCCAAACTCTCCCTTCTCACATTTCTGTGGGTGTGATTTTCCTTTCAGTCAATTCTGTGTTCCCTCTCTTTAACCACTTCTGTGCCCCCATTTACTACCTCACAATTTCATGACTTCTATTTCTGTGATTACTGTTGTTACATAAATATACATACATAAATACAATCTGATGAGTCTAGTTAGTTTTGCCTGCATATGTATGGATTGACCTCTTGATATTAGATAACCAACTGGGGGCCCTATCCCTCGAAATAAGACAAATTCTTTAAGCACTTGTTAGTTTTGGGTAGTTCTTGGTCTAAAGGTAAGGCCCCATGGTCTTTCTTCTTCCATGTTTGCATATCTATTAGTGTTGTCCCTATTCAGGTTTGACTTTGGCAGCTATATTTTTGTATTATCACATGTGTAGATTCCATGTCATTTCTAAGAGAAACAATCGCAAAGAAAATGTCTTTGTTATCTGGCTTATACAATATGTCTGTCCACTCTTCTATAATATTCTCTGAGCCTTAGACTAGACTTAGGGTTTGTTTTGCAGATATATCTCTTAGATCTGGTTACCCCATGATCAATTATTTTTTATATTTTAAATAGTTGTGCTTTTCTGTAGTGCTCTCTATCTGATAGAAAGAGAAATATCTTTGATGAAGGTTGAGTGCCTCCTCCTTGAGGATTGGATTTTCTGAATGATCTCTTAAGGCTGCTAAATGCTGGAAGCAATCAATAGTCCTACGCAATTGTATCACTTATCAACCACATCAATGACCAGCACAAGGTACTCTTAAAATTTTAATAGTGGTACTCAAATCTTGGTAATAACCAACAGTCTCTAGTTGGACCTAATGCCTATTTAACAGAAGGGAAATCATGTCTGATACTGGAAACCTGGCCAACTACCAAATGCCAGTGAATTCATGGATCTTATAGTAGAGCATATTGTGGCTGCTTTATTAGACTAGCATAGTTTCTAGCTGAATTCTAAATACTTATGCTTATACCCAGAAGTAAGTCTGGCTCTCACTTTTACTGAATGAACTTTGTTGTACTTCAGAGATAAAAGGCAAGTTTTTAAGAATTAGTGTTGTTCTGCATAGGGTAACTGAAAGGTATAATTCACCAAGTAATAGTAATAATTATGTGGTGTATGATTATACTGAAGTGTAGGTTCTGTAAGTAATGATGAAATGGAATTGCTCCAAGATGCTGGTGATATAGACAATCAAAAATGTATATTTAATTTTTTGTTAAAAACTATTATTCTTCTCTGATACATTATATACCAACACAGGCTCCCCTTCTTCTATTCTCTCCCAGTCCCTCCCCTCACCTCCGCTCTCCATGAGATCAACTCCTCCTCTGTTTCCTTTAAAAAAAGTTGGCCTCCCAGGTGTATCAACTGAACATGGCATAACAAATTGCAATATCACAGCTGAATGAGGCAACCCAGTAGGAGGAAAAAGATGACAGGCTCAGACAAAAGAAAGACACCAACCACTTTGTTGAGAGTCCCACAAGAATACCAAACTACACAAATGTAGTGTATATGCAGAGGACCCAGCTCAGACTCTTCAGACTTTTCTGATAATAAATAACTTGTTATAAGGAATACTTTCAGTTTTCTATAATTTTCAATGTTTTTTCTTACACATTGATTCTTCAATGCTGGGAGATATTTCATATTGTTGGCAAAAGAATATTATAATTATATGTGGGGCAATGGGCTATGCACAGACAGCCTGGTCTCCAGTCTAGCTGTAGTACCCGATGGGTGGTAATTTCCGTCTACATGGGATGGTAGGAGTTGGACCATATCTCCTGGACCCCTGGCTCCTGTCAAGTTACCGCCCCCATAGCCCCCACAGGAGAGGCTTGTGACTATTAGTCACATAGACAATGTCCCAAGCTTCTGGCCTTCTGGCTATACTCTTCCCTACAGTTACCTAGCAACAACAAGATAACAATCCCACTATAAGAGGGGCTGTTTGGACCCTCCTCGCTCTCTAAGCAATCTCTCTCTCTCTCTCTCTCTCTCTCTCTCTCTCTCTCTCTCTCTCTCTCACACACACACACACACACACTTATCTTTTACCTCTCTTTTTCTACATGTTCATTTTTCTTACTCTCTCTCATCTTTTACCTCTCTTTCTCTACACCTTCATTTTTCTTACTTTCTAACTCTCTCTCTCATCTTTTACCTCTCTTTCTCTACACATTCATTTTTCTAACTCTCTCTCTCTCTCTCTCTCTCTCTCTCTCTCTCTCTCTCTATCTCTCTCATTCTCTCCCCCATTCTCTCCTCATGGCCATGGCTGGCCTCTCCCTCTCTCTTTCTACCTTCTCTCTTTCCACTGCCTTTCTACAATAAAGCTCTAAAACCATAGCCTGTCTCTGATCATCAAGGCCAGCTGTGCTTGGACAATGGGATAGACTTTCTTCTAAAGAGCTGCTTCTAATCTCCTGTCAGAAAGCCTTCCTGTGCTCCAGCCAAGGACCGGACTAAAGACTCTCCCGTGCTTGGGAACCATCCAGTCCCCCCTTTCCCTCTGCCCTCTTCTATGATCTCTGGAGCCTAGTGCTGCCCCGGAGTCCCTATTCTGTTCTCAGTTCTTCCTCCATATCCAGCTTGGGAAGCTGGAGACTGAGAACAGGGTACCTGGAGCTGCCCTTTGTCCACCCCCCACCATGTGGGGTCAGTGGCTTCACACATCCAGATGCCCACCCAGGGCCGCGTGGAAACTGTCTGGCAGTCTTTCCACACCTGCCTACTCAGAACACTGGCACTCTGGCTGGATGCAGGTACTCTCCCCTACTCCCCTCTTCCCACACACCCACGGCCCCGCAATCATATTTCTTGAATTGTCGGCAAAGGTAGAAAAATGCAGAAAAAGAGTACTAAATGGGTTTTCTTACACTTCTAAATAATCACTAATTTTTCTCACTCAGAGTATTTTCGTGTGGATACAATATAATGTTATTTTATGATGCTCTTGTGTATATTATTATACTTTATTCATATTAATTTCTTTATGTCCCTCTGTTGTGATATCATCATTTATGAGTATACTCCCATGAAGCTAGGTAATATTGTATGTTATTATAAGCACACTCGTATTTCTGAGTTACTAAGGTTCAGATACATTGTTTTATGATATACTCAAATGTGAACAATAACATTATTCAAGATTTTCTTTTTACCTATTTCATATTGTTCTTCATATCACTATTTCCTTTTTGATTATTAATGAAGTTGATCTATCCCCAAAGCTTATTGCCTGTAATTATTACTTTGCTCACTGCTATTTCAAATTACCTGACAAGGACTAACTAAAGCAATGGAATCACATGCGTTGGCTTACAGTTTCAGGAGATGGAATCTCTCCTACCAAAGCAGTCATGGTGGCAAATGCTTAAGAAAACTAGCCACATTGTGGGCTGGAGAGATGGCTCAGCAGTTAAGAGCACTAACAGCTCTTCTGGAGGTCCTGAGTTCAATTCCCAACAACTACATGGTGGCTCACAATGATCTGTAATGGGATCAGATCCCCTCTTCTGGTGTGCCTGAAGACAACAACAGGGTACTCATACATAAAATAAATAAATCTTTGAAATAATAGCTACAGTGCTTCCACATTGTGGTAAATACTAATATTCAGTTCTCTTTTCTTTTTATGGAATCTGGGTCCCCAGCTCATGAGACGATTCCACCCAAACTAAGGGTAGGTTTATATACTTCAAATAACCTAATCTGTGTAGTGCCTCACAGTCATTTACAGATAGAGCTCCCAGGAGCTCCTATCAAGTTGTTAATCAATATTAATCATCACGACAATGCACACATGTACTATTGCCATTGATTTAACTTATCATTTCAAATACTTGGTAGTTTCTCTTCTGGTTTATCTTGAACAATGCTGATATTAGTGCAACTCACAATATTAGCATATATACTACATCAGAATATGTATGATATATACTGATATTATATATTGCTACTATTATCAAAATTTGTGCTTTAATATCTGTATTATATAATAGTTAATACATGATCATTTTACTTATATAAAGAATTTAAACATCTTTACTTATGTATTAGTTATCTTTCAATTGCTGCTATAAAATAGCGTACTGAAAGCAAGGTGTAAAAGGAAGGGTTTACTTTGGATTTACAGTTCCAGAGGGATAAGAATTTATCCTGGAGCACAGCAGTGGTGGCCCATGCCTTTAATCCCAGTACTGGGGAGGCAGAGGCAGGCAGATTTCAGAGTTTGAGGCCAGCCTGGTCTACAGAGTGAGTTCCCAGACAGCCACGGCTACACAGAGAAACCCTGTCTCGAAAAACAAAAACAAACACAAACAAATACAAAACAAACAAACAAACAAACAAAAACAAACAAACAAACGAACGAACAAAAACAAAAAAATAATTCATCCTGGAAGGGAAGTAGCTTGGAGCTCACATGTGAAACAGAAAGCATAAACGGACAGCACAGTGAGAATGACTCAAGGCTTTGAAACCTCAAGGCCTGCTCCCTATGACACACTTCCTTCCACAAGGCCCCATGACCACATGCCCAAACAGGGCTACCAACTAGGGATCAATTATTGAAACATCTGAGCCAATAGGCACATTCTCATTTAAGTATCTGCAACTGCCTGTAACTGGTTCACCAGTCTAGATTGTCTTTTAGTCCATTAAATAAAAAGTGGCACAGAATGGTACATAGCACTATGGATTCAAGAAGTGGCAGGTTTGTTTCTTTTAAGGTTTAAATTTTTATGGCAGTGAATTTTTATAGTTTGGTGGAGGTTGGAATCACTTGGCACACTTCTAAATGGTATCCATAGACACTCTAATTTAGTATCTCTATAGGTGAAACTTGAAACTCTTCAGGTCTAGTAATAGCCCTAGAATATTCTAATATTGATTTATGTGGTAAACTGCAAAATATTACTCTATTTATTCAAACTCTATCCAACATTATCCCCTACTCTTCAGCTCTATCAAATCTTAAAATGGCAAACTGATAAAATAAAAAAAGAAAATGCAAGATTGGAATTTGTAGGGAATTTTTCATTTTATAAATGATTATGAATTGCATACATTTCTGTAAGTAGTCTCAAAAAATTTACTAATTCATCAACTTGTGTTGGGGGAATCTTTCTTTGGTTTAACTTCTTTCTGCAGTTGAGGGTGAATGAGTTTCTTTAACATCTTTCAAGGAATATTACACAACAGGATCACATGCAGGGATTTGAGGATATTAGGCAAGCTCTTTACCACTGATTTTGGTCTAAGGAGTTATTTTTAGTTATAAGCTGGTGGGGTGGCTTGTTGGGTAATGTTTCTTTTCGTGAAGCCTGGAAAACTGAGTTAAAGTTCTGGACCCCCAATGATGGAAGGAAAGAACTGACTGCCAGTTTTTGTTCTCTGACTACTTCCTGCATGCTGTCACACCCATATGGACAGAGAGAAAGAAGGGCGGGGGGTGAGCAAGAACAAGAGCAAGAGCGAGATGAAATTTTTAGGATAAGAAACTTAGAGAATTACTCTACTCAAGACAAATAACTATTGTGAAATCATGCAGCATCATTGTATAACAGTGCTTCACTACATTCTCAAAGAGGGCTGGAAGCATTTTGGAATAGGTATTACATTCTGGATTGTTTTTATTATTTTCCTTAATCCTCTGTAGTTATGAATGTTCCTTAATCATGGTGTTATTGGTTTGTTATATTAGTTTCCTCAGATTTCCCCCTCTGTTCCTTTTTTTTTTTTTTTTTTTTGGTTTCTTTTTTGGTTTCTTTTTGTTTGTTTTCCCTTAACTACTTCCTGACACTGACACTTTCTCTGTTGTTCTGGAATTATAGTAGGTTTCTGTGTGTGCTTAAGAGAGAGATCATGCCTCATCACATTCTTTTAAGCTGTTTCCTCATGTAAAAATAATATAAGCTTCAAGAAAGTATAAACATTTTCTCATGGATACTGCATCATTAGAGACCAACACCATTTTTATTATTGTCTTTTTGCCTAAGTTCCTGGCAGTCAATACAGCCACACAGTTTAACAAATATCCTCTTTCATACTTACCTCTATAGAAACTTATATCATCTACCCAGAATTCTACACATTCAGCACAGTATAAACTTTGTAATATATACTGGTGTATTTACATAAATCTGAAACTTACAATAATTAATTATTGATTTAAATTTTATATTTTTTTTAAAATTGGAGATAAAAATAAAAGAACCTTGGCTCTTAAATTTCATTCCATAAATAATAATGAGAATGATAGACTATTGACCCCTCATTGATGTTCATAACCTAATTCCAATAACATGCTAATATGTCACTTTGTGTTGACAAGTTGATTGAGATTAAAGACCATAAGCTGGGGAAATTATTCTGGAGTAGCCAAAAAATACAATCTAATTTCATGAATCCATCTAGTCTTGTTTCTGTGCAGAGAGCTATAGAGCTGATGACAAGAAAAAGGCCAATGTGTGATTATTTGTTTTAAATGTGCTGGAAGTTGGCATGAGGCCAAAGAATGCATGAACTTCTGATCTGGAAAAGGAAAATAAATAGATGGTTATTTCCTCGAGCCTCCAGAAGGTGTGCAACATTGTTTATGTCTTTATTGTAGGCATATGAGATCTGTGATGAGAGTTTGAACTACAGGAATATAAAATAATAAAACTAAGTTGTTTCTAAGTCATTAAATATGTGATAATTTTTAAAGACAGGGATAGAAACATGTGTGCCAGAATTGAAGACCCAGAAATGAACCCACACACCTATGGTCACTTGATATTTGACAAAGGAGCTAAAACTATCCAGTGGGAAAAAAAGACAGCATTTTCAACAAATGATGCTGGATCAACTGGCTATTAGCATGTAGAAGAATGCAAATGGATCCATTCTTATCTCCTTGTAAAAAGATCAAGTCCAAATGGATCAAAGACCTCTACATAAAACCAGATCAACTGAAACTAATAGAAAAGAAAGTGGGGAAAAGCCTTGAGCACATGGGTAAAGTGGGAATTTTCCTGAACAGGATATCAATGGTTTATGCCCTAAGATCAAGAATCAACAAATGGGAACCTCATAAAATTGCAAAGCTTCTGTAAGGCAAAGGACACTGTCAATAAGACAAAAAAGGCAACCAGTAGATTTGGAAAATATCTTTATCAGTCATAAATCAAATAAGGAACTAATATCCAATATATATATATATATATATAAAGAACTCAAGAAGTTGGATTTCAGAAAATTAAAAAAACCCTATTTAAGCTAAAGAAAGAATTCTCAACTGAGGAATACCGAATGGCTGAGAATCACCTGAAAAAAATATTCAACATTCTTAATCATCAGGGAAATGCAAATCAAAACAACCCTGAGATTTAACCTCACACCAGTCAGAATGGCTAAGATAAAAAATTCAGTTGATAAGAGATGCTGGTGAGGATGTGGTGAAAGAGGAACACTTCTCCATTGCTGGTGAAATTGCAAGCTGGCACAACCACTCTGGAAATCAGTTTGGTGGTTCCTGAGAAAATTGGACATAGTACTACTAGAATTTTATTCACAATATTTAAATTCATTAATTTTTATACCACATTAATAAAAGTAAGGTATCTTAGTAGATTTAGAACAATGAAATTCAACATGTTTTCATGATGAAAATTTTCAATGGATCAAGAACAGAGTATACTTACCTCATCATAATAAATGTCATGTATTAAAAGCCCATAAAAATGCCAATAATCAAAACCTAAAACCCTTCTATTAAGATCAGACAAAGACAAATATGTCCACTCCTTCATATCAATGTAGTAATAGAAATCCTAGTCCAAACAATTTGGCAAGAAATGAAATGTGAGGATGAAGTACATTTCAAACTAGAGATCACTTGACTTTATATACAGAAAGATGTACAGTTTCACAAAATAACTTAGAACTTTTCCTTCCTTCCTTCCTTCCTTCCTTCCTTCCTTCCTTCCTTCTTTCCTTCCCTCCTTCCCTCCTTCCCTCCCTCTCTCCCTCCTTTCCTTCTCTCTCTCTCTCTCTTTCTTTCTTTCCTTCTTTCTCTCTTTCTTTCTCTTAATGGTATAGGTGGGTTTTTTGCCTATGTGTATGATTTTTGCAACCTCAAGTGTACATAATGCCATGAATAGCATAAGTGGGTATCAGTCTTCTGAACTGGACTTACAGATAGCTGTGACCTGGTCTGTATGTGCTAGAAACTGAATCTAGGTCCTCTGGGAGAGCAGTCAGTGCTTTTAACTGTGAAGCTTCTAAAGCTTCCACTTCAGAATAAAATATTTAGAAACAAGCTTAACTTCATTAATAATGAACAACTTCACTGGTTATTAAGAAACAGTGATTAAACACGTTAAAGGTACCATAAAAGGGCACAGTATCTCATGCCTAAATTATTTCATGTACTATCTCAAAATTACAACGGTGATTTTATTTCTAGTAGTAGCACTACTTCTAACATCACCAGTATCTGTAAAGTATGTGACCAGTTATAGCTAAATGTGTGTTAAATTTAATATAAATATACAGTAGTATATTTTTTTAGCTTTAAAAGAGAAAGAAATCTCCTTTCTTCTGGGACAGACTCCTACCTGGTCTGCTTCTGTGAAGACAGCATATCCTGATCTATCCTAGTGGATGCTCTGCACTCAGAGCAGTTTGTATGAACCCCTCCCCCCAAGTCCCAGAGCAGCCTACTGGGAGCCTGGTGGACTAGGGATACATCCCCCAACAAAATCCCTGTCCACTGAATACCACTCCCTTTCCACCCCTTCAACCCTGTCCTTTCTGCTGGGGCAGACTGCTAGCTGGTCTGCTCCTATGAAGACATCATATCCTGAGCTATTCTAGATAACCCGTTGTACTCAGATCAGTTGACACCATATCATGAGCCATCCCAGAAGATCCTCTGCACTCAGAGCAGTTGGGAATCTGACACCACAGCCTGAGGCATCCCAGGAGCTTCTCTGTACACAGGGAAAATAGGCAACCATGGTTTGGAGACTTCCCTTGGGCTCTGTGGAATTCAGGGCAACTTGTCCGACAGAATGAAAGCCTCCCCGAAGTTCTACTTCACCCAGGGAAACAGAAACCACAGTCTGTAGGGCCCCTGGAGAACATCTTCACTCGGGACAACAGAAGACCCAACAATTTGAATGCCTGCCAGGAGATCTACTGCAGCCAGGGCAACAAATCAGCAGCTTCTCTGCCCCTCTGAAGAGAGGCAGACTCCAGGCAGAGTCACCCAGACCAGCAAACACCAGAGATAACAACATGGTGAGAGACAAGCGCAAAACCATAAGCAAGAGAAGCCAATATAGATGGGAACCTTCAGAACTCAGTTCTCCCACCACAGAAAGCTGGTAAAACACCAGCACACCTGAAAATCAAGAAGCTGACTTAAATCCTATCTCATGAAGATAATAGTACCCTTTAAGGAGGATATAAATATCTCACTAAGAGAAATACAGAAAAACACTAGTAGATAGATTGAAGCTCTAAAATAGGAAACAAATAAATCCTGTAAATAAATGCAGGAAAACACAATAAAAAAGGTGAAGGAATTGAATAAAGCAGTCCAAGACCTAAAAGTGGAAATAGAAACAATAATGAAAACACAAATGGAGGCAAACCTGGAAATGTAGAACCTAAAAAAAGGTCAGGAATTACAGATGTCAGTATCACCAACAAAATACATGAGATAGAAGAGAAGATCTCGGGTGTATAAGACACAAGAGAAGAGATCAACACAACTGTCAAAGAAAATTAAAAACATAAAAAACTCCTAACCCAAAGCATCCAGGAAATTCAGGACAAGATGAAAAGATCAAATTCAAGAACAATTGTAACAGAGTAGAGTGGAGATTCCCAGCTCAAAGAACCCGAAAATGTCTTCAACAAAATCACAGAAGAAAACTAACCTAAAGGAAGAGATAGCCATAAAGGTACAAGAAGACTATAAAACACCAAATAAATGGGACAAGAAAAGAAAATCCTCTTGTCACATAATAATCAAAACACTAAACACAGAGAACAAAGAAATAACATTAAAAGCTGTAAGGGAAAAAAGCCAAGTAACATACAAAGGTAGACCTATCAGAATTACACGAGACTTCTCAGCAGAGACTATGAAAGCCAGAAGAGACTGGTCAGAGGTCATGTAGACTCTAAGAGAACACCAATACTAGCCTAGGCTACTATACCCCGCAAAACCCTCAATCAACATAGATGGAGAAAACAAAATATTCCAGGAGAAAACCAATTCAAACAGTATCTATCTACCAATCCAGCCTCAAAGAGGATCCTAGAAGGAAAACTCCAACACAGGGAAGATACTACACCAAAGAAAATACAATATATTATGCATCTCACAACAGAGCCAAAAGGAGAGAACCACAAGCACACAAAGCCACCTATAAAAACAAACATATCAAGAACCAACAGTCATCTATTTTTAATATCTCTCAATATTATTGGACTCAGCACACCTATAAAAAGACATACACTAACAGGCCGAATATGCAAACAAGATCAAGCATTTTGCTGTATATAAGAAACACACCTCAATAACAAATACAGACATTATCTCAGTGTAAAAGGATGGGAAAAAAATCTTCCAAGCAAATGCTCCCTGGAAAAAAGCTGGAGTTGCCATACTAATATCCAAGAAAATAGATTTTTCAACCAAAACTTATTAAGCATGATGAGGGATGACACCTCATATTCAACAAAAAGAAAATCCACCAAGAGAAAGTCTCAATTCTGAATATCTTTGCCTCATGCATGCTATCAGATCACCATGGCTTAAGGCTGGTCTTCAATAAGAGCAAAAACAACAGAAAGCTTACATACATGTGGAAACTGAACAACTCTCTACTCAATAATAACTTGGTCAGTGAAAAAAATAAAGAACGAAATTAAAGACTTCTTGCAATTTAATGAAAAATGCTAGCACATCATACCCAAACTTATAGGACAAAACAAAAGCAGTGCTCAGAGGAAAATATATACCACTAAGTGCCCTGGTAAAGAGACTGGAGAGATCATACACTAACAACTTAACAGCACACCTGAAAGCTCTAGAACAAAAAGAACCACACTCCTCCAAGAGGGCCAAACTCAGGGCCAAAATCAACCAAATAGAAACAAAGGAAACAATACTAAGAATCAACAAACTTAAAAGATGATTGGTTGAGAAAATGAACAAGATAGATAAACCCCTTGCCAAACTAACTAAAGGGCACAGAGGCACTATCCTAATTAACAAAATCAGAAAAGAAAAAGGATACCTATCCCTTCCCCTCAGCACCAGCACCGGGTCACCTTGGGCACTGAATCAGCAGACAACCCCAAGGTCCCTAGAGGACAGCTTCTGAGAAAGACCTCATTTCAAGCTCCAGACATCCAGGCACCTTCCCTGACAGAGGAAAGGTGTCAGCTCTGCCCTGGAGGGCTTTGCCAGAGCACTTGAACAATCTTGGGTCCCAGATCCCTCTGAGACTAGTCTGTTCAGGTGTGAGTGTGGACTACAGAAGCTAAGAGCTTCTGTGGCAGGCCAAAACAACACAGCTTCTGGGACAGGTCCTGTTTCAGGTCCTTATCTTCTGCCAGGAGGTAGGTTCGAATGCCAGATATCTGTGCACCTTCCCTGTAAGAGGAGAGCTTGCCTACAGAGAGTGCTCTGAAACTCAGAGGAGAGAGATAGTCTCCCAGGTCTGCTCATAGAGGCTAACAAAATCATGAGAGGAACAATCTCTAACCAGAGACAACTATAACAACTAACTCCAGAGATTATCAGATAGCAAAAGGCAAATGTAAGAATCTTACTAACAGAATCCATGACCACTCACCATCATCAGAACTCAGCACACCCACCTAAGCCAGTCCTGGGCACCCCAACACATCCTAAAAGCTAGACACGGATTTAAAAGCATATCTCACGATGATGGTAGAGGACATCAAGGACTTTAAAAACTCACTTAAAGAAATACAGGAGAACACTACTAAAGAATTACAAGTCTTTATAGAAAAACAGGAAAACATATCCAAACAGGTGATGGAAATGAACAAAACAATACTAGACCTAAAAAGGGAAGTAGACACAATAAAGGAAACCCAAAGTGAGGCAAAGCTGGAGATAGAAACCCTAGGAAAGAAATCTGGAACCATAGATTCGAGCATAAGCAACAGAATACAAGAGATGGAAGAGAGAATCTCAGATGAAGAAGATTCCATAGAGAACATCAGCACAACAATCAAAGAAAATGCAAAATGCAAAATGATCCTAACTAAAAACATCCAGGAAATCCAGGATACAATGAGAAGACCAAACCTACGGGTAATAGGAGTAGATGAGAACGAAGATTTTCAAATTAAAGGGCCAGCAAAAATCTTCAATCAAATTACAGAAGAAAACTTCCTAAACCTAAAGAAAGAGATGCCTATGAACATACAAGAAGCCTACAGATCTCGAAATAGACTGGACCAGAAAAGAAATTCCTCCCGACACATAATAATCAGAACAACAAATGCACTAAATAAAGATAGAATATTAAAAGCAGTAAGGGAAAAGGGTCAAGTAACATATAAAGGCAGGCCTATCAGAATTACACCAGACTTTTCACCAGAGACTATGATAGCCAGAAGATCCTGGACAGATGTTATACAGACACTAAGAGAAGACAAATGCCAGCCTAGGCTACTATATCCAGCCAAACTTTCAATTACCATAGATGGAGAAACCAAAGTATTCCACTAGAACACCAAATACACACATTATCTTTCCACGAATCCAGCCCTTCAAAGGATAATAACAGAAAAAAAAAAAAAAAAAAAAAAAAAACAACACAAGGATGGAAACCACATCCTACAAAACGCAAGAGAGTAATCCTTCAACAAACCTAAAAGAAGACAGCCACAAGAACAGAATGCCAATTCTAACAACAAAAATGATAGGAAGCAGCAATTACTTTTCCTTAATATCTCTTAATATCAATGGACTCAATTCCCCTATAAAATGACATAGACTAACACACTAGCTACACACACAGGACCCAACATTTTGCTGCTTACAAGAAACCCATCTCAGGGAAAAAGACAGACACTACCTCAGAGTGAAAGGCTGGAAAACAATTTTCCAAGCAAATGGTCTGAAGAAACAAGCTGGAGTAGCAATTCTAATATCAAATAAAATCGACTTCCAACCCAAAGTTATCAAAAAAGACAAGGAGGGACAATTCATTCTCATCAAAGGTAAAATCCTTCAAGAGGAACTCTCAATTCTGAATATCTATGCTCTGAATGCAAAGGTAGCCACATTCATTAAAGACACTTTAGTAAAATTCAAAGCACACATTGCACTTCAAACAGTAATCGTGGGAGACTTCAACACAACACTTTCAACAATGGACAGATCATGGAAACAGAAACTAAACAGGGACACAGTGAAACTAACAGAAGTTATGAAACAAATGGATTTAACAAATATCTACAGAGCATTTTATCCTAAAACAAAAGGGTATACCTTCTTCTCAGCACATCATGGTACCTTCTCCAAAATTGACCATATAATTGGTCAGAAAACAGGCCTCAACAGATACAAAAATATTGAAATTGTCATATGTATCCTATCAGATCACCATGGACTAAGGCTGATCTTCAATAACAGCATAAATGATAGAAAGCCAACATTCACATGGAAACTGAACAACACACTTCTCAATGATATCTTGGTCAAGGAAGGAATAAAGAAAGAAATTAAAGACTTTTTATAGTTTAATGAAAATTAGACCACAACATACTAAAATGTATGGGAAACAACAAAAGCATTTCTAAGAGGAAAACTCATAGCTCTGAGTGCCTCCAAAAAGAAACTAGAGAGAGCACACACAAGCAGATTGCAAACACATGTAAGAGCTCTAAAACAAAAAGAAGCAAATTCACCCAAGAGGAGTAGACAGCAGGAAATATTAAAACTCAGGGGTGAAATCTACCAAGTGGAAACAAGAACTACTCAGAGAATCAACCAAATGAGGAGCTGATTCTTTGAGAAAATCAACAAGATAGATACACCCTTTGCCAGACTCACTAGAGGGCACAGGGACAGCATCCTAATTAACAAAATCAGAAATGAAAAGGGAGACATAACAACAGATCTGGAAGAAATCCAAAATACCATCAGATAGTATTGCAGAAGGCTAGACTCAACAAAACTGGAAATCCTGGATGAAATGGACACATTTCTAGACAGATACCAGGTACCAAAGTTAAATCAGGATCAGGTTAATGATCTAAACAGTCCCATATCCCCTAAAAAAATAGAAGCAGTCATTAATAGTCTCCCAACCAAAAAAAGCCCAGGACCAGATGGGTTTAGTGCAGAGTTCTATCACATCTTCAAAGAAGATCTAATTCCAGTTCTTCACAACCTATTCCACAAAATAGAAACAGAAGGTACTCTACCCAATTCATTCTATGAAGCCACAATTACTCTGATACCTAAACCACAGAAAGACCCAACAAAGATAGAGAACTTCAGACCAATTTCCCTTATAAATATAGATGCAAAAATGCTCAATAAAATTCTCGCTAACTGAATCCAAGAACACATCAAAACCATCATCCATCCTGACCAAGTAGGTTTCATTCCAGGGATGCAAGGATGGTTTAATATACAGAAA
This sequence comes from Mus musculus, assembly GCF_000001635.26. Lineage (NCBI taxonomy): Eukaryota > Metazoa > Chordata > Mammalia > Rodentia > Muridae > Mus > Mus musculus. The sequence goes on along the minus strand of NC_000086.7, from coordinate 146,503,268 downwards.
TCCATCAACGTAATCCACTATAAAAAACAAACTGAAAGACAAAAACCACATGATCATAACGTTAGATGCAGAGAAAGCATTTGACAAAATCCAACACCCATTCATGATAAAAGTCTTGGAAAGATCAAGAATTCAAGGCCCAAACGTAAACATGATAAAAGCAATCTACAGCAAACCAGTAGCAAACATCAAAGCAAATGGCAAGAAGCTGGAAGCATTCCCACTAAAATCAGAGTCTAGACAAGGCTGCCTACGTTCTTCCTACCTATTCAACATAGTACTTGAAGTCCTAGCCAGAGCAATTCGACAACAAAAGGAGATCAAGGGAATAGAAATTGGAAAGGAAGAAGTCAAAATATCACTTTTTGCAGATGATATGCTAGTATATATAAGTGACCCTAAAAATTCTACCAGAGAACTCCTAAACCTGATAAAAAACTTCAGTGAAGTAGCTGGATATAAAACTAAATCAAACAAGTCAATGGCCTTTCTCTATACAAAGGATAAACAGACTGAGAAAGAAATTAGGGAAACAACACCCTTCTCAATAGTCACAAGTAATATAAAATAACTTGGCATGACTCTATCTAAGAAAGTGATAGATCTGTATGATAAGAAGTTCAAGTCTCTGAAGAAAGAAATTAAAGAAGATCTTTGAAGATGGAAGGATCTCCCATGCTCATGGATTGGCAGGATCAATATAGTAAAAATGGCTATCTTGCCAAAAGCAATCTACAGATTCAATGCAATCCCCATCAAAATTCCAACTCAATTATTCAATGAATTAGAAAGGGCAATCTTCAAGTTCATCTGGAATAACAAAAAACCTAGGATAGCAAAAACTCTTCTCAAGGATAAAAGAACCTAGGTGGAATCACCATGCCTGACCTAAAGCTGTACTACAGAGCAATTGGGATGAAAACTGCATGGTACTGGTATATTAGACAGACAAGTAGACCAATGGAATAGAATTGAAGACCCATAAATGAACCCACACACCTATGATTACTTGATCTTTGACAAGGGAGCTAAAACCATCCAGTGGAAAAAAGACAGCATTTTCAACAAATGGTGCTGGCACAACTGGCAGTTATGTAGAAGAGTGATAATTGATCCATTCCTATCTCCTTGAACTAAGGTCAAATCTAAGTGGATCAAGGAACTCCACATAAAACCAGAGACACTGAAACTTATAGAGAAGAAAGTAGAGAAAAGCCTCGAAGACATGGGTACAGGGGAAAAGTTCCTGAATAGAACAGCAATGTCTTGTGCTGTAAGATCCAGAATCTACAAATGGAACCTCATAAAACTGCAAAGCTTTTGTAAGGCAAAAGACACTGTCAATAAGACAAAAAGGCCACCAACAGATTGGTAAAGGATCTTTACCTATCCTAAATCATATAGGGGACTAATATCCAATATATATAAAGAACTCAAGAAGGTGGACTCCAGAAAATCAAATAACCCCATTAAAAAATGGGTTGCAGAGATTAACAAAAACGGAGTCTGCCTCAGAACCTGCCCTCTAGTGACCTTGGGGGTGTCTGCCAATTCTGTGCCCAGGTGATCCAGTGCTGGTGCTGACCAGACAGGATGCTGGTCATGCCTGGTTTTCTGCTTCCCTTGTGCTGTCTCAGGTCCCGTGAGATTGGATTGGAACAGAAGTTGTGTTCCACTCAGTGGTGGTCCTAAATCGCATGGACAGTCCTCTAGGTAATCTTGGGGGTGTATGCTGACTCTGTGCCCTAGGTGACCTGGTGCGGGCGCCGACCAGAAGGGTTTTATATGCTATTATATTCAATGATGATATCTACTGAAAAGTATCTTTTTTGAAAGGAATACTTTTTTTTTGCTTTTGAAATTCTTATAGGACACTTTTGGCTAGCACTATGATTGACTAGTCTAGTAACTAAGAATTAAGAATGCCTGCTCAGAATAGGCAATGCATACCTAACCAGGGTATAAAGATGAGTTCAAGTGTAATCTTTAAAATATTAAGTTATCTTCCAGATTTTTTTTCTGGGTGAACATTAAAAAATTTAGTGCTACCAGATAATATTTAGTAAAGTGGATACTGGGTGAATTAATTATACAGCAATATACTTATTACAGAAACTTGAATATTTTTATGCATATTCAGTTTCAGGTGAGCTCTGAGCTAATGGAGCAAGCAACTTCCTTTCAAAAATTGTACTACTGGAGGATCCCACAATACCTCTCCTGGGCATATATCCAGAAGATGTTCTAACCTGTAAGAAGGACACATGCTCCACTATGTTCATAGGAGCCTTATTTATAATAGCCAGAAGCTGAAAAGAACCCAGATGCCCCTCAACAGAGGAATGGATACAGAAAATGTGGTACATTTACACAATGGAATACTACTCAGCTATTAAAAAGAATGAATTTATGAAATTCCTAGGCAAATGGATGGACCTGGAGGGCATCATCCTGAGTGAGGTAACCCAATAACAAAAGAACTCACACAATATGTACTCACTGATAAGTGGATATTAGCCCAGATTCTTAGAATACCCAAGATATAAGGTACAATTTGCAAAACACATGGAATTCAAGAAGAACGAAGACCAAAGGGTAGACACTTTGCCCCTTCTTAGAACTGGGAAAAAAACACTCATGGAAAGAGTTACAAAGTTTGGAGCTGAGAAGAAAGGATGGACCATCTAGAGACTGCCATACCTGGGGATCCATCCCATAATCAGCCTCCAAAAGCTGACACCATTGCACACACTAGCAAGATTTTGCTGAAATGACCCTGATCTAGCTGTCTCTTGTAAGGTTATGCCAGGTCCTAGCAAACACAGAAGTGGATGCTCACAGTCAGCTTTTGGATGGATCACAGGGCCCCCAATGAAGGAGCTAGAGAAAGTACCCAAGGAGCTAAAGAGGTCTGAAACCCTATAGGTGGAACAACAATATGAACTAACCAGTACCCCCTGGAGTTTGTGTCTCTAGCTGCATATGTATCAGAAGATGGCCTAGCCGGCCATCAGTGGAAAGAGAGGCCCATTGGTCATGCAAACTTTATATGCCTCAGTCCAGGGGAACACCAGAGCCAAGAAGTGGGAGTGGATGCGTGGGGGAGTGGGTGGGGCAGCATGTGGGGGAATTTTGGTATAGCAATGGAAATGTAAATGAAATAAATACCTAATAATAAAAAAAATTATGAGTTCTGAAACCACTCCTTTTCCACAACAAATTTGTGACTAGTTTATTTCACTTACCCAAACATCTTTCATGTAATTTATGAAGGTTTCTCTATCTTTTTTTTTTGTCTTTTATTTATTTATTTATTTATTTATTTATTTATTTATTTACACTTCAGTTTTATTATTTCTGCTCCTGCCCATCTACTCTCTGACTGTTCCACATCCCATACCTCCTCCCAACCCCTATCTCCACAATGATGTCCCCATCTTCACCCCCACCCAACCAGACCTCTAAACTCCCTGGGGACTCCAGTCTCTTGAGGGGTAGGTTCATCGTCTTTGACTGAACCCAGACCCAGCAATCTTTTGCTGTATATGTTAGGGTCCTCATATCAGCTGGTGTATGCTGCCTGGTTGGTGTTCCAGTGTTTGAGAGATATCGGGGGTCCAGATGAATTGTGACTGTTGGTCCTCCTACAGGATCACCCTTCTCCTCAGCTTCTTCCAGCCTTTCCCTAATTCAACCACAGGGGTCAGCAGCTTCTGTCCATTAGTTGGGTGCCAATATATGCATCTGATACTTTCCACTGCTTGTTGGGTCTTCCGGAGTGTGGTCATGATAGTTCCCTTTTTCGGAGCCTCAGTAATAGTGTCAGGTCTTGGGATATCCACTTAAGCTGGTTCCCTCTTTGGACCTGTTCCTGGACCTTCTTTTCCTCAGGCTTCTCTCCATTTCTATCCCTGCAATTATTTCAGACAGGAACAACTATGTGTCAAAGATGTGACTGTGGGGTGGGAACCCCAACCCTCATTTGATATTGTCTTCCTGCTGGAGGTGGGCTCTATAATTTCCCTCTCCCTACTGTCAGGCATTTCATATAAGGTCCCCCCCACTTTGAGTTTTGAGTGTCTCTCACCTCCCCAGTCTCTGGTATATTCTGGAGGGCCCCCTCATATTCTATCTCCTGAGGTTGCCTGTTGCCATTCTTTCTGCTAGCCCTTGGGGCTTCAGTCCTTTTCCCTCACCCAATACCCGATCAGATTCCCCTCTCCCTTCCCATCCCATCCACTTTCCCTCATAGGTCCCTTCCTCTCTCCCCACTTGTGATTGTTTTCTTCTTGTCCCCAAGTGGGACTGAGGAGTCCTCACTTGGCCCCTTCAGCTTGTTGATCTTGTTGGGTTTTGTGGACTATATCTTGGGAATTCTGCACTTTTCTTTTTTTCTTTCTTTCTTTCTTTCTTTCTTTCTTTCTTTCTTTCTTTCTCTCTCTCTCTCTCTCTCTCTCTCTCTCTCTCTCTCTCTCTTGTTCTCTCTCTCTCTCTTTCTTTCTTTCTTTCTTTCTCTCTTTCTCTCTTCTTTCTTTTTTGACTAATATCCACTTATTAGTGAGTACATACCATGCATGTCCTTGTGTGTCTGAGTTACTTCACTCAGGATGATATTTTGTAGTTCCATATATTTGCCTGCAAAACTCAGGCTGTCCTCATTCTTTTTTTTTTTTAATTAGGTATTTTCCTCGTTTACATTTCCAATGCTATCCCAAAAGTCCCCCATACCCACCACCCCAATCCCCTACCCACTCACTCCCCCTTTTTGGCCCTGGCGTTCCCCTGTACTGGGGCATATAAAGTTTGCAAGTCCAAAGGGCCTCTCTTTCCATTGATGGCTGACTCGGCCATCTTTTGATACATATGCAGCTAGAGACAAGAGCTCCGGGGTACTGGTTAGTTCATATTGTTGTTCCACATATAGGGTTGCAGTTCCCTTTAGCTCCTTGGGTACTCTGAGTAGTATTCCATTGTGTAAATTAAACACATTTTGTGTACACATTCATCATTTGAGGGACATTTGGATTGTTTCTAGTTTCTGGCTATCACAAAGAAAGCCTCTATGAACATAGTAGAACACGTGCCCCTGTGGCATGGTGGGGCACCTTTTGGTTATATTTCCAAGAGTGGTATAACTGGGTCTTCAGGTACAGCTATTTCCAATTTTCTGAGGAACTTCAAGATTGATTTTCAGAGTAGTTGTACCAGTTTGCAATCAATCCCACCAGCAATGGAGAAGTGTTCTTCCTCCACATCCTCTCCAGCATGTGTGGTCACATGAGGTTTTATCTTTGCTTTTCTGATTGGTGAAAGGTGGGATCTCAGGGTCGTTTTTATTTGCATTTCTCTGATCACTAAATATTTTAAACATTTCTTTAGGTGCTCCTCAGCCATTCATGCTTCCTCTGTTGTGAATTCTCAGTTTGGTTCTATATCCAATTTTTTATTGAGTTGTAGGGTTTTTTGGTGTTTAGATCCTTGAGTTCATTATATATTTTGGATATTAGTCCTCTATTACATGTGGGGTTAGTGAAGATTTTTTTCCAATCTGTACATTGCCAATTTGTCTTATCAACTATGTCTTTTGCGTTACAGAAGTTTTCCAGTTTGATGAGGTACCATTTATCAATTCCTTATCTTAGAGAATGAGACATTGGAGTTTGCTTTAGGGAATTTTCCCCTTTGTCAATGAGTTCAAGGCCCTTTCCACTTTCTCTTCTAGCAGATTCAGTGTATCTGGTTTTATGTTGAGGTCCTTGATCTACTTGGACTTGAGCTTTGTACAAGGTGACAACTATGGGCCTATTTTCATTTTTCTACATATAGACACCCAGTTAGACCAAAACCATTTATTGAAGATTCTTTCTTTTTTCGATTGCATATTTTTTGCCTCTTTGTCAAAGATCAAGTGTTCTTAAGCATGTGATTTTATTTCTGGTCCTTCAATTTTTATTTTATTTTATTTATTTATTTATTTATTTATTTATTCATTTATTTTGAGACAGGGTTTCTCGGTATAGCCCTGGCTGTCCTGGAACTCACTTTGTAGACCAGGCTGGCCTCGAACTCAGAAATCTGCCTACCTCTGCCTCCCGAGTTCTGGGATTAAAGGCATGTGCCACCACCCTGGCTCTCAGGGCTTCATTTCTATTCCATTGATCAACTTGTCTGTCTCTGTACTAATATCATGCAATTTTTATCACTATTGCTCTGTAGTAGAGTTTGAGGTCAGGGATGGTGATTCCCCAGAGGTTCTTTTATTGTTAAGAATTGTTTTCACTCTTCTGGGTTTTTTGCCTTTCCAGATGAATTTGAGAATTGCTCTTTCCATGTATTTAAAGAATTGTTTTGAGATTTTGATGGGGATTGTATTGAATCTGTAGGTTGCCATTGATAGGATGGCCATTTTTATTATATTAATTCTGCCAACCCATTAGCATGGGAGGTCTCTCCAGTTTCTGAGATCTTCCTTGATTTATTTCTTGAGATTCTTGAAGTTATTGTCATACAGGTCTTTCACTTGTTTGGTTAGAGTTACCTCAAGATATTTTATATTATTTGTGGCTATTGTGAAGGGAGTTGGTTCCCTAATTTCTTTTTCAGCCTGTTTATCATTTGTATAAAGGAAAGCTACTGATTTACTTGAGTTAATTTTATATCCAGCCACTTTGCTGAGTTGTTTATCAGCTGCAGAAAATTCTCTGTTAGAATTTTTGGCATCACTTATGCATACTATTATATTTTCTGCAAATAGTGATAACTTTGTTTAATCTTTGCTCATTTGTATCCCCTTGATCTCTTTTTGTTGTCTTATTGTTCTAGCTAGTATTCAAGCACTATATTAAATAGATATGGGGATACTGGTTGTAATTTTCTTCTACCTGATTTTACTGGGATTGGTTAAAGTATGTCTCCATTTAATTTGATATTGGCTGTTGGTTAGTTGTAAATTTTTTTATTATATTTATGTATGGCCTTGAATTTCTGATTTCTCAAATACTTTTAACCTGAAGGGGTGTTATATTTTGTCAAATGCTTTTTCTGCATCTAAGGAGATGATCATGTGATTATTTTTGAGTGTGTTTATATAATTGATTATGTTAATGAATTTTCATATATTGAGTCAACCTTGCATCCCTTGAATGAAGCCTACTTGATCATGGTGAATGATAGTATTGATGTGTTCTTGGATTTGGTTTGCTAGAATTGTATTATTATTATAAGCAAGGTCGTTCTGAAGTTCTCTTTTTTTGTTAGGTCCTTGTGTGGTTTAGGTATCAGAGTAATTGTGGCTTAATAAACAAGTTAGGTAGTGTTAATTCTGTTTCTGTTTTATGGAATAGTTTGAGGAATATTGTTATGAGGTCTTCCATGAAGGTCTAGTAGAATTCTGTGCTAATTCTATCTGGCCCTGGGCCTTTTTGGTTGGTAGGTGTTTAATGATTACTTCTATTTCCTTGTGAGATATGGGGCTGTTTAGATAGTTTACTTGTTCTTAATTTAACTTTGGCATATGGTATCTGTCTAGAAAACCATTCATTTCATCAAGTTTTTTCAGTTTTGTTGACTATAGGCTTTTATATTAGGATCTGACGATTTCTTTAATTGTCTTGATCTCTGTTGTTAGGTCTCCTTTTTCTTTTTCTTTTTTCTTTTTATTAGGTATTTTCTTCATTTACATTTCCAGTGCTATCCCAAAAGTCCCCCATACCTCCCACCTACTCCCACTTCTAGGCCCTGGTGTTCCCCTATACTGAGGCATATAAAGTTTGCAAGACCAATGGGCCTCTCTTTCCAATAATGGCTGAATAAGCCATCTTCTGATACATATGCAGTTATACATATACAGGAGCTCCGGGGTTTTGTTTAGTTCATACTATTGTTCCACTTATAGGGTTGCAGACCCCTTTAGCTCCTTGGGTACTTTATCTAGCTCCTCCATTGAGGGCCCTGTGATCCATCCAACAGATAACTGTGAGTATCCACTTCTGTGTGTGCTAGGCCTCAGCATAGTCTCACAAGAAACAGCTATATCAGGGTCCTTTCAGCAAAATCTTGCTAGTGTATGCAATGGTGATAGCATTTGGAGGCTGATTATTGGATGGATCCCCGGATATGGCAGGTCTAGATGGTCCATCCTTTCCTTTCAGCTCCAAACTTTGTTTCTGTAACTCCTTCGATGGGTGTTTTCTTCACAATTCTAAGAAGAGGCAAAGTGTCCACACTTTGGTTTTCGTTCTTCTTGAGTTTCATGAGTTTTCCAAATTATATCTGCTATCTTGCCAGAGGGGAGGTGTCTGCCCTGCCCAGGAGGGCTTTGCCGGAGCACCTGGAGGAGCCATTTTGGTTCCTGGATCCCTCCGAGGATAGTCTGCACAGGTGAGAGGGTGGAATATAGAAGCTAAAAGCTTCTGTGGCAGGCCAAAACAACACAGGTTCTATGACAGGTCCTGTTTCAGGCCCTCATCTTCTGCCAGGAGGCAGGTTCGTATGCCAAATATCTATGCACCTTCCCTGTAAGAGGAGAGCTGGCCTACAGAGAGTGCTCTGACCACTGAAACTCAGAGGAGACAGCCTCCCAGGTCTGCTGTTAGAGGCTCAGAATCAAGAGAGAAACAATCTCTAACCAGAGACAACTATAACAACTAACTCCAGAGATTACCAGATGGCAAAAGACAAATGTAAGAATCTTACTAACAGAAACCAAGACCACTCACCATCATCCAAACACAACATTCCCACCTCGCCCTGTCCTGGGCACCCATACACTCCTGAAAAGATAGACCCGGATTTAAAAGCATATCTCATGATAATGGTAGGGGACATTAAGAAGGACATTAATAACTGACTTAAAGAAATCCAGGATAACACTGCTAAAGAGTTACAAGTCCTTAAAGAAAAACAGGAAAACACAACCAAACAGGTAAAAGTCCTTAAAGAAAAACAGGAAAACACATTCAAACAGGTGATGGAAATGAACAAAACCATACTAGACCTAAAAAGGGAAGTAGACAGAATAAAGGAAACCCAAAGTGAGGCAACACTGGAGATAGAAGCCCTAGGAAAGAAATATGGTATCATAGATGGGAGCATCAGCAACAGAATACAAGAGATGGAAGAGAGAATCTCAGGTGCAGAAGATTCCATAGAGAACATCAGCAAAACAATCAAAGAAAATGAAAAATGATCCTAACTTAAAACATCCAGAAAATTCAGGACACAATGAGAAGACCACACCTACGGGTAATAGGAGTAGATGAGAATGAAGATTTTCAAATTAAAGAGCCAGCAAATATCTTCAACAAAATTACAGAAGAAAACTTCCCAAACCAAAAGAAAGACATGTCCATGAACATAAAAGAAGCCTACAGAATTCCATATAGACTGGACCAGAAAAGAAATTCCTCCCGACACATAATAATCAGAACAACAAATGCACTAAATAAAGATAGAATATTAAAAGCAGTAAGGGAAAAGGGTCAAGTAACATATAAAGGCAGGCCTATCAGAATTACACCAGACTTTTCACCAGAGACTATGATAGCCAGAAGATCCTGGAAAGATGTTATACAGACACTAAGAGAAGACAAATGCCAGCCTAGGCTACTATATCCAGCCAAACTTTCAATTACCATAGATGGAGAAACCAAAGTATTCCACTAGAACACCAAATACACACATTATCTTTCCACGAATCCAGCCCTTCAAAGGATAATAACAGAAAAAAAAAAAAACAATACAAGGATGGAAACCACATCCTACAAAACGCAAGAGAGTAATCCTTCAACAAACCTAAAAGAAGACAGCCACAAGAACAGAATGCCAATTCTAACAACAAAAATGATAGGAAGCAGCAATTACTTTTCCTTAATATCTCTTAATATCAATGGACTCAATTCCCCTATAAAATGACATAGACTAACACACTAGCTACACACACAGGACCCAACATTTTGCTGCTTACAAGAAACCCATCTCAGGGAAAAAGACAGACACTACCTCAGAGTGAAAGGCTGGAAAACAATTTTCCAAGCAAATGGTCTGAAGAAACAAGCTGGAGTAGCCATTCTAATATCAAATAAAATCGACTTCCAACCCAAAGTTATCAAAAAAAAAGTCAAGGAGGGACACTTCATACTCATCAAAGGTAAAATCCTCCAAGAGGAATTCTCAATTCTGAATATCTATGCTCCAAATGCAGGAGCAGCCACATTCATTAAAGAAATTTTAGTAAAGCTCAAAGCACACATTGCATCTCACACAGTAATTGTGGGATACTTAAACACACCACTTTCATCAATGGACAAATCATGGAAACCAAAACTAAACAAGGACACAGTGAAACTAACAGAAATTATGAAACAAATGGATTTAACAGATATCTACATAACATTTTATCCTAAAACAAAAGGATATACCTTCTTCTCAGCACCTCATGCTTCCTTCTCCAAAATTGACCATATAATTGGTCACAAACAGGCCTCCACAGATACAAAAATATTTAAATTATTCCATGCATCCTATATGACCACCTCTGACTAAGGCTGATCAACATAAATAATAGAAAGCCAACATTCACGTGGAAACTGAACAACATTATTCTCAATGATACCTTGGTCAAGGAAGGAATAAAGAAAGAAATTAAAGACTTTTTAGAGTTTAATGAAAATGAAGCCACAACATACCCAAACTTATGGGACACAACAAAAGCATTTCTAAGAGGAAAACTCATAGCTCTGAGTGCCTGCAAAAAGAAACTGCAGACAGTACATACTAGCAGCTAGACAACACACCTACAAGCTCTAAAACAAAAGGAAGCAAATTCACCCAAGAGGAGTAGATGGTAGGAAACAATCAAACTCAGGGGCTAAATCAACCAAGTGGAAACAAGAAGAACCATTCAAAGAATCAACAAAAGGAGGAGCAGATTCTTTGAAAAAAATCAACAAGATAGATAAATCCTTAGCCAAACTAACTAAAGGGTACAGGGACAGCATCCTAATTAACAAAATCAGAAATGAAAAGGGAGACATAACCACATATCTAGAAGAAATCCAAAACACCATCAGATCCTTCTACAAAAGGCTATACTCAACAAAACTGGAAATCCTGGATGAAACAGACAAATTTCTAGACAGATAACAGGTACCAAAATTAAAACAGGATCAGGTTAATAATCTAAACAGTCCTATATCTGCTAAAGAAATAGAAGCAGTCATTATATGTCTCCCAACCAAAAAAAGCCCAGGACCAAATGGGTTTAGTGCAGAGTTCTATCAGACCTTCAAAGAAGATCTAATCCCAGTTCTTCACAAACTATTCCACAAAATAGAAACAGAAGGTAGTCTGCCCAATTCTTTCTATGAAGCCACATTTACTCTGATACCTAAACCACAGAAAGACCCAACAAAGATAGAGAACTTCAGAACAATTTCCCTTATGAATATCGATGCAAAAATACTCAATAAAATTCTTGCTAACTGAATTCAAGAACACATCAAAACAATCATCCATCGTAACCAACTAGGTTTCATTTCAGGGATGCAGGGATAGTTTAATATATGAAATCCATTAACATAATCCACTATATAAACAAACTCAAAGACAAAAACCACATGATTATCATCTTGTTAGATTCAGAGAAAGCATTTGACAAAATCCAACACCAATTCAAGATAAAAGTCTTGGAAAGATCAGGAATTCGAGGACCATACCTAAATATGATAAAAGCAATCTACAGCAAACCAGTATTCAACATCAAAGTAAATGGTGAGAAGCTGGAAGCATTCCCACTAAAATCAGGGACTAGACAAGGCTGTCCACTTTCTCCCTACCTATTCAACATTGTACTTGAAGTCCTAGCCAGAGAAATTAGACAACAAAAGGAGATCAAGGGGATACAAATTGGAAAGGAAGAAGTAAAAATATCACTTTTTTCAGATGATATGATAGTATATATAAGTGACCATAAAAGTTCCACCAGAGAACTCCTAAACCTGATAAACAGCTTCAGTGATTAGCTGAATATAAAATTAACTCAAACAAGTCAATGGCCTTTCTCTACACAATGGATAAACAGGCTGAGAAAGAAATTAGGGAAACAACACCCTTCACAATAGTCACAAATAATATAAAATACGTTGTCGTGACTCTAACTAAGCAAGTGAAAGATCTGTATGATTAGAACTTCAAGTCTCTGAAGAAAGAAATTAAAGAAGATCTCAGAAGAAGGAAGATCTCCCATGCTCATGGATTATCAGGAGCAATATAGTAAAAATGGTTATCTTGCCAAAAGCAATCTACAGATTCAATGCAATCCCCATCAAAATTCCAACTCAATTCTTTAAGAATCAGAAAGTGCAATTTGCAAATTCATCTCGAATAACAAAAAACCTAGAATAGCACAAACTCTTCTCAATGATAAAAGACCCTCTGTTGGAATCACCATACCTGACCTAAAGCTGTACTACAGAGCAATTGTGATGAAAACTGCATGGTACTGGTATATAGACAGACAATGAGAACAATGGAATAGAATTGAAGACTCAGAAATGAACCAACACACCTATGGTCACTAGATTTTGACAAGGGAGCTAAAACCATCCAGTGGAAAAAAGACAGCATTTTCAACAATTGGTGCTGGCACAACTGGCAGTTATCATGTAGAAGAGTGAGAATTGATCCATTCCTATCTCCTTGTACTAAGGTCAAAACTAAGTGGATCAAGGAACTCCACATAAAACCAGAGACAGTGAAACTTATAGAGGAAAAAGTGGGAAAAAGCCTCAAAGATATGGGCACAGGGGAAAAATTCCTGAATAGAAGAGCAATGGCTTGTGCTCTAAGATTGAGAATTGGCAAATGGGACCTCATAAAATTGCAAAGCTTCTGTAAGCAAAAGACACTGTCAATAAGACAAAAAGGCCACCAACAGATTGGTAAAGGATCTTTACCTATCCTAAATCAGATAGGGGACTAATATCCAATATATATAAAGAACTCAAGAAGGTGGACTCCAGAAAATCAAATAACCCCATTAAAAAACGGGGCTCAGAGCTAAACAAAGAATTCTCACCTGAGGAATACCAAATGGCTGAGAAAGACCTGAAAAAAATGTTCAGCATCCTTAATCATCAGGGAAATGCAAAACAAAACAACCCTGAGATTCCATCTCACACTAGGCAGAAATGCTAAGATCAAAAATTCAGGTGACAGCAGATGCTGGCGAGGATGTGGAGAAAGAGGAACACTCCTCCATTGTTTCTGGGATTGCAAGCTTGTACAACCACTCTGGAAATCAGTCTGGAGCTTCTCCAGAAAATTGGACATAGTACTACTGGAGGATCCAGCAATACCTTTCCTGGGCATATATTCAGAAGATGTTCCAACTGGTAAGAAGGACACATGCTTCACTATGTTCATAGGAGCCTTATTTATAATAGCCAGAAGCTGGAAAGAACCCAGATGTCCCTCAACTGAGGAATGGATATAGAAAATGTGGTACATTTACACAATGGACTACCACTCAGCTATTAAAAGGAATGAATTTATGAAATTCCTAGGGAAATGGATGTACCAGGAGGGCATCATCCTGAGTGAGGTAACCCAATTACAAAAGAACTCACATGATATATACTCACTGATATGTGGATATTTGCCCAGAAACTTAGAAAGCCCAAGATATAAGATACAATCTGCAAAACACATGAAACTCAAGAAGAACGAAGACAAAAATGTGGACACTTTGCTCCTTCTTAGAATTGGGAACAAAACGCCTATTCAAGGAATTACAGTGACAAAATCTGGAGCTGAGATGAAAGGATGGACCATCTAAAGACTGCCATACCCGGGGATCTATCCCATAATCAGCCTCCAAATGCTAATACCTTTGCATACACTAGCAAGATTTTGCTGAAAGGACCCAGATATAGCTGTCTCTAGTGAGGCTATACAGGGGCCTAGCAAACACAGAAGTGGATGCTCACATTCAGCTATTGTATGGATCACAGGGCCCCCAATGGAGGAGCTAGATAAAGTATCCAAGGAGCTAAAGTGATCTGCAACGCTATAGGTGGAACAACATTATGAACTAACCAGTACCCCGGAGCTCTTGACTCTAGCTGCATATGTATCAAAAGATGGCCTAGTCGGCCATCACTGGGAAGACAGGCCCATTGGTCATTCAAACTTTATATGCCTCAGTTTAGGGGAACGCCTGGGCCAAGAAGTGGGAGTGGGTGAGTAGGGGAGTGGGGGGATGGTATGTGGGACTTTTGGGATAGCATTGGAAAATTAAATGAGGAAAATACCTAATAAAAAATAAAGTAAAAATAATTAAACCTTAATTTTAAAAAACTTTTTCTTAATAAAATAATAGCATATAAAATAAAAAAGAGTGAAAAATGTTCCCAAATATCTAAATGTTAGAGAAACTTTCAAGCAAAATGCTCCATGGTGAATTGGATGCTTATTAGAGAGTAATAAAATCACTATGTCCGAATATGCCTGTCATGTCCCCTTTGAAACAGATGGTGTTTAGGAAAAAGGAAAAAAAAATAAGATTTTTTGAGAACACTAGCCAGAAGTAAGACTGAACTTTATTACTTTCTATTATTATATTATAATTATCATCCATCCAACATATTCATTTTCTTTTAAAATGTGTCAAGCAGTAGGCTAGGCTCTCAAAGTTTGTGTTCAGAGGGAAGCGGCAAGATATTTGCGCTGAAGTTGCATACTTCATTTCAATGGCTTAAATACTGTAAATAATCAAAAGAATTGACTTAAAAGTATCTTTCTGAATGGAAAATTTCAGATACTGACAAGAAGCAAAACAACTGTGAAATTTATTGCTCTAGAGGCAAGAAAAAATTGTTCAACAAATGCAAAATAAATAAATAGCTGAATTTAAAGTATCAGGAACTAATTGTGCTTCTGATTTTCCACAGTAACACTAGAAGTTAAAGGTCTATGTTTGTGATTCTGAGTTAAATGACTCCAGTCCACAATTCCAAGCACAATCAAAGTTCTGAAGAGATCAGAGTCCTGTTCTTTTGTCCATGTGAAGACATAACTGAAGATGCTGGAGAGCAGGTCCCTAACTTCAGTTCTTGAATTTCTATTCTCAAAATCTCTGGGATATCAACTTCTTCTATGTGTAATTTACCCAGTGTGTGAAAAGCTGTTACAGCAGACCACTCTACTCAAATAAATGTTATGGTCTTAAAATCAGTTATCAACTTACTCAAACCTGGAATTTGCAATGTTCTTCAACCATGAAGTTATCAAGTTAATTATCTAAACCTGAAAGATATTTAGAGTGCAAAGGAGGTACTATTAATAGTTCAAGTGGGACAGCAGGAATAATTTAGATCTGTTCTAGGCAAACTAGGACATATGGTGAGTCTAACTATTGTGAAAATACAACTCTCCACCTGGTGTTAGTTTATTTTTAATTAAAGTCAAACAACTCGAAAAAATATACAGTTTGTGGATCTTGGAAAACTCCTCCTAAAGCGTTATAAAAATATCACTATGCCTTTTTACTGGAATAGTCACTTTCTTTTAATATGTTCTGGTACTCATAGATTGCTGTCTGAAAATAAATGACAAAAATAATGCCCATGAAAATTATTTTGAAAAGCACACTCTAGGAATAACATATTGTTGTTCATTCTGAGTATTTCATAAATTACTGGTTAGCCACCAAATGCTTCAAGCCTCATTTTAAAACACAAACAATTTGATTTAACTAATATATAAATCCCATTTAACTACATTTGTCAGTCCATTTCTATGTCAATCTAATATATCATATCTAGCTCTTATAAATAATCAAACTCTACATAGGGCATGATATATATATCAAGAAGAATAAAACTTAAATATACTTAACTCACCATAGAGGCCATTTCATTTTCTGTGAGGAGCATAGTGAATTTATTTGTATTTGAATTGCAATTCTTTGACAACCCATCAAGAAGAGATTGCTGTTGTTCCTGTCACTCAGACTTTTTCTCTTCAAGCATAACATGAGCACAGAATAAGCTGTTATCCTACATTTCACATTTGCATTTGATAAACTCACATGAGACTATTTTGATGTGCTTTTTGTTTTGAATAAAGAAGATTCATCACTTCAAAGGTTTTCAATATTTCTTTAAAGTTATTAATTATGACTATCTTATCCAAATGTGCAACCATGTCTTTTATATAATACTACAAACATAGAGTTCCAGCAGTAAAAAATAAAGATTTCTCCAAATATAAGTCCATTCTACTAGAAAACTCTTACTGCAAGAGAAGCTTTCCTTTGGATTTAAACCTCTTATTTTTCTATTTCCCATGTCTTTTTATTGAATACGTTGAAAAGGAAAGTACATTAATGTTCATTTGCTTTTGGAGTCTTACTCTTAGAAGAGGGGGGTTGAAATAATGTCAACAATGTAAACCTGTGGACCTGGCATTAGCTAGTGCTTGCACAAGTAGAGCAATGTTAAACATTCCTCTACATTCCTGAGTATTAGTAGAAATTTTTCCTTCTGAGAATTTTTTTGTTTCATAGCTTGATCTGAGAACAAAAAACAAAAAAAACAAAAAAACAAAAAACAAAAAAACAAAAAAAAAAACCAAACAAACAAACAAACAAAAAAAAAAACGAAAAAAAATATGGTTGCTTCTGTGACTCTTCCCCTGCATGCATACCTGTAGCCAAACATATTAACCTAAGTCGCCAGGCTATCAGCTCCTTATCAAAGTGTTTGCAAACCTGAACTGAAACTATTCAGAAATAGAGACATAAAATGAAGTTAGTCAGCTTCAAAAGATGCCATTGATACTGTACTTTTAACTTTTTAGTTCAATAGTTTTGTGTGTATATATGTACTCTTTTATGCATGGAAATTTCACTGGGTAACAATTCTGAAAGTAATTCTAGTTCTTCATTTCTACTTATTGGTAAGCCAGTAATCATCTCTAGCAGGATTTACTTTTTTAGGCACTTGTCAATTGCTGTATATGGTCCCACAAAAGACTATGCCAGTAACAGTATATAAGAGTACTGAACAGTAGAGTGAAAGAGTAAAATCATAGATACAGTTTTGAACATTGTTTTCTGCCTCTCAAAGAAATCCTTAAATACAAGTGATCTTTCTTCTCCTCATGACTGAAGACTATTAACTGGTAGTGTTTGTTATACCTCAATTCTATAGTAAAAATTCTGGGATTATACAGAAAAGAAAAAAAACTTTCCAGTTCATTTGGATAATTTGATGTGGTAAAAACCAAGTTAGAAATTTGTTTAAATTCTTGTAGCATCAAGAGATGATTTGGGTTTGGAAGGGACTCTTTATAAAGAGAAATAGGCTTTTAAAGGAGGGGCTTCTTTGCCCAACGATCAACTGATCTGGCCTAGTGAGAAAGCGAATCAGGTGTGCCTGTACTGTGGTTACAGTACACTGGCAGGTGGCAGGCAGCACTTCTAAGGCGCCTCAAACAATCCTTAAAGCAATCAAGAAGCAATCAAGCAGCTGGCCTTCCTAATGCCATTGTATGGTTTTGTCAAATTTTAACAGTTCCTAAGCTAGTGAAAATCTGGAAATTGGAAACTGGATTGCTTTTAGAGTTTCTGATAATTCAAAGAACAGCATTTGCAAGATCTCTTCGAAATGATCTTTCTGTATCCAGGGGACTTTACTTCAAGACTGTTTTTCCAGCAACACACCTGATTTACTTGTATATATAGTCAATAAAGCACTGAATTAGGGTCTCTAATCAGGATGAATTCACTATGTATTATCAAGTAACCTGAAGCTTTACTGTGTTCCAAACATAGGACTTACTCTGTTTGGACCTACTCCATATTAGACTTTTTAAATTCAATTTTTAAAATTAATAAAATCATAATACATTTTCTGCATAATCACCATCCTTCCAAATAGAGATTAGTAGAGTCACTGTAGGCAGATTTCAAAAAAATGATGAAACAAATACAAAATACTAGAAATATTTTGCAAGTCAACATTGTTTGGTGAGCGTGTGTGTGTGTGTGTGTGTGTGTGTCTGTCTGTCTGTCTGTCTGTCTTTCTATGTCTGCATGCGTGTGTTTTACCTAAAATATAAGTCAAATAATTGCACTTAACATCTTGTCTATAATTTTTGCAATAGCACTATTTGTTTGACAGTGGCTTATTTCTAGAAATCTTTTTTCTTTCTTTTTCTTTTTTTCATTTTTTCATTTTTTTATTAGATATTTTCTTTATATACATTTCAAATTTTAAATGCTATCCCGAAAGTTCCCTATACACTCCCCTCGCCATGCTCCCCTACCCACCCACTCCTGCTTCTTGGACCTGGTATTCCGCTGTACTGGGGTATATAAAGTTTGCAATACCAAGGGGCCTCTCTTCCCAGTGATGGTCGACTAGGCCATCTTCTGCTACATATGCAGCTAGAGACACGAGTTCTGGGGGTACTGGTAAGTCCATATTGTTGTTCCACCTATGGGTTGCAGACCCCTTTAGCTCCTTGGGTGCTTTCTCTAGCTTCTCCACTGAGGGGCCTGGGTTCCATCCAATGGGTGTCTGTGAGCATCCACTTCTGTATTTGCCAGGAACTGGCATAGCCTCACAAGTGAAAGCTATATCAGGGTCCTTTCAGCATAATCTTGCTGGCATATGCAATAGTGTCTGTGTTTGGTGGCTGATTATGGGATGGATCTCCAGATGAGGCAGTCTCTGGATGGTCCATCCTTTAGTCTTAGCTCCAAACTTGTCTCTGTAACTCCTTCCATGGGTGTTTTGTTCCCTATTTTAAGGAGGAATGAAGTATCCACATTTTGGTCTTCGTTCTTCTTGATTTTCTTGTGTTTTGCAAATTGTATCTTGGGTATTCTAAGTTTCTGGGCTAATATCCACTTATCAGTGAGTGCATATCAAGTGACTTCTTTTGTGATTGGGTTACTTTAGAAGTAAGATGCCTTTCCACTCAGGGTTCTTTTTCACCTATCCTAAACTTTAATTGCTATACAATTCACTGGTGGATGCTGAACACACAGTAACTTTCAACAGTAATGTAGTATTCAGTAATACAGTAAACCATACCAAATTCAACAGCCTCTTGAATTTCAGTTAATCAAGAATAAAACACAAAAAGTAAAACTGTAGGTTATTCAAATAATTTTCCCTTTGTCACACAGGTTCTGCTAAATGATACTAATGTAGTTCTTTTGCAAACAAAAGAATGACCAAGATAATATTGTAAAACATGCATCTGCAATAATTTCACAGAATTCAGAAATGGGATTATTGCAAGGTAATTCTCATAGAGGATGATCATGAAAGTGAAGAAAATGAAAGGATGCAGTAAGAAGATGGCAGAGAAATGAGGGACACTATTTATGAAAGTCCTATGTGGGAATTAATTTTTAAGAAGGAACAAAGAAAGCTGAACGTTCATTAACAAAGTTTCTTAATGTTATATTTTGTTATGTCTTACTAAATACTTAATTTTCTTTCCCCCTCATATTAACACTAAGATATTAGTCTTATTATCACCATAATATAAATGTTGAAACTGAGAATTGACTATGTAAAAAAAAAATTGATGCTCACTAATAAGTCCTAAATGCTAGACTGGGGTTGCTCAGACGCTGGAAAGACTGCTTATAATGTTTGAGTTACAGCTCAGTAGCCAGACTTCTTGGATTTAAATTAAGCAATTTGGTAATTTGTTTCACTTATAATCAGTGTGACTATGGGGAAATACATTAACTGCCACTGTCCCAATTTCCATCTGTAAAGTAGAATAATAATTGCCAGAGAGGCAAGAAATTTGGATCTCAGAAATAGAGACCATGGGATAACATTTAAATTTTGGCTCTACAAAGTTCTGAAGAGTATTGATTTTTGGTCTTCTTGGAAGGAGTGATAGAATTCTGCACTAGAAAAACGAAGACAAAAGTGTGGATACTTTGCTCCGCCAAAGTTTGGAGCTTAGACAAAAGGATGGACCATCTAGAGACTGCCATATCCAGGGATTCATCCCATAATCAGCCTCCAAACACTGACACCATTGCATACACTAGCAAGATTGTGCTGATAGGACCATGATATAGCAGTCTCTAGTGAGACTACTCAGCGGCCTAGCAAACACATAAGTGGATGCTCACAGTCAGCTATTGGACAATTCACAGGGCCTCCAATGGAGGAGCTAGGGAAAATACCCAAGGAGCTAAAGGGATCTGCAACCCTATAGGTGGAACAATATTATGAACTAAGCAGTACCCTGGAGCTCTTGACTCTAGCTGGATATGTATCAAAAGATGGCCTAGTCGGCCATCACTGCAAAGAGAGGCCCATTGGACTTGCAAACTTTATATGCCCCAGTACAGGGGAATGCCAGGGCTAAAAAGTGGGAGTGGGTGGGTAGGGGGTTGGGGGAGGGTATGGGGGACTTTTGGGATAGCATTGGAAATGTAAATGAGGAAAATACCTAAAAAAATAAAAGAAAAGAAAAGAAAGAAAGGTGAACAACTGAAAGAGATGAATGGATGAATGCAATTATGCTACCTTCCTGAGCCTGCGAAGTTCTAGGTACATTTTTGTTTGTCTTAAAATAATGAGTAGAGTGAGTGTCCTGTCTGGAATGTTTCAAAATGTAAGGAGCAGACCCATTAAATCAACCATCACAAAAAAAAAATTGGGAACAAAACACCCATGGAAGGAGTTACAGAGACAAAGTTTGGAGATGTGACAAAAGGATGGACCATCTAGAGACTGCCATATCCAGGGATCCATCCCATAATCAGCTTCCAAACGCTGACACCATTGCATACACTAGCAAGATTTTGCTGAAAGGACCCAGATAGAGCTGTCTCTTGTGAGACTATGCTGGGGCCTGGCAAACACATAAGTGGATGCTCACAGTCAGCTATTGGATGGATCACAGGGCCCCCAGTGAAGAAGCTAGAGAAAGTACCCAAGGAGCTAAAGGGATCTGCAACCCTATAGGTGGAACAACAATATGAACTAACCAGTACCCCCTGGAGCTCGTGTCTCCAGCTGCATATGTATCAGAAGATGGCCTAGTTGGCCATCAGTGGGAAGAGAGGCCCATTGGTATTGCAAACTTTATATGCCTCAGTACAGGGGAACGCCAGGGCCAAGAAGTGGGAGTGGGGGGAGGGGAGTTGGGGGGAGGGTTTGGGGGACTTTGGGGGTAACATTGGAAATGTAAATGAAGAAAATACCTAATTAAAAATATAATAAAAAAAGAAAATATAATGCAGAATCAAATTCAGTGAATCTGGAATAAGGAAAAAAAAAAGAATTTTGCACTAAACCCTCCTGGTCTTGGGCTTTTTTTTTTTTTTTTTTTTTTGGTTGGGAGCTTAGATCATTAATCTGATCCTGATTTAACTTTGGTACCTGGTATCTGTCTAGAAAATTGTCCATTTCATGCAGGTTTTCCAGTTTCCTGGCAACTCATAACAAGGACAACATGTAATTGGAGTTTACCTAGATTTTCAGAGATTAAGTCCATGATGGAGAAGGAGCTGAGAGGTCTACATCTTAATCCAAAGGCAACAGTATGATGCTGTGTGGATTACATCGAAGAAGCTTAAGCATGTATATAAAGCCTCAAATCCCTGCCACCAAAGTGACACATTTCCCCTAATAAGACTACACCTCAGAGCTAAACAAAATATTCTCAACGGAGGAATACCGAATGAGTGAGAAGCACCTGAAAAAAATGTTCCACATCCATAATCATCAGGGAAATGTCAATCAAAACAACCCTGAGATTCCGCCTCACACCAGTCAGAATGGCTAAGATCAAAAATTCAGGTGACAGCAGATGCTGGCAAGGATGTGTAGAAAGACAAACACTCCTCCATTGCTGGTGGGATTGCAAGCTTGTACAACCACTCTGGAAATCAGTCTGGCAGTTCCTCAGAAAATTGGACATAGTACTACTGGAGGATCCATCAATACTACTCCTGGGCATATACCCAGAAGATGTTCTAATCTGTAATAAGGACACATGCTCCACTATGTTCAAAGCAGCCTTATCTATTATAGCCAGAAACTTGAAAGAACCCAGATGTCCCTCACAGAGGAATGTATACAAAAATGTGGTACATTTACACAATGGAGTACTACTCAGCTATTAAAAACAATGAATTCATGAAATTCTTAGGCAAATGGATGCATCTGGAGAATATCATCCTGAGTGAGGTAATCCAATCATAAAAGAACACACATGAAATGCACTCACTGATAACCAGATATTAGCCCAGAACCAATAGAATATCCAAGATACAATTTGCAAAACACATGAAACTCAAGGAGAAGAAAGAATAAAGTGTGGATACATTGCTCCTTCTTAGAATGGGGAACAAAATACACATGGAAGGAGTTACAGAGACAAAGTTCAGAGCTGAGACAGAAGGAAAGACCATCCAGAGACTGTCCCACCTGGGGATCCATCCCATATACAACCACCAAACCCAAACACTAGGCAGATGCCAACAAGAGCCTGCTGACAGGAGCCTGATATAGCTGTCTCCTGTGCGGCTCTGCCAGTGCCTGGGAAATACAGAAGTGGATGCTCACAGTCATCTATTGGATGGAACACAGGGCCCCTAATGAAGGAGCTAAAGAAAGTACCCAAGGAGCTAAAAGTGTCTGCAACACTATAGAAGGAACAACAATATGAACTAACCAGTAGTCCCCAGAGCTGTGTCTCTAGTTACATATGTAGCAGAAGATGGCCTAGTCGGCCACCAATGGGAGGAGAGGTCCTTGGTCTTGCAAAGATCATATGCCCCAGTACAGGGGAATGCCAGGGTCAGGAAGCAGGAGTGGGTGTGTTGGGGAGCAGGGCAGGGGGAGGGTATTAGGGGGCTTCGGGATAGCATTTGAAATATAAATGAAGAAAATATCTAATAAAAAATTAAGGAAAAAGAAGACTACACCTCTTCCAATTATGCCACACCTAATAGTGTCACTTTCTATGGTCCAAGCATATTCAAGCCACCACAATTTTCATATATATACATATACATGTATATACTTATATACATATGTATATTTAAGAACAACTAATGAAAGAAAAGATCATGGATTTGGAAGAGTATTAAAATACAAATATGGGAAGCTTTTGAGGGAAAAAAGAATGGAGACATTCTGTAATTATAATATTAAAAAGAAAACAAAACACCATATTACATCCCAAAGAGAAAAAAATAAAATGTCCAGCAACCCATTAAAAGGGGGACTAGATAACTGATAAAAGAGCAACAACAATAAATGATGAGAGAGAAGAGAAGCCTCAGCCATGTATACTCTGGCATGAATGGGGAGGGGCAGAGGAAAGGAAACTGAAGTAGATCCAAATGGAATTTGTGTTCTCCTTGTTGAAAGGTCCTGGACATTTAGGTTTCTAGAGAAAACTCCTGAAAAAAACAAAGTAGATGCTTAATAGATTTATAAAAGATATCCAAACCAGTGTAACAAATAGCAATTTAAACATCAGTTCACATGTCAATATGGATGAAGGTAACTTCGTAGGGCCCCTCCCACACATGAAGAGGTTCATAGACCATAATCATGTTAGTTTTATTCTAGGTACTTGAAATTTTTGCTCAGCATGCAGAAGTCAAGAAGTGTAATATAACATGTAAATAAGTTTATGGATGACAGTCATGATTTATATAGAAAAGAACTTAAAGTTTATCACCACATACACATCTTGATTAAAAACTAGGAGAAAATATATACATCAATGTAATATGTTCTATATATGGTAAAACAGTAGTCAACATTATACTAGATAATAACTAAGGATATTTACACTGAAATAATGACTGAGTTAAAATTACCCCTTCTCTCTACTCTTACTCAACATAGTGCTTAGTGTAAGTGCTCAGAACAAGACTAAAATACAAAATATACAACTAGGAAAAGAGGAAGTCAAACTATCCCCATTTACAGATGCCATGATCCTATAATTAAATACCTTAAAGACTCCACCAAAAACCTCTTTTTATCTAGCCTGTGGAATATAACATTAACACAGAAAAATCACTATCTTTCTATATATTAAAGACATACATGCTGATTAACGAATTAAGGAAAAAATAAGAAAAAAAAGATTATGGAAGATAATTTATTACTATTGATATTTGCACAACTAGTTAGAACATATCTACTATTGCTATCCTAAAATTTCATTCAATTCTACCAATGTGATACTGCTTATATCTTTTATTAGTTACATTTCTATTGCTTTAATAAAAGTACATTTTTTAGTGAACTTAAGAATGGAAGAATTTACTTAGTGCTTACAGCTCCAGAGGGTTAGATTCCATTGGCAAAGCAGGGATAGAAGATGGTTCTAGTAGCAACTGAGAGCTCACAATTGGAACAGCAAACAAGAAATGGGAAGGGATGAGTCTTTTGAAATGTCCAAGCCTGCTCTCAATGGCATAAGCATTCTAGCAAGTCCCATCTTCTAATCTTCCACAAAGAGTGAAGAACTAGGAAACAAGTATTCAAATACTTGAGATTATGGGGGCCATCTCAGTCAAATGACTACATGCCTTAAATGTACTTTTCCACAATTTTGAACAAAAAAATTTATTTAAATTGAACACTGAGTCAAATAAAAAAATTAATACTTCTAATATGAAATACCTAGGTATTTTGAACCACGGAAGAAAAAGACCTGTATAAAACACAGAGGAAACAGAATATACTAGAAGATTAAAATATGTATTAAATTTTTTATTCATTTTTTTTCTCATATAATACACCTTGACCACAGTTTCCTCCCTCTCCTCTTCTTCCAGTCCCTCCCAATCACTTCCCCTCTCCTGGCAATCCATTCCTCTTTCTTTCCCTTCAGAAAATGGCAGGCCTCCTAGGGATATCAACCAAGCATGACATCAAGTTTCAATAAGATTAGGCACATCCCCTCATAGCAAGGCTAGGCATGGTAACCCAGTAAGAGTAAATGGGTTCTAAGAACAGGAAAATGTGTTAGAAACAGCCCCTCCTCCCACTGTTAAGAGTCCCACAAAAACAGAGAAACCTATACACCCATAACATTTATGCAGATGATCTAGGTCAAACCCCTACATGGTCCCTGATTGTGACTTCAGTCTCTGCGAGCCCCTGGAAAGCCTGGTTAGTTGGTTCTGTGGGCTATTTTCTTGAAAAGTCCTTAACCCCTCTAGCTCCTTCAACCTTTCTTCCCCATCTTCTGCAGGATTCCCTAAGCTCTGCTTAGTGTTTGTCTGTTGGTCTTTGCCTCTGTCCCCATCAGTTGCTGCCTGAACCCTCTCCAATAATGATTGTGTTATGAGTAAAGTATGATTAAAAATTATTTCATTGAATTTTTTTCCCAGTCATTTTTGATTCTATCCCAGGTCACTGGGCTATCCAACCTCTGGTTCTGGCCCTCCAGCCACTGTCAGGAGAGGAGTGCCCCCTCTAGTGGCAAGGGCCTCAAACCACTTCACAGGTTCTGAGCCAAAAGATTGTAGGTCAAAGGTTTGGGGGCTGAACTGGTGTCCCACTGGAAGCTTTGTCTGGTTACAGAAGGTGGCCTATTCGGATTCTGAATCCCCCTTTTCTAGATGAATTTGCTAAGGTCATCCTAATAGATTCCTGGGAGTTTGCATTACAATAGGCCTGGACCTTGCCCCTGAAATGCCCCCACCCCACCCTCACAAATTCTAGTTGTTTCTTAAGTAGTATTTGACTTGATTTTAGAACTATCATTATTCAGTTTGAGCCATACAATTTATTAAACTTTATCATTATTTTGTTGTATATTAAAATAAAATTTCACTTGAAACCAAGGCTAAATGGAGTATATGTGTCAAACTGAGAAAAGTTTAGTTAATTGCAATTCTTTAAAATGCTAACTGAAATAATTTAAGGTACTTCCAAACTGTCTGACACTACTTAGTTTCTAGAACTTCTTATTAGAGAAGAGGAACAGATGAAATATTCCTTATCTAAATGCTCTAGACTAGGAATCTTTCTGATTTCAAAAATTTGCACTTTGGAATATTTTCATATACATAACCAGTTAACTCACGGAGGAATCTAGGTAAATTCAGAACTGTACAAACATCAGTACTGAATTTTGCAACATGTTATTTACTCTAGTATAAAATGACACATTAATATCTTACCGCAATCACTTGAGACTACCAGTCAACCTTTTGTCTGCGTAGATGTGTCTAGTCTGGGCATTTCACATAAATTAAAACAAATAATATCTGTCCATTTAATTTCCTTCCTTCCTTCCTTCCTTCCTTCCTTCCTTCCTTCCTTCCTTCCTTCCTTCCTTTCTTTCTTTCTTTCTTTCTTTCTTTCTTTCTTTCTTTCTTTCTTTCTTTCTTTCTCTCTATCTTTCTCCAGTTGTGTTTGGTTCTATCTTAGGACTATAGGCTATCCACTCTTCAGTTTATGATCATCTAAGGAGTGTTGGCCATGGGATCCCACTCCTAGAGCATGCCTCAAGTTAAATGAGACATTGGTTGGTCACTCTACAAGGTGACCAACACTATTGCTTTAGCACATCTTGTAGTGGAGACAGATTGTTGCTCAAAGGTTTTGTGGCTGGATTGGTTCCACATTTCTCTTTTTTGTAGTCTAAAGAGTAACTTCCCATATCACAGAAACTACATTCTTTTCAGTTTCCAACTATTGTGCATAAAGCTGCAATAAAGAGGGTTGAGCAAAAGTGTTCTTGTGGCAGGATGGAGGGTTCTTTGATTATATGTCAATGAGTAGTATAGCTGACCCTTGAGGTAGATTGATTCCCAATTTTCTGAGGAACTATCATATTGATTTCCATAGTAGATGTACTACTTTTCATTCTTATAAGCAATGGAGGAATATTCCCTTTGTTTCACGTTCTTTCCAGTATAAGCTGTCACATGTGCTCTTGATCTTAGCCATTCTGACAGATGTAAGATGGAATTTAAAAATATTTTTTGTTTTCATTTCCCTGATGACTACTAATGTTGAAGATTTCTTTGTGTTTCTCACCTATTCAATGTTTCTATTGGGAATCTCTGTTTTGATCTATATCTAATTTTAATTTTTATATCTATTTTCTTGAGTTCTTTATATATTTTGGATATTAGGCCAATATCAGATATGGCATTGGTAATAATCTTTTCCCATTCTGTAGGCTGCTGCTTTGTCCAATTGACAATATCTTTTGACTTACAGAGGCTTCTCAGTTTCATGAGGTCTCATATATTATTGATCTTAGTGCCTGTGCTATTGGCGTTCTGTTCAGAAAACTGTTTCTAGTTTCAATGTGTTCAAATCTATTCCTCAATTTCTCTTCTATAAGGTACAATATATTTGATTTTACACTGAGGCATTTGATTCACTTGTACCTAAGTTTTGTGTAGGGTCATAAATAAGGATCTATCTGCATTTTTCTACTTGAGGACATTAGTTTGACTAACATCATTTGATGAAGATATTGTCATTTTTCCAGTGAGTTTTTTGGCTTCTTTATCAAAAATAAGGTGTGTATATAGTTTTAGATTTGTATCTGGATTTTCAGTTTGATTCTATTGATCAATGTCTCTGTTTTCATCATAATAAAGGAAGGTTTTATATCATTATATCCTGGTATGAAAATGTGAAATCAGAGATGGTGATACCTTTAGGATTTCTTTTATTGTTTAAACAGGATTGTTTTAGCTTTTTTGTTTTTGGTTTTACCATGTGAAGTTGGCAAGTGTTCTTTCAAGGACTGTAAAAAATTGTAGAATTTTAATGGGGATTGCATTGAATTTGTGGATTGCTTTTTGCAGAATAACCCTTTTTGCTATATTAATCCTGATCCATGATCATGGAAGATATTACCATCTTCTTCAATATCTTTCTTCAAATGTATAAAGTTTTTGTCATACATCTCTCTCACTTGCCTGGTTTAATTTGCCACAAGATATTTTATATTTGTAGCCACTTTAAAGGGTGCTGTTTGCCTGATTTTTTCTTAGCCCTTTGGCATTTTTATGCAGAAGAACTACTGATCTTTTTGAGTTAATCTTGTATCCAACTACTTCACTGAAACTGTTTTTCATTTGTAGGAGTTCTCTGGTGGTATAGCTAGGATGACTTACATACTTATGTAACATCTGCAAATAACAGTACTTGGACTTCTTTTTTTTCTAATTTGTATCCCCTAGGTACACTTGTCTTATTGGTCTAGCATGAATATCAAATACTATATTATCTTTTTTCTATCTTATCTATATAGCACCAATCTATAAATTCTTTCAGTAATATCTAGGCACTGTGTCATATATCCTTAGAGTGGAATATAAAAAATATTTTCACTCAAGTATCTATTCTCTGTATTTCCATATGACAAGCTTATACCTATAGAATACATGTGTAGTGTGAAACTATATCTTTTGAAACCTAAGTAACCAATCAATATTTCAAGATAGTAATAGACTTTTATTTTTTTTTACAAAGTCTAGTTTTAACCTTGTGGAGACTATCAACACCTTGACAGTAGATAGAGCAATTCTATTGGTTTTTAGAAATTTTATCTGCTATCAATTTCTGGACTTTAGAGCGAAATATATACCATTAGAAATATCTCAGCAGGATCCATTGTGATGTTGGATGCCTTTATAAAAGTAGTGGATACTTCATAATAACTAATATTTCACATGAATTTATATCTGGCTTATAATTTCCTAAATAAAGAAAGAATATATTTCTTAAACAAATAAAGGATAATGCATTAATACTGATTCATCAGGTATGAAGAGCCATGTGCTAATGAATAAGTAAAATATATCTTCTATGTTTTATTATATCGCTTATTTGCTTTTTGTTCTTATTCCAGTTAATAATGTTGGTTTCAAATGATTGTCACTTTTCCTCAAGATGTTTGTAGAAAAGGCAGCCTTCCATTAAAAATACTTGACAGATATTACTGAGGACATAAATCTTTCTCTATTTTCTCACCACATAGTATTTGATGGATCATTAGAATCAAATCATTTACATCAGTGACACAGTCTCTAGGAGGTTCTCATTAAGATGAAAGCTAATAATCCGCATACAGATAAAAATCATGTAGTTACATCCTTTCTTAAGGTTATAATTTCTGTGATAAAAAATGATTAAGAGCAACTTGAGAGAAAATGGTTTATTTGACTTAGAGTTGCACAACACTGTTCACCACTGAAGCAAGTCAAGAGAGGAAATCAAGTAGGGCAGGAGCCAAGAGGCAGGAACTGATACAGAAGGTGTGGCAAAGGGCTGGTAAATGACTTGATCCTCATGGTTCCTTCCGTCTGCATTCTTAGAGACCTGAGAACCAACTAGTCCAGGAGTGGAACCATCCACAAAGGGCAGAGCCCTTCCACATCAATCATTAATTAAGAAAATGACAGGTGGTCTTGCATACAGATTGTTCTGGGGTTCCCTCTTCTGATTACCATAGCTTGTGCCAAGTTGCCATAATACTAGCCAGTACAAATGCTGCAGAAAGATACTCAAAATATTACTTTCTGATGCAATACTCAGAGCTTTTGTATTTCAGGTAATAGGAAAAATAAAATCATATTACATGCAAAGAGAAAAGAGTAGATTAGGACATGGATGGCATTTGGAGAAAACAGTTCTAGACATGTCTCGGCAGTGCATTGTCACCAAGTACTGGAACTCAATAATAACTCTTACTTAATAAGTATTCACCAATTCTTACCATTTCAGATTAAGAAGTTATTTATTTGTTGGTATATTTCCATTGTTTATTTTCTGAGAACTTTATACATTCAAATAACATATTTTGATAAACACACCCACCTTTTCTCTCCTCCAATTCATTCCTACAGCATACTGCTTCTGCTCCCAATTTCATGCACACTTTTTTAGTAAACCCATTGAGTCCACTGAGTGCTACCTACATGTCCATGGATAGAACTATTCATTGGAGCATGGGTAACTTCTCAGTGCTGCATCTCTCAATAATACTGTTTCTCCCTTCCTAAGCAGCTACCAACTGCCAATAGCTTTTCAGATAGGATTGGGAATTCTTAAGCCCCTCTTCCATCTGTAGCTGTGATTTTGAAAGAATTAATCTTGTTTTTGTGGTTACTGAAGCTATAAGTTTCTGTGTATATCAGTGCTATATCATGTAGGGCAAACACAGTTTGGCGATAGATCTCATATTATGTCTGGCCCTTAAAATGCATTTCTGGCCCCCTTTCAATGATGATCTTTGAACTTAGGAAGAAGGAGGTGCTATAGCTGTTACATTTAGAGTTATAGACTCTACAATCTCATTCTCTGAACATTGACTAGTTGTAGGTCTCTCTATCACTCTTGCTAGAGAAAGCTACAGCTACTGTAAAAAGAAACTTTTCTGATGAGGACTGAGAGATGCACTAATCTATGGGTATAAAGATAAGAACTTAGGAGGCAGTTTGTTACTATATCCATTTAGCAGAATGACAATATTAAGTTATCCCCTGGGGCTTAAGACCTACCCAGCCATTAGTTTTAGTCAATTATATTTTTATCTTTACTTAACAATAACATTCAATCATTATGGTAGATAGATAAAGGACTAATTCAGTACCACCCTCAAATTTGACAATGATTAATACTTTTAAAAAAGACATGCTTCTGATTTCCTTTCTGAAATTGAAGAGTAAAATGGTCATAACTTCAACTTGGATAAAAATTATTCTGACCTTGACTATGAGTCAGTGTGTTATATTATATACTAAAGGACTTGGTGTCAAACTACTTTTTCCACTGGCAAGTAATTTCATACACTAAAATAATGGCCTGTAATGAGATTGTTATTCTATTTAAAGCATCTTAACCTTTCTATACTCCAATGGTTAGGCTTGCTATTAAATTTACAAAACATGTTACTTGTCATTTATTTCTTTAAAGTTTAAAGTCTCATTATGAGATTTTGAATAATAGTTAGTTAACAGTATCACTCATGAGCAATTTGCCCTCTTATTTTAAAGTAGAATAACAAATCACAATATCTTCTAGAGCTGTCAGTGTCTGTTGATAGTTAATTCAAGGATTCAAGTTCAGTCCTCAACTTGGGAAGTCTCTTTGCTAATTTCTCTCCTCTAATAATCTGCCACAACACATATGATTTACTGTGTTGTCTTTTACACAGATCTTATAAAAAAATAAGAAATATGAAACATATTTAATAACATTAGAGGAAAAAAGTACAATTCAGATTTTGTTTTGGTTTGAAGCCTTGCTTGTTTGCTTAGTTATGTGAAACATGCTAGCCTCAAAGCTGTGCTGGTACTTCTCTATCAGTTTTTTTATTAAGTATGTGTTATATATAAGATTTTATTCAGAAAGCCATATGTCCTCAAAGGAAACAAAGCATGAAGTCCCCGACCATCTGAAAGCCAAAGCTTTACCTGGTCAGCAACATACTGATATGAGCTGGGCCTGACATAATCGTTCAAAAGCTTACCCCTCATTAAAAAAAAATCCTCTGATTTAATGAGTCATGCCTTCCAGTCTATCACAAAGCTATCTCCACAATTTTGTCTTCTACATTTAACATATTTTGATACGTGTACATACCTAGAAAATATGTAGTTGATATCTATTGAATTCATAAAACAAATCTAATTAATTTATAAAGAAAATGATCTACATGCTTCTTGAAATGTAAAGAACTTGAATCCTGTCTTGTGGTCTTTAGTACATTCTCCTGTTGGTCAAGAAACTAGAATTGGCTTAGTTTTAAAAATTCTGGATGTGGCAGTCTCTTAAGACTGGTACAGGGAGTGACTAAGGCTACATCATCTGAAGTCATGACAGTGATTAAATAGTATCTACTATGTTCACATTCTGATGCATGTGGTTAATAGCAGATCTCAATTCTCCATAGGGTTTTGGCAGTTTGGAAGACTTAGCTATATACTATGCAGGTCTGCTCTAGTCTCTTTGAGTTTTTTTCCACTGATTTATTTCCAAGCTAGTGTTCAGAGAATCCTAGTTTCAAAAGTGTACCAAGAGCAAAAATACTCAATAAAATTCTCACAAACCAAATCCAAGAACACATCAAAACAATCATCCAAAATAGTAAAGTAGGCTTCATCCCAGGGATGTAGGGATTGTTTAATGTAGGGAAATCCATCAACGTAATGCACTATATAAACAAACTCAAAGACAAAAATTACATGGTCATCTCTTTAGATGTTGAGAAAGCATTTGACAAAATTCAACACTTAATCATGATAAAAGTCTTGGAAAGATCAGGAATTCAAGGTGCATACCTAAACATAATAAAAGCAATCTACAGCAAACCAGTAGCCAACATCAAACTAAATGGAGAGAAACTTGAAGCAATCCCACTAAAATCAGGGACTAGACAAGGCTGTGCACTTTCTTCCTACCTATTCAATATAGTACTTTCATTCCTAGCCAGAGCAATTAGACAACAAAAGGAGATCAAGGGGATACAATAGGAATGGAAGAAGTCAAAATATCACTATTTGTAGATGATATGATAGTATATATAAGTAATACTAAAAATTCCACCAGAGAACGCCTAAACCTGATAAACAGCTTCAGTGAAGTAGCTGGATATAAAATTAATTCAATCAAATCAGTGGCCTTTCTCTAAAAAAAAATGATAAACTGGCTGAGAGAGAAATTATAGAAACACCCTTCATAATAGTCACAAATAATATAAAATAACTTGGTGTGACTCTAACTAAGGAAGTGAAAGATCTGTATAATAAGAACTTCAAGTCTCTGAAGAAAGAAATCAAAGAAGATCTCAGATGATGGAAATATCTCCCATGCTCATGGATTGGCAGGATTAATATAATAAAAATGGCTATCCTGCTGAAAGCAATCTACAGATTCAATGCAATCCTCATCAAAATTCCAACTACATTCTTCACTGAATTAGAAAGGGCAATCTGCATATTCATCTGGAATAACAAAAAACCTAGGATAGCAAAAACTATTCTCAACAATAAAAGAACCTCTGGGGGAAATACCATGCCAGACCTCAAGCTGTACTACAGAACAATTGTGATAAAAACTGCATGGTACTGGTACAGCAACAGAAAGGTAGATCAATGGAATAGAATTGAAGACCCAGAAATGAACCCACACACATATGGTCACTTGATCTTTGACAAAAGAGCTAAAACCATCCAGTAGAAAAAAGGCAGCATTTTCAACAAATGGTGCTGGCTCAACTGGCAGTTATTATGTAGAAGAATTCAAATTGATACATTCTTATCTCCTTGTAATAAGGTCAAGTCTAAGTGGATCAAAGAATGCCACATAAAACCAGAGACACTGAAAATTATAGAGGAGAGTAGGAAAAGCCTCGAAGATATGGGCACAGGGAGAAAATTCCTGAATAGAACAGCAATGGCTTGTGCTGTAAGATCGAGAATCGATAAATGGGACCTCATAAATTTGCAAAGCTTCTGTAAGGCAAAGGACACTGTCAATAAGACAAAAAGGCCACCAACAGATTGGGAAAGGCTCTTTACCTATCCTAATTCTGATAATGGACTAATATCCAACATATATAAATAATTCAATAAGGTGGACTTGAGAAAATTACATAACCCCATTAAAAAATGGGTACAGAGCTAAACAAAGAATTCTCACCTGAGGAATACTGAATGGCAGAGAAGGACCTGAAAAAATGTTCAACATCCTTAATCATCAGGGAAATGAAAATCAAAACAACCCTGAGATTCTACTTCACACCAGTCAGAATGGCTAAGATCAAAAATTCAGGTGAAAGCAGATGCTGGCAAGGATGTGTAGAAAGACAAGCACTCTTCCATTGCTGGTGGGATTGCAAACTGGTACAACCGCTCTGGAAATCAGTCTGCCATTTCCTCAGAAAATTGGACATAGTACTACCAGAAGATCTAGCAACTCTTCTCCTGGGCATATACCCAGAAGATGTTCCAACTTGTTGTAAAGACTCATGCTCCACTATGTTCATAGCAGCCTTATTTTTAATATCCAGAATCTGGAAAAAACCCAGATGTCCCTCACAGAACAATGGATACATAAATTGTGGTACATTTACACAATGGAGTACTAAGCAGCTATTAAGAACAATGAATTTACGAAATTCTTTGGAAAATGGATGTATCTGGAGGATATCATCCTGAGTGTGGTAATGCAATCACAAAACAACTCATATGATATATACTCACTGATAAGTGGATATTAGCACAGAAAATTAGAATACCCAAGATACAATTTGCAAAACTCATGAAACTCAAGAAGTAAGACCAAATTGTGGACACCTCATTCCTTCTTAGAATGGAGAACAAAATACCCATGGAAGGAGTTACAGAGACCAAGTTTGGAGGTGAGACTGAAGGAAGGACCATGCAGAGCGTGCCCCACCCGGGGTTCAATCCCATAAACCACCACTAAATGCAGACACTATTGCATATGCCAGCAAGATTTTGCTGAGAGGATCCTGATATACCTGTCTTTGTGGGGCTATTCTAGTGCCTGGCAAATACAGAATTGAATGCTCACAGTCATCTAGTGGATGGAAAACAGGGTTCCCAATGAAGGAGTTAGAGAAAGTACCCAAGGAGCTAAAGGAGTCTGAAACCCTATAGGAGGAACAATAATATGAACTAACCAGTACCCCCCAGAGTTGCATATATAGCAGGCCATCAATGGGATGATAGGCCCTTTGTCTTCCAAGATTATATCCTCCAGTACAGGGGAATGCTAGGTCCAGAAAGCATGAGTGGGTGGGTTGGGGAGCAGGACGGGGGAGCTTATAGGGGAGTTTCAGGATAGGATTTGAAATGTAAATGAAGAAAATATCTAATACCCAGTAAAGTTTATATATGATTATAACTTGTGCTGATTCAAATTTCCCGTTTTTTTTTTTTTTTTTGTTTTTTTTCTCTCTCTGTTTGTTTGTTTTAATTTTTGGTTTTTTGAGACAGGGTTTCTCTGTGTAGCCCTGGCTGTCCTGAAACTCACTTTGTAGACCAAGCTGGCCTGGAACTCAAAAGTCTGCCTGTCTCTGCCTCCCAAGTGCTGGGATTAAAGGTGTGTGCCACTATCGCTCGGCCCATTGTTTCATATATTAAAATCTTCCATTTCCCTTACCAATGTCCATGGATTTATCTTTCTTACTATAATAATGTCCAAACAATGTGTATATTACAAACCCCATCATTTGCCTATGCTACTTCCTACACTACTCAGAACCTTTTTCGAACTTTAATGCTGAATGATCACATTTCTTACTCATTCTTCTTAATTATTTTCATTTACTTCTGGATAAAAAACACACTTCACAATGGCATATACAATCTGATATATTCCCAAGATACTGTAAATATTTTAAGATTCACCTCTTAACATTACACCAGTAGTTCATATATCCCATACATTATAGAACTATAAAAAACTCCCTAGAATTTTTGTACTATTTCATAGATTACTGCTTTAGGAAATGTATTTGAAAGTTACTGTTCATATTGAGACACTTCACAAGACTCCTTTTCCACAAGATTTTTTAAAAAAAATACCTTCTTACATAAAGCTGGTTTCTTATTCCTCTTAAAGGAAGCATTCTTGATTTATTTAAATAGTACTATCATTCATGCTTTAAACAATTTAATTTCTTTTATTAATCATTAGAAACAATGATTGTTCTTTCTTCTTTGTGTTCAAAGCAGGATATATGTCCAATATTTGTTAAATAAGAAAATAATTCTATTGAGAAATTTAAAATTTGTTATGTCTCCCTTGGCAAAGTTGATGAGTGATTTTGTATACTATCCTAGATTTATATTAAAAAGATGCTATATATCAAGGACATTGACTATTTTGTAGAGATCATATAATGGTATGCATCATTAGAATTTCATTCATAATTATAATAGGAATATTCTTGTGGAAATTCAGTGCATTTTTAAATATACATGTTAGGATTTTTAGGGAGGTATTTTGCTTTTTGATTTCCAGAGTGGTTGTACCAGTGTGCAGTCCCACCAGCAATGGAATTTCTTCCTTGACAAAGATATCATTGAAGAGAGTGTGTTCAGCTTCCAAGTAAATGTTGGCTTTCTATTATTTATGTTATTATTGAAGATCATCCTTAGTCCATAATGATCTGAGAGGATGAATGGGATTATTTCAATATTTTTTTTATCTGTTGAGGCCTGTTTTGTGACTGATTATATGGTCAGTTTTAGAGAAGGTACCATGATGTGCTGAGAAGAAGGTATATCCTTTTGTTTTAGGATAAAATGTTCTGTAGATATCTGTTAAACCATTTTTTTCCTAATTTATTTTAGTATCACTGTGTCTCTGTTTAGTTTCTGTTTCTAGGATGTCTCCAATTAGGAGAGTGGTGTGTTGAAGTCTCCCACTATTATTGTGTACAGTGAAATGTGTGTTTTGAGCTTTACAAAAGTTTCTTTAATGAATGTGGCTGCTGTTGCATTTGGAGCATAGATACTCAGAATTGAGAGTTCCTCTTGGGATATCTTACCTTTGATGAGAATGAAGTGTCCCTCCTTGTCTTTTTTGATAACTTTGGGTTGGAATTTGATTTTATTCGATATTAGAATGGCTACTCCAGCTTGTTTCTTCAGACCATTTGCTTGGAAAATTGTTTTCCAGCCTTTTACTCTGAGGTAGTGTCTGTCTTCCTCGCTGAGGTGGGTTCCTGTATGCAACAAAATGTTGGGTCTTGTTTATGTAGCCAGTCTGTTAGTCTATGTCTTTTTATTGGGGAATAGAGTCCATTGATATTAAAATATATTAAGGAAAACTAATTGTTTCTTCCTGTTATTTTTGTTGTCAGATTTAGGATTCTGTTCTTAAAGCTAACTTCTTTTAGGCTTGTTGAAGGATTACTTTCTTGCTTTTTGTAGGGCATCATTTCCCTCCTTGTGTTGGAGTTTTCCCTTTTTTATTGTTTGAAGGGCTGAGTTTGTGGAAAGATATTGTGTGAATTTGTTGTTTTTCATTGAATACTTTGGTTTCTCCATCTATGGTAATTGAGAGTGTTGCTGAGTATAATAGCCTGTGCTGGCATTTCTGCTCTCTTAGGGTTTTTATAACATCTGTCCTGGATCGTCTGGCTTTCATATTCTCTGGTGAAAAGACTGGTGTAATTCCAATATGTCTGCCTTTATCTTACTTGACGTTTTTCCCTTACTGCTTTTTTTTAAATTAGGTATTTATTTCATTTACATTTCCAATGCTATCCCAAAAGTCCCCCACCCGCTCCCCCACCCACCCACTCCCACTTCTTGGCCCTGGAATTCCCCTGTACTGAGGCAGATAAAGTTTGTACTACTAATGGGCCTCTCTTTCCACTGATGGCCGACTAGGCCATCTTCTGATACATATGCAGCTAGAGACACGAGCTCTGAGGGGTACTGGGTAGTTCATATTGTTGTTCCACCTATAGGGTTGCAGATCCCTTTAGCTCCTTGGGTACTTTCTCTAGCTACTCCATTTGGGGGCCCTGTGATCCATTCAATAGCTGACTGTGAGCATCCATTTCTGTGTTTGCTAGGCCCTGGCATAGTCTCACAAGAGACAGCTATATCTGGGTCCTTTCAGCAAAATCTTACTAGTGTATGCAATGGTGTCAGTGTTTGGAGGCTGATTATGGGACGGATCCCCTGATATGGCAGTCTCTAGATGGTCCATCCTTTCATCTCAGCTCCAAACTGTGTCTCTGTAACTCCTTCCATGGGTGTTTTGTTCCCAATTCTAAGAAAGGGCCAAGTGTCCATGGTGATCTGTTAGGATTCATGGGATTATTTCAATCTTCTTGTATCTGTTGATGCCTATTTTGTGACCAATTATATGTTCAGTTTTGGAGACAGTAGCTTGAGCACCTGAGAAGAAGCTATATTCCTTTAGTTTAGGATAAAATGTTTTATAGATATCTGTTAAATCCGTTTGGCCCATAACTTCTCTTAGTTTCACTGCATCTCTGTTTATTTTCTGTTTCCATATTATGTCCACTGATAAAAGTGGGAGGTTGAAGTCTCCAATTATTATTGTCTGAGGTGCATTGTGTGCTTTAAAAGTAAAGTTTGTAAATGTGGGTTCTATTGCATTTTATACATAGTTGTTCAGAATTGAGAGATCATCTTGGAAGATTTTTTTCTCTGATGAGTATGGAGTGTCCTTCCTTATCTTTTTTGATAACTTTCGGTTAAAAGTCGATTTTATGTGATATTATTTCATTAAGTGCTTCTCTCCCATTAGAGATTCCTCTGTTGTGAATGCTCTGTTTAGTTCACTTTTCCTGGGTTATTTGGTTTGTTGTCTAATTTCTTGAGTTATCTATGTATTTTGGATATTATCATTTTGTTGACTATAGGATTGGTGAAGGACTTTTTTTCCATTCTGTAGGCTGCTATTTTGTCCTATTGTTGGTCTCCGTAGCCTTTCAGAAGCTTTTTGGTTCTCCATGAGGAACTAAGGGATTATTTTGGCCCACAGGTACAGGGTATACGGGGAAGGCATATTGGAGCCTGAGAGAGCTTGAAACAGTTGGTCAGTTGTGTCTGCAGTCAGGTAGCAGAGATATGATTTCTGCCCTTCCTTTCATTTTCTACATTTTATTCCATCGAAGTTCCTAGCCCATGAGATAATGATACTCACAGTTAATGTGGGTTTTCCACCTCAATTAGCTTAATCTAGACAATCTTGAGGAATTTCTGAAGGCAAACCTAATCTAGATTATTTTTTACAAGCATGCCCATGTACTTGTCTCCTATATTTCATTTATATTTATATAATAAATGGATATATACTGTATTAATCATCCTGGGCCTTATATAATTAAACTTTCCTCAAATATGGATAAATTTCTGAGTAATTAAATCATTAGAGCAGAGAGAAAGGATAGCATTTGTCATAACACATAGTAGAGAAACTTTCTCAAACTTTCTTTGTATTAATTCATACTTCTACATATAGTAAAAAAGTTCTAATGACTCATGTTTTTGTTATTACATTTTAGTTTCTCTTTCATTTTAAGCAGTCTGATAGGAATGTACTGGTTATATCACAGCCAACACATAAATTAAAAAAAAAAAAAAACAACTTAAGTGCGCTATGCTTCAACTCAATTAATAGCTTCAAACTTCCCTAGAATAGTCTTCATTGTGTTTCTTAAAGCTTGAAAAACCAGAGTGGTATGACATATGACTTACAGATCTGCATTCTAAAGAAAGATCTGAGGCTAATCTTGTGCTTTACTAATGGTGGAGTTGAGATACTTAATACCAAGAGATAGCTTTTTTAAACAAATTTGAGCCATAAAAGAAGGTTTCCTGACATCCAGTTTAACTCTGACAATGAGATCTAGTTTGAGACTTTGCCCCAATCTAGAGACTTATCGGGATGACATACAGACTTTTAATTGAATTATAAACAACTGAAAATCCAAAAGCCAAAATTCTATTTCTATATAACCCATTAGATGCATATGCTCCCATTGATAAAATTTTGAAGTCTGTTATTTCTAATAAGATCCCATCAATGAGGACTAAAGGGATGGTCCAGTGGTTGAGAGTACTTGCTGCACTTGCAGAGAACCCAACACCCACATATAGTGCATGTAACTCCAGTTCTATTGGACCCAATGCCCTTGTCTGGCTTCCATATATACTGAATGTATATGTGCCCTTAGACATATGCAAGCAAAGCACTCATACACATATAAAAACATAAAATAAAATGAACCTTAAGAAAGAATCCTATCAATCAATGATTGTTATGGAGGAAAAGGAATCAGGGATCGATGGAAAATTGTTATTGCCAAAATGTTAATAGATTCCAATTGACCTTACCACTTGTCAACATACAATGACAAATAAATTAGCACCAGTCAGTTTACATCTATTTAACCTAGGCAGCTTCCAGTATTCAAGTGTATTTGAGCTTGAGTCAAAGAGTAAAAACGGACTGACCAGCAGCTAGTACTCATCAAACAATAACAGCAGAAGCCTGTCTATGTTTTGTCAAATTCATGATCTGAAGACTGGCCCATTCAACTGTTGTGGCATCAATTGGTGCAGCAGCAGCTTTCAACAGTTGAAAGGGCATTATCTTCGACTAATAGACAGGATATTGTAATTCCTGTCACACAGATAAATTGTAAGAACAGTCCAATTATAAAGCAAAACTTCACGCAGAACAGTTTTTCCACAACTAGGACTAAAGACTGAAAATAACATTAAATTTCTTTCGTGGTATCTTTTACTAGGATAATCAGAATGTGATTGGAACTCCCGAGGACTAGTTAAACAATGTAG
This sequence comes from Mus musculus, assembly GCF_000001635.26. Classification (NCBI taxonomy): domain Eukaryota; kingdom Metazoa; phylum Chordata; class Mammalia; order Rodentia; family Muridae; genus Mus; species Mus musculus. The sequence continues at coordinate 146,462,899 of NC_000086.7, read as the reverse complement.
TAACTTATTATTACTTAGCAGTAGTAAGTAATAATGATTATTGTTAACAAAAATTTAAATGTCCAATAGTAATATTCTTAATAATATACATGTCTATCTCCTGAGGAGTCCATTTTGTTGTTTGTGTGTATATGATTCCATGGCTGACTGCTCAGTATTGGAAAACCAATAACTGTCTCATCCCTGGAAGATATTTTGGTTTCTCCATTATTTCCTGTTGTGGTTTTCTACTTTCAATGTGAACTTGATAATTTGAAGTTGTTCCTTCCCCTGTCTTCCTAAGTTTCCAAAAATTGACTATAGTCTTTTTACTCTTAGGAGGTAGATTCAGGTTTGATTCTGTCACTTTATATTGTCCAATATATCATACTTGGTAAATTTTTGTTCTCCTATCTGTACACCACATTTAGAACAGGTAACTAATCAATTATACTGGAAAGGATAACAAAGTAGAAGGAATAAGATGCTCTCTGGGATTCTAATTTGCACAATGTGAAATAACGATGGCATCAAATAACACAGAGAATATTGGAATAAGTGCAGTGTAATTACTTTTAGGTGGTTTGATGTTCATTGTTTTCTCATCCAGGCTTTTAAACTCTGTCAGCTTCCTTTTACTACTAAATTTCATTTTAACACCCTGACCACTTGACCAGGTTCCCTGTAGCTATGGCAAAGATTTACTTTCTTGGACTCTTAGAGCTATGTCTACTTATAAGTCATTTTCACAATATACAAAATAAAACAGTTGAATTCAACCAAAGATGGATACTAAAAGGAGTAACACTGAAATATATCATGTTTCAATGACTCATTATTTTTCATTGGTAAATATTGTTATGGGTTCTGTGGACACACACACACACACACACACACACAAAGTCTAGGGGCTTGAAGATACTGCTGGGTTTTGAAGCCAAAGCTGGAGTGCACTATTCCTTTCACTAGGACGAAAGTGTCTGACTTTTTACTAGTTCTTAGGAATTTAGGGCTTTATCTTACCTCGGTATAATGAAGACCTTGAATAACAGAGTCATCATTCAGGTATCTTCTTAAGGGAAATATACTTAGCATACTAGCTGACATCTTATAAGGACATGATAAATGTTAGCGACTGTTGAAATAAGATCATAAATGTGCTCCCCCAAAACAAGCAGATTATTATAATTTTTTAAATCTTGGCCTTTTACATCTTTATAGTATCTATTCAGGAAAATAAAATGTTCTTCTCTAAGAGAAAGAGAAAAATTATTCAAACTTTTAGAACAATGTTTTTTAAAACTCCAAAAAAGTCATTTGTCGTTTCCTGAGAATTGATGAAAATAAAGAAGCAAACATCTTTTTAAGTATCAAAATGACTTATTATAAATAATCAGTGAAAATATATTGGTTGGTTATTATATTACACCATGCACGGGTAGAAGAGGTTTAGGTGGGGGAAAATAAATATTGAGAATCTGAAAAACATGATGTAATATAAACTTAGTACAGTGAAAGATTCTCAAATATTGAGTCACAAAGAACTGAATGTGTTTTAATACAGTTGGCAACTAAGTATATTATTGAGTTTTATCAGAATCTTTGTTGGGCCACGTGGTAACAACTTTATAAACATTTTTTATAAGGACAACAACCTACCACCAAAACCTTCAACTCAAAATGTGTCCTGCCTACAAGAAGTACAAGGGCAAAGTTGTTATAGAGACTCAGGGAATAGCTAACTAATGACTGGCCCAAATTGAGACACATCCAATGGCAATCCCTGACACTATTAATGATACTCTGTTGTGCTTGCAGACAGGAGCCTAGCATTACTGTTCTCAGAGGCTCCACCCTGCAGCTGACTAAAACAGATTCAGAGACTCACAGCCAAACATTGGATAGAGCTCAGGGAATATCATGGAAAAATTGGTGGAAGGATCAATGGACCAAGTTGGGGATTGGAACTCCACAGGAAGAACATCACAGTCAACTGGTCTGGACACTTGGGGGCTCCCAGAGATTTAGCCACCAACCAAAGAGCTAGATATACCTAACCCTGACCCATACCATGTATGTAGCAGATATCCAGCTTGTTCTTCATGCAGGTTCCCCAACAACTGGAGTAGGGCCATCACTAAATCTGTTGTCTGCTTGTGGATCCATTTACCCAACTTGTACTGTCTTGTCTGACCTCAGTGGGAGTGGATGCTCCTAGTCCTGCAATGACTTGGTATGTTAGGGTGGGGTGATACAGGCCATGGCTCCCCTTTCTCAGAGGAGAAAGGAAGGGATGGTGGGAGAAGGGGCTGTGTAAGGTGGAACCTATAGGAGGGAGGGTACTCTAATTGGCATGTAAAGTGAATAAATGAATTAATTGGTGAAAAATTAGGTTTCAGTGTAATCTATGTGCATTACTTTATTCTTATCATTTAATTGATGAAACATGTTTTTCTATAACTAGTAAACTGCATTGTTCCTCATCTCAATATTTGTGCTATAATGAGAGAATTTTTGAATAATAACAGCATAGATTTAAAATGCTCTTTACTGTCAAAAAATCAAAGGGACAGAATTTTGAATGAAGTGCATGCTTTGGTAAAGTTTTATTTTAAAGAAGTAAATGAAACCTTTTGACTTTGATTTTTTAAAATTCTATGAGTGGGATTTTTCAATGTTCACATTTGTATATTTCGTGCAAACTATGATAAGCGTCAGAATAGCAAATGCCAGAAAGACAGATGGCAATGACTCTTGTGTGGGTTGGTCGAAGTGGTGCTTTTCAACAGTCAGCAATAGATTCTTTGACCATCCACTGGGAAGGCCAGTACTTGGCAGTGCTATTCAGTTGGCAAATTCTTTCTTTGTTGTCTATTATTCCTGGTTTTGTACCCTTTCCCAGATGCCCAGCTGCCTTTCCATTTATTGACAATCAGCAGTTCTGGCTTCACTGCTTCCTCAAATCTTTTTGATTTAGAATATTTCTCATAAGAGTAATTTGTTATATTTTTAAAGGATATTTTTTAGTTCCAAAATTTATGCCTCAATATTCTCTACTGATGAAAAACCATAACTCTATACATTGTTTTAGTTCTGAGCAATTTCAACATAATATTAGATGCATTTACACACACATTTATCTAGATCTCTCTCTTTATAAATATATATATGCATATATAATGTGTTATATATATAATTTGTATTTTATATATTTTTATATGATGTATACATATATGTATATATAAATTATATGTATAGATATCGAGAGAGATAGATAAAAAGAAAGAAAAATAGTTAGATAGACAGATGGAGGAATATAGATAGATATATCTAACCTTCAATAGGCAATTTAAGATTGTCTACCTATGTCCAGAACTGGCATTATCTTTCTTTTCATATGCTTACTAGAATCACTCAATACTAATGCTCTGTTACTTCACTGTTTCACTCATAGATGCCCTGAAAATGAGCATTCTTTAATAGTATTGTAGATGGTGCATTTGTAATAGTTGTAACAACTTAATATCAAAGTAAACAATTGAATGTTTTATGAAGTCATGGGGAAATTTATAGGTTCGATATAAAATGGTGCATGTCTATGTTTACCTTCTCAAGCGGTAGAACTAGGGGACAAAATGATAACAATTTATAAAAAGGAGGTCCAAATCAGCAGGAAGAAAATTGTAGAACACATTTAATCCCTTTTGTTCATTATGAGGGAGATGAGATGCAAAGGAATAGGTGGTCAAATATTGGTGTGATCATTTTTCTCTCTGGAAAGGGAGGTCCATTGAAGAAGTTGAGGAATGGAATAAGTTCTACCTACCATCATACAAAAACTCTGGATTGAGAGAGTTTCATGGCCTTTCCAAACCACTCCTATCTATACAGGACTTGAACACTACAACTTAAGCAAGCTTTCACATATGAACAAAAAATTTTTATTATTTCTTTTTTGTGTGTGTGGGTTTTTTTTGCCTAAATAGATGTCTGTGTACCACACATGTGCACCAGAAGAATACATTGTATTACCTAGGACTAAAGTTAACAGATGGTTTTGAGACATCACTGTGGTGGCTGGGGATTAATGCCATGTGTTTTGGAAAATCAGTAAGAGCTCTTAAATGATAAGCCATCACTCCAGCCCCCAAATCAATTTTTTTGTAAGTTATCAAGTCTACTCAAAGTATAAAGAACAGTCCTTTAATGAATGATGTTGGGAAATGTGAGAGAAGAGTCCTTTGCCTCTATGCAAAAGAATAAAATTTTACCCTTGTAAAACCTACTCAAAATAAATTTAAAATGGATCAAAGGTCAAGATGCTTCATTCCATCAGACTCAGCAATGGCTTCCTGTTTATGAAATAAAAGCACAGGCAACAAAGTAACAATGATAAACTGAAGTTCACTAGAATCTCCCATGTAAATGGACAATATTAACAGAATAAAATGAGATTATGAATATCAAGAGAAAATACTTAAGAAATTCACATAGTGGGTAAGTAATTAATATACAAAACGAATATAATTTATAAAAGTCAGAAATAATCCCACACAATGTACTATTTTTTATTGTATGCTAACTAACTTCAAAAGTTTTAAATATTTTTTTGAAAAGCAAAGCTAACAACATAAATCAAATAAAAAAAAATAGGCCAAAGACTTAAATTAACCTTTCTTTGAATAGTGTGTATAAATGGGTAATAAACATGAAAAAAAAATCAACTTCACTAATTATCAGAGAAAAGCAAGCCAAATCCCAAATAAGGTTATTTCTCACCCATTAGGATGCCTATTGTATTTCTTAAATCCTAGACCTTTCTAATTGATGGGGGAAATAGGCAGAGATTGGAAGCCTTGTGAGATCTTGATGGGAATGTGAAACAGTCACTATGGAAACCAACATGAAGGTTGAAATAATTGAATCCAGAGAATAAACAAGATACTTATGCACCCACATTCATAGCAATATTATTTACATTTGTACTAAGAGCAGAAGCAAGCCCATGTTAATTGACAGATGAGTAGACAAAATTTAATATCTATATATAATCAAGAATTATTCAATCTTTAAATGGAATAAAATTCTTTCATGCTACATAGCATAAATGTGTCTTCAGCATTTTATGATTCACACCCTATATTAGAAATGGACATATCTATATGATGCCTATTCCTACAGAAATAGAGATTTCATGGTGACAAAATATAGAATAGTTGATACGGTTATCAGACTTGGAGGCCACAACTTGTGGCTGAAATCAGATCCAGCCACTTACATTGAATATGCCAAATAAAAGAGCCAAACTAATAGAAAAAAAAAGAAAGAAAGAAAAAACAAACAGAAAAAAGGGAGTTTTCTTCAATATGGCCACATTTCAAAGATGAGCAAAAAGATCCAGTAAACCCTTCAGTTCCATCCTCAAGGCCTTGAAATGAGATCAATGTTGAAACAGAGGTTCAAGGTTATGCACATATTAGCAGTTCAGTGAAGGTGAGGTCCTGACCACTGTTGGATCTTTACTCCTATGGTCTCATTCTCATTCAGAGTGATGAGTTCCTTCTCCATCTGGAGCTTTTCCTCCTCCCACTATGAACATCCTGGGTCTATTGTTTTAATACATTGAGATATTTTAGACTAAAGTGTCTATTTAAATATGTTTATTTGTAGCAAATTACTTAAAACACAATGGACCAGGTCAAGAGGATCTGCTGTACATAAGGGATCCCTATGTATGCAATCAAACAGACTTTCTGCCTGATACCCTTATTATTGGAATATAGCAGTCATGAATTCTAGGAATTATGCAGATAGATAGATAGATAGATAGATAGATAGATAGATAGATAGATAAATAGATAGGTAGATGGATGGATGGATAGATAGGAGAGAGAGAGAGTGTTACTAAATACCTTGTATTAAAATTTGAAATTGCTAGTGGCAAGGGAACATAAGGAAAGTCACCTTCAGATAGGAAGCAGATATAAATGTCTACTTCTACAAGTCTCAGTGAAATGTGAGGTTTAGAAAGAGAAATAGAAATCAGAAATAGAATCAGAAGATTTATCCCTGCCTCTTCTTTATGGACAAATACCTTGGAAAGGAGTGGTTGTTAGGAAGATTCATGCAAATCTCACAAGGTCAAGGCTATTCTATTTTATCTGTTCTTGAGGATGTCAAGTCTTTTGGAAGGTGAATCCTTAAAAACTGATCTATTGTCAGGATTTTCAAAACCCACTGCCCAAGAATTGTGAAACATAATTAGGAATTACAAATTCCAACTTCTCCAGGGTTATTCACACTTATAACCAAGAACTCTGGAGGTTGAGGCTAGAGACTTGCCAAAAATTATTTCAAGACCTGCTTGGTCATCATTGTCATTCTACTCTAGCCTAGTTTGCAGGGCAACATTTTTGCACTTGGGTGGAAGGTGAGAAGAAGAGGAGGAGAAGGAGGGGGCATGGAGGAGGAGGAGAACAGAGACACAGAGACAAAGACCTAGAGAGATAGATTCAGAAAGAGACAGAGGCAGTCTCAGAGAGAGACTCAGAATCAGAGATAGAGAAGTATCTCAATTTAGGAGGAGAGGTAGCCCAAAATTTAAGAGCACTTGCAAAGAACCTGGGTTTGGTTCCCAGCAACATCAGGCAGGTCACAATCATATGTAACTCCAGAGGATCTTTTGGAATTCCAGATAGCTACAAGAACATGATTTACATACAGATAAACAGACATGCAATACTCATAAAATAAATTAACATCCCTTTTTAATTAAAAGAAAAAAGTCACTGATCACTGTGAAGTGATGCAGATGTATAGGTAAGGACCCTGTGAGATTTTGGGAAGAAATAAAGCAGCCCTGAATCCCTCAGCCTTGTGATTCTAGTCTTGAGCTCTTATTATACCAAACATTGTTCTAATCATTTACACACTCATACACATCCACATGCCATGAAACTTCTTTAAATTAGTATACCAATAATATTACTTTGAAGTATAAAATTTTATTATATGTTGTCTCAAATTTCATGAATAAACAATAGACTCAAAATATATTAGAGGAATACTGTATGGTTTATTTCAACTTGGAAATTTGCAACGGTAATAGAAATATGGCTTACTGAATGTACCCAAAGCTTTGAAAACTTAATTCATTCAATTATTTATTTTGCTGATTAATTTCAGCAACTGTGACTTTCATATCCCACTTTCAAATGACATTTAGTGTCATTAATTTAATTTTAAATGGTTCAGTTGGCTGATGGTTATTATTTTGTTTTTTGTTTTTGTTTTTGTTTGTTTGTTTGTTTCAAGACAGGGTTTCTCTGTGTAGCCCTGGCTGTCCTGAAACTCACTTTGTAGACCACGCTGGCCTCGAACTCAGAAATCTGCCTGCCTCTGCCTCCTGAGTGCTGGGATTAAAGGCGTGTGCCATGATGCCTGGCTATTATTTTGATTCAGAATGTTTTCTCACTAAGATTTCTATTCTGTTTACAGACTTGTCTATGCACAGTTACATGACAACATACACAAATATTTTAATGACACATTGCATTGCTTCTCTATTTGGTAAGGTGCTTTATTGCAGGAGGGATTTATTAATTAATGTATTTTTAAAGAGTGATTCCATAGCACAAAACCCTTGCTTTAGTTGGGAGTGTAGTACAAACATCCCCTAAAGAACATTCCCTTTATATTAATTACAGAGTAAGTTTTCAACACATGCCAAAGTTACTTGTTATTCTCATAACCATGCTTGAATACTGAAACTGAAATTTAAGAAATTTCTTCCCATATCAAAAACACTGCTTCCCCCACCCCAGGTAGTCCTGAGTAATTATTCTTTAATATGAACTTGTATTCTTTTCCTCACTGATTGCTTATTACACAGATGTTAAACATGCTTCCTAATCTTAGCACTAATTGTGCTTCATTACATACATTTCCCTTGTTTACAGAAAACCAATGAAGTTTACTCAATGAGGTGTCAGTCTGATATGAATAAAAATTATGACAGTTAACACCTGTATGGTATTTGATGAATCTTTTTTTTCCTTTTCCAAATATGGTCTGTATGCATTCACTTTCACAATCTCCATGATCTCGTCTGCAAAATAAATTGGTTGAAACATGTTGATACATTTATAGACTTCAATAATTTTGTTTTGAATTATCTTGTTTGGTATCATCATCCTTAATTGAATTGTAACTTGTAGGTTGATGCTAATTCCTTGGCACTAGATTTGTATTGTTTCCAAGTAATATTTAAAACAAGGAAATTGTTTCTACTCTTCTGTGTTTTCTGATAACTTCATCTGTACCACAGTTTTCCTTTGTTATTTTCATATGTAAGTTCCCAAATAACTGATATATGTACATGTATATGTATATACATACACATATGTGAATGAGAAAGAGAGAGAAAGAAAGACAGACAGGAGAGAGAGAGAGAGAGAGAGAGAGAGAGAGAGAGAGAGAGAGAGAGAGAGAGAGACTTAAGGGAACTAGAAATATATTATACACCAATACAATGAGTCATACAATTTGAATGACATTGGTATGTTAACATGTGTGTTCAAATACCAATATTTGCTCTACACACTGTTTGCTTTGTGGGTCATGGCTCAAAGTATGATATTACCTAATTCACTCAATAGAATGTAGTGAGAAATAAGTTAATTTGTGGCTATTATAAGAATTTTATTATAATACTGATAGTAATAGTCATTATGATAATGAATGTTTTTATAAGCCAGTACAATCCTATCTATTTGGTTTCAATTATGTGCTAAGAATATTGTATATTATTAATCTGCTAGTAAGTTATAAAAAAGATATTATAACATAAACAGAAACATTTACTGATAGCAAGTGCATGGATAATTTTGTCACTTGGCACAAGCTAATGAAATCTGAAAGGAGGGAACCTTAATTAAGAAAATGCTTCCTGTTGCTGTTCTGTTCAGGAATTTTTCCCCTGTTCCCATATATTCGAGGCTTTTCCCCACTTTCTCCTCTATAAGTTTTAGTGTGTCTGGTATTATGTGGAGTTCCTTGATCCACTTAGACTTGAGCTTTGCACAAGGAGATAAGAATGGATCTATTCACATTCTTCTACAAGATAACTGCCAGTTGTGCCAGCACCATTTGTTGAAAATGCTGTCTTTTTTTCACTGGATGGTTTTGGCTCCTTTGTCAAAGATCAAGTGATCATAGGTGTGGGGGTTCATTTCTGGATCTTCAATTCTATTCCATTGATCTATCTGTCTGTCATTGTACTAGTACCGTGCAGTTTTATCACATTTGCTCTGTAGTAGAGCTTGAGGTCAGGCATGGTGATTCCACCAGAGGTTCTTTTATTGTTGAGAAGAGTTTTTGCTATCCTAGATTTTTTGTTATTCCAGATAAATTTGCAAATTGCCGTTTCTAGCTCAATGAAGAATTGATTTGGAATTTTGATAGGGATTGCATTGGATCTGTAGATTACTTTTGGCAAGATAGGCATTTTTACTATATTAATCCTGCCAATCCATGATGGGACCTCATAAAATTGCAAAGCTTCAGGAAGGCAAAAGACACTGTCAATAAGACAAAAAGACCACCAGCAGATTGGGAAAGAATTTTTACCAATCCTAAATCAGAGAGTGGATTAATAGCCAATATATACAAAGAACTCAAGAAAGAGTACACCAGAAAATCAAATAACCCCATTAAAAATGGGGTACATAGCTAAACAAAGGATTCTGAACTGAGGAATACCAAATGGCTGAAAAGCACCTGAAAAAAATGTTCAACATCCCTAACCATCAGGGAAATGCAAATCAAAACAATCCTGAGATTCCACCTCACACCAGTCAGAATGGCTAAGATGAAAAATTCATGTGACAGCAGATGCTGGCAAGGATGTGGAGAAAGAGGAACACTCCTCCATTGCTGGTGGGATTGCAAGCTTGCACAACCACTCTGGAAATCAGTCTGGCGGTTCCTCAGAAAATTGGATAAAGTACTACTGGAGGATCCAGCAATACCTGTCCTGGGCACATACCCAGAAGATTTTCCAACTTGTAATAAGGACACATGTTCCACTATGTTCATAGCAGCCTTATGTATAATAGGCAGAAGCTGGAAAGAACCCAGGTGTCCCTCAACAGAGGAATGGATACAGAAAATGTGCTACATTTACAAATGGAGTGCTAATCAGCTATTAAAAACAATACATTTACAGAGACAAAGCTTGGAGCTGAGATGGAAAGGACCATCCAGAGACTACCTCGCCTGGGTTCCAGCCCATAAACAGCCACCAAACCCAGACAATATTGCATATTCCAGCAAGATTTGGTTGTCAGGACCCTGATATATCTATCTCTGGTGACGCTATGCCAGTGCCTGGCAAATACAGTAGTGGATGTTCACAGTCATCTATTGAATGGAACACAGGGCCCCCAATGGAGGAGCTAGAGAAAGTACCCAAGGAGCTGAAGAGTTCTGCAACACTATAGGAGGAAAAACAGTATGAACTAACCAGTACCCCCAGAGCTTGTGTCTCTATCTGCATATGTAGCAGAAGATGACCTAGTCGGCCATCATTGGGAGGAGAGGCCCTTGGTCTTGCAAAGATTATATGCTCCAGTAGAGGGGAATGCCAGGTCCAGGAGGCAGGAGTGGTTGGCTTGGGGAGTAGGGCAGGGGGAGTGTATAGGGGACTTTTGGGAAAGTATTTGATATGTAAATGGAGAAAATATTTAATAATAACATAAAAAGAAAGAAAATGCTTCCATATGATCACACTATAGGCAAGTCAGTAGGGTATTTTCTTAACTAGTAATGTATGATAATGACCCAGCCTATTGTTAGCAGGCTGTGGATCTGGGTTCTATAAGAAAGTAGCCTGAACGCCAGAGTGGGGGCCCTGACCTTACCTGGCCAGCACAGAAAGCTTACCCTTGCTTCCATATTGTCAAATTCCAGAAGACATTACAAATGTGACACTTATTAATGATTTTATAATAGAAACTGACTCTGTCTTATCAGTCTTCACTGCAACCTTGAACATTTAATAGCATTTAAAAGTAGCACTATATTCATTATATTATATTTAATAATATATTTTGTATTTATATTTATGGAAAATGATTACCATAGTTAAGCCAATTAACATGTATATTCCATCTAGCTACCTTTTCCATTCTTTTTATTTTAAAATTAGCAATCATTATTATTGCATTTTCAAACAAAGTATATTTTATAGATTCCCTTTACCTCATATATCACACTCTCTCCTGAGTTTGAAGGATAAAGGTAAAAATGTAAGTGATTTTGCAAGTTGACATGGCCAAGTAAGTTGCAGTATCAACTTCCAACCTGTCTACCAGAATCTACTTCCATCTTTTCACCATGACAGTCTTCTGCTTAATGTGTGTTGCTATCTCTGTTCTAAGTTGCATGAAGTCTCTTTCATACTTCAGACCCTTATGGGCTCAGTTATCCAAATGCTGAAGCTGTGAAAATTGGCAACAATTAAAGAACTCTGAAAATCACATGTGTAATGAAAATAGGTATTTTGAGTGGCATTCAGTTATCTAATAGTGATTTGCCTACAGCTTGCTTGTGGCCATACAACATGCTCAGTTTGTTTCCACATGATATTTTGCCAGGCAATACCAACAAATCCTTTCCAAATCACCTTGGCTCTGATTTGGGACTACTGCTTCTTATGAATTGTTACATTTTTACTGGATATAAAAAGAAACTTGTTCTTACAGACAAATGAAATAAGATAACAGAATTAAATATTTTCTTACCATCATTTCATAATGTATAAGTATAATATTAGTATATTTTTGGATTTTATTCTATCAGAATGTTTTACCTTAAAATTCACCGAGAGACTGGCTTAAGCATCATAAAAATTGTTAACAGAATCTTGGTTGGGATTAGGAGGGAAAACTTCTAGATATTTCTGAATAGGAACTAAATATACTTCCATCCTTTTATATTATGTGTTTAAACTAAATGTGTTAAATCTACAGCAGTGGTGATTGCATCATATTAATGAAATCTAAAGAAATGTGGAAAGTACTCTGAGCACTATAATGTACCATATATTCAACAAAGATTTTATTATTTATGTCAAAATAATAACACATATATTTGTAACTTATGTGAAAATTTCTTTTCATCATATGGTAAAATAATATTTATATTAATAAAATACTAAAACAAATTTCTCTGATTTATTATGACTAATGTTTGATTTATGTATATATTGTATATATTTATACATAAAGAAATATTTAAAAGTTTCTTGGTAAGGGTTGCAACTGGAAAAACTATGAAATACTTTGATTAACCTGGATTTTTATTTTTATTGATCAAATTCATAGGTTATGTACTGATATCAAGATATGATTATTTACCTGCCATTTTCCATATTTCATGTCTAAAAAATATTAGCTTGAAATTTCAAATATATTTTTGGTAATTTCCTAAATGATATCCAATTCTGACAGTAACCAAAAGTTAAGTGTTTGGTCTACTTCATTGTTATGTGTTCTGTTTTTGTCAAAATTAATTTATGTCCCTATCTTCTAACAGCATAACTTTGCCAGGCTCCACTTCCTGATGTACAATTTATAATGTTCTTCTTAAAGAAACATACATGTGACCGGGTCACCTTGGGCACAGAGTCGGTGGACACCCCAAAGTTCCCTGGAGGACTCTCCAGTAGATCTTAGGACCTATGGTGAGTGGAACACAACTTCTGTTCCAATCCAATTGCACATGACATGAGACAGAATTAGGGAAGCAGAAAACCCGGCCTGACCAGTGTTACAAATCCATTCCGGTCAGCTCTAGCACCTTGGGTGCAGAGTCAGCAGACACCTCCAAGGTCCCTAGAGGACAGTTTCTGAGGAAGACCCCATTAAGATCTTCAGACATCCAGGCACCTTCCCTACCAGAGGAGAGGTGTCCACTCCGCCCTGGAGGGCTTTGCCAGAGCACCTGGGGAAGCCATCTTGGTTCCCGGATCACTCAAAGACGAGTCTGCACAGGTGAGAGTGTGGACTACATAAGCTAACAACTTCTGGTACAGGCCAAAGCAACACAGCTTCTGGGACAGGCCCTGTTTCAGGCCTTCATCTTCTGCCAGGAGGCAGATTTAAATGCTAGATATCTGTGCACCTTCCCTACAAGAGGAAAGCTTGCCTGCAGAGAGTGCTCTGACCACTGAAACTCAGGAGAGAGCTAGTCTTCCAGGTCTGCTGATAGAGGCTAACAGAATCACTAGAGGAACAAGCTCTAACCAGAGACAACTATAACAACTAACTCCAGAGATTACCAGATGGCAAAAGGCAAACATAAGAATTTTACTAACAGAAACCAAGACCACAAACCATCATCAGAATGTAGCATTTCCACCTGACCCAGTCATGGGCACCCGAAAATATCCTAAAAGGTAGACGTGGATTTAAAAGCATATGTCATGATGATGGTAGAGGACATCAAGAAGGACTTTAATAACTCACTTAAAAAGATACAAGAGAACAGTACTAAAGAGTTACAAGTCCTTAAAGAAAAACAGGAAAACACAACTGAACAGGTAGAAGTCCTTAAAGAAAAACAGGAAAAACACATCCAAACAGGTGATGGCAATAAACAAAACCATACTAGACTTAAAAGGGAAGTAGACACAATAAAGAAAACCCAAAGTGAGGCAAAGCTGGAGAGAGAAACAGAGGAAAGAAATCTGGAACCATAGAAGCGAGCATTAGCAACAGAATACAAGAGATGAAAGAGAGAATGTCAGGTGCAGAAGATTCCATAGAGAACATCAGCACAACAATCAAAGAAAATGCAAAATGCAAAAAGATACTAACTCAAAACATCCAGGAAATCCAGGACACAATGAGAAGACCAATCCTACAGAAAATAGGAGTAGATGAGAATGAAGAATTTCAACTTAAAGGGCCAGCAAATATCTTCAACAAAATAATAGAAGTAAACTTCCCAAACTTAAAGAAAGAGATGCCCATGAATATAAAAGAAGCCTACAGAACTCCAAATAGACTAGACCAGAAAAGAAATTCTTCCTGACACATAGTAATCAGAACAACAAAAGAACTAAATAAAGATAGAATATTAAAAGCACTAAGGGAAAAGGGTCAAGTAACATATAAAGGCAGTCATATCAGAATTACACCAGAATTTTCATGAGAGACCATGAAAACCAGCAGAACCTGGAGAGATATTATATAGACACTAAGAGAACACAAATTCCAGCCCTGGCTACTATACCCAATCAAACTCTCAATTACCATAGATAGAGAAACAAAAGTATTCCAAGACAAAACCAAATTCACACATTATTTTTTCAAGAATCCAACACTTCAAAGGATAATAACAGAAAAAAATCAATACAAGGTTGGAAACCACACCCTAGAAAAAGTAAGAAAGTAATCCTTCAACAATCCAAAAAGAAGATGGCCACAAGAACAGAATGCCAACTCTACCACAAAAATAATAGGAATCAACAATTACTTTTCCTTAATATCTCTTAATATCAATGGACTCAATTCCCCAATAAAATGACATAGACTAACAGAATGGTTACACAAACAGGACACAACATTTTGCTGCTTACAGGAAACCCATCTCAGGGAAAAAGACAGACACTACCTCAGAATGAAATGCTGGAAAACAATTTTTTCATCCAAATGGTCTGAAGAAACAAGCTGGAGTAGACATTCTAATATCTAATAAAATTGACTTCCAACCCAAAGTTATTAAAAAAAATAAAGGATGGACACTTCATACTCATCAAAGGTAAAATCCTCCAAGATGAACTCTCAATTCTGAATATCTAAGATCCAAATGCAAGGGCAGCCACATTCATTAAAGAAACTTTAGTAAAGCTCAAAGCATACATTGCACCTCACATAATAATAGTGGGAGACTTAAACATATCACTTTCATCAATGGACAGATCATGGAAAGAGAAACTAAACAGGGACACAGTGAAACTAACAAAAGTTATGAAACAAATGGATTTAACAAATATCTACAAAACATTTTATCATAAAAAAAGGATATACCTTCTTCTCAGCACCACATGGTACCTTCTCCAAAACTGACCATATAATTGGTCACAAAACAGGACTCAACAGATACAAAAATATTGAAATTGTCCCATGCATCCTATCAAATCACCATGGACTAAGGCTGATCTTCAATAACAATATAATAAGAGAAATCCAATGTTGACGTGAAAACTAAGCAACACTCTTCTCAATGATATTTTGATCAAAGAAGAAATAAAGAAAGAAATTAAAGACTTTTTAGAGTTTAATGAAAATGAAGCCACAACATACCCAAACTTATGGGACACAACAAAAGCATTTCTAAGAGGAAAACTCATAGTTCTGAGTGCCTCCAAAAAGAAACTAGAGAGAGAACACATTAGCAACTTGAAAACACACTTAAAAGCTCAAGAACAAAAAGGAAGAGAATTCACCCAAAAAGAGTAGACATCAGGAAATAATCAAACTCAGAGGCGAAATCAACCAAGTAGAAACAAGAAGAATCAACCAAACAAGGAGCTGGTCCTTTGAGAAAATCAACAAGATAGATAAACACTTAGCCATACTCACTAGATTGCACAGGGACAGCATACTAATTAACAAAATTAGAAATGAAAAGGGAGACATAACAACAGATCCTGCTGAAGTCCAAAACACCATCAGATCCTTCTACAAAAGGCTATACTCAACAAAACTGGGAAACCTGGATGAAATGCACAAATTTCTAGACAGATACCAAGTACCAAAGTTAAATCAGGATCAGGTTAATGATGTAAACTGTCCTATATCCCCTAATGAAATAGAAGCAGTCATTAATAGACTCCCAACCAAAAAAAAAAAAAAAGCCCAGGACCAGATGGGTTTAGTGCAGAGTTCTATCAGACCTTCAAAGAAGATCTAATTCCAGTTCTTCACAAACTTCCACAAAATAGAAGCAGAAGGTACTCTACCCAATTCATTTTATGAAGCCACAATTACTCTGATATCTAAAACCACAGAAAGACCCAACAAAGATAGAGAACTTCACACCAATTTCCCTTATGAATATAGATGCAAAAATACACCATAAAATTCTTGCTAACCAAATCCAAGAACATATCAAAACAATCATTCATTCTGACCAAGTAGGTTTCATTCCGGGGATGCAGGGATGTTTTAATATACAGAAATCCATCAATGTAATCCATTATATAAACAAACTCAAAGACAAAACCACATGATCATCTCCTTAGATGCTGAGAAAGCATTTGATAAAATCCAACATCCATTCATGATAAAAGTCTTGGAAAGATCAGGAATTCAAGACCCATACCTAACATGATAAAAGCAATCTACAGCAAACCAGAATTCAACATCAAAGTAAATGGTGAGAAGCTGGAAGCAATCCCACTAAAATCAGGGACTAGACAAGGCTGCCCACTTTCTCCCTACCTATTCAACATTGTACTTGAATTCCTAGCCAGAGAGTTTCGACAGCAAAAGGAGATCAAGTGAATACAACTTGGAAAGGAAGAAGTCAAAATATCACTTTTGCTGATGATATGATAATATATATAAGTGACCCTAAGAATTTTAAGAGAACTCCTAAACCTGATAAATAGGTTCAATGAAGTATCTGGATATAAAATCAACTCAAACAAGTCAATGGCCTTTCTCTACAGAAAGGATAAACAGGCTGAGAAAGAAATTAGGGAAACAACACCCTTCTCAATAGTTACAAATAATGTAAAATACCTTGGTGTGACTCTAGCTAAGGAAGTGAAAGATCTGTATGATAAGAACTTCAAGTCTCTAAAGAAAGAAATTAAAAAAAGATCTCAGAAGATGGAAAGATCTCCCATGCTCATGAATTGACAGGATCAATATAGAAAAAAAATGGCTATCTTGCCAAAAGCAATCTACAGATTCAATGCAATCACCATCAAAATTCCAACTATATTCTTCAACGAATTGGAAAGGGCAATCTCCAAATTCATTTGGAATAACAAAAAACCTCGGATAGCAAAAACTCTTCTCAAGGATAAAAGAACCTCTGTTGGAATCACCATGCATGACCTAAAGCTGTATTACAGAGCAATTGTGATAAAAACTGCATGGTACTGATATAGGAACAGACAAGTAGAGCAATGGAATAGAATTGAAGACCCAGAAATAAACCCACACACCTATGGTCACTAGATTTTTGAGAAGGGAGCTAAAACCATCCAGTGGAAAAGAAACAGCACTTCAACAAATGGTGCTGGCACAACTGGCGGTTATAATGTAGAAGAGTGCAAATTGATCCATTCCTATCTCCTTGGACTAAGGTCAAATCTAAGTGGATCAAGGAACTCCACATAAAACCAGAGACAGTGAAACTTATAGAGGAGAAAGTGGGGGACAGCCTCGAAGATATGGGCAAAGGGGAAAATTTTCTGAATAGAACAGCAATAGCTTTTGCTGTAAGATCAAGAATCGACAAAGGGACCTCTTAATATTGCAAAGCTTCTGTAAGGCAAAAGACACTGTCAATAAGACAAAAAGGCCACCAACAGATTGGTAAAGGATCTTTACCTATCCTAAATCAGATAGGGGACTAATATTCAATATATATAAAGAACTCAAGAAGGTAGACTTCAGAAAATCAAATAAACCCATTTAAAAATGTGGGTCAGACCTAAACAAAGAATTCTCACCTGAGGATTACCGAATGGCTGGGAAGGACCTGAAAAAATGTTCAGCATTCTTAATGATCAGGGAAATTCAAATCAAAGCAACCCTTAGCTTCTACCTCACACCAGTCAGAATGGCTAAGATCAAAAATTCAGGTGACAGCAGATGCTGGCAAGGATATCAAGTAAGAGGAACACTCCTCCATCATTGGTGGGATTGAAAGCTTATATAACCACTCTGGAAATCAGTCTGGTGGTTCCTCAGAAAATTGGACATGGTACTACAGGAGGATCCAGCAATAGCTCTCCTGTGAATATATCCAGAAGATGTTCCAACCGGTAAAAAGGACACATGCTCCACTATGTTCATAGCAGCCTTATTTAAAATAGCCAGAAGCTTGAAAGAACCCAGATGTCCCTCAACAGAGGAATCGATACAGAAAATGTGGTACATTTACACAATGGAGTACTACTCAGCTATTAAAAAGAATGAATTTATGAAATTACTAGGCAAATGGATGGACCTGGAGGGCATCATCCTGAGTGAGGTAACCCAATCACAAAGAACTTAACACAATATGTACATACTGAGAAGTGGATATTATTCCAGAAACTTACAATACCCAAGATACAAGATACAATTTGCATAACACGTGAAACTCAAGAAGAATGAAGATCAAAATGTGGACACTTTTCCCCTTCTTAGAATTGGTAACAAAACATCCATGAAAGGAGTTAGAGACAAATTTTGGAGCTGAGACGAAACGGTGGACCATCTAGAGACTGCCATACCCGGGGATCCATCCCATAATCGGCCTCCATAAGCTGACACCATTGTATACGCTAGCAAGATTTTGCTGAAAGGACCCAGATATAGCTGTCCCTTGTGAGGCTATGCTGGGGCCTGGCAAATACAGAAGTGGATGCTCACAGTTAGCTATTGTATGTATCACAGGGCACCCAATGGAGGAGCTAGAAAAAGTGCTCAAAGAGCTAAATGGTTCTGCCACCGTATAGGTGGAACAACAATATGAACTAACCAGTACCCCCCCCCCCCAAAGCTCATGTCTCTAGCTGCATATAGTCGGCCATCATTTTGAAGAGAGGCCCCTTGGTCTTGCAAACTTTATATGCCTCAGTATAGGGGAACGAATGCCAGGGCCAAGAAGTGGGAGTGGGTGTGTAGGGGAGTTGGGGCAGAAGGTATGGGGGACTTTTGGCATAGCATTGGAAATGTAAAGGAAGAAAATACATAATAAAAAATAAAAATAAATTATTTTAAAAAGACAAAAAAAGGAAAGAAAGAAAAGAAACATACATGTAGTAACCAAAGAGAATCTTAGTGCTCATATTGGTTAAATATTTCTGTAGATATTGATGATTAAATGGATGTGTGGTTTTCTCACCCGTATTTATCATAATATATTTTATGTCCTTTTGACATAGAAAGTGATATCTAAGAATCAAATTTTGAAAATGTAATTTTTTTTCTTCTAACACAATGTTACATATAGGTTCAGAAGCCGGGAAGAGTTAGAAAAAAACCACAGCCACGAATGGAGTAACTGTAACAATATATGCAATATATTTGCATACAAGAAAGTTTACAAAACAAATACTTCAACTATATTTACAGAAAATTTGATATCAGACACTGGAATATCTTGGGTCTTTGAAATTAGCTAAATTGCTTATCTCTAAGTACCTTAGTTTCTCTCTATAAAGTGGCATACCTTTGGAAAATTGGCTATGCATTGAAAGAATGAAGATATAGTTTTAATTCTGAGTTTTATGTTAAGGGTAACTTTGTCAAAATCTGTGACTTTAACTTCTAGATAAAATGAAACTTGGAGACTTTGTTACTTGGTTCAAAGTGGGATGGGACAAAGGAAACCAAATGATGTAACAGGGTAACTCTTGACATAATTCCTGATAAAGATGTCCAGAAGGGTCCTTACTCATCTGCTTTTATACTTGCTGATTTTGAACGTGGCAAATTACAGTAGCAGAAACATACTAGGACTCAGAAAGTCAGTGAATTCACTCTGGCAAGCAGTGTCAATAATGTACACAGGTATATAGGAGAATATTTTACTGTCACAAAGCTTTCATCTATTGCACAAGGACTTCTGTTAGAACTATATTTTAAATATTTTCAGAGGCAAGTGAATAAATTAAAGTCCAGATGCACATCTTGGGATGATTAAAACTGTGTCTTCATAGCCCAAAGGGAGATCTATAAAAATTCCAAAAATGACTAAAGAGTTTGAATTTGAGAAGTATAAGAAATTCAAACTCTTTAGAATTGGGAGTGGGTGGGTAGGAGAGTGGGGGGGAAGGTATAGGGGACTTTTGGGATAGAATTAGAAATGTAAATGAGGAAAATACCTAATAAAAATTTAAAAAAAAAGATTTCTTACTACCAATTCCCTACTAGACATGCATTTCAGGGATAAAACTCAACTCATTTAACTTCAGACATGCATTGATAAAGTGTAGTCTGAATGTAGACATGATGGCATTATAATTTGAAGTACAGCCTGAAGATAGCAATGAGATTCCAACGCAAATGACCTATTACATCATTGTTCTTTACCACCAAAATATCTGAATAGGGAAAACAATAATTTTAAAAAGTGCTATACATTTACAGATTCAATGTAAACCCCATCAAGATTCCAATGTAGTTCTTCACAGACGTGCAAAGAGCAATTCTCAATTTCATATGGAATATTAAAAAAAAACAGGACAGCAAAAACAGTTGTTAACAAAATAGAAATTCTTGAGAAATTACCACCCCTGACCTCAAGCTGTACTAGAGAGCAATAGTGATAAAAAAAAACAAAACAAAAACAAAAACAAAAAAACACATGGTTTTGGTACAGACAGTTTGATCAATGGAATAGAATGGAAGACCCATAAATAAACCCATATACCTATGGTCACTTGATCTTTGACAAATAAGCCAAAAACATACAAAGGACAAAAGAAAGTATCTTTAATAAATGTTGCTAGTCTAACTGGTGATCTGTAAGTAAGAGAAAGAAAATAGATCCATATTTATTTCCTTGAACAAAGCTCAAATCCAAGTAGATCAAGGACTTCAACATAAAACCAGATACACTGAATCTTATAGAAGAGAAAGTAAAAAAGAGCCTCAAACTTATTGGTCTGGGGGAAGGGGGAGTGTACAATTTCTTAAACAGAATGCCAATGGTTCAGGCTCTAAGATCAAGTATTGATTTAAAAAAACTCACGAAATAGAAAAGCTTCTGCAAAGCAAATACACAGTCAATAGTACAAATCAGCAACTTATATACTGGGGAAAAATCTTCACTAACCATACATCCTATGGAGGGTTAATAGCAAAAATATATAAAGAACTCAAACTCAAGAAACTAACCTCCAAAAACTCAAAAACTCCAATCAAATATTGGGGTACAAAGTTAGAGAATTCACAACATAGGAATCTCAAATGACTGAGAAACACTTAAAGAAGTGTTCAAAGTCCTTAGTCATCAGAGAAATGCAAATCAAAACAACTTTGAGATTCCACCTTACACCAATCAGAATGGCAAAAATCAAAACGTCAAGTGACAGCACTTATTGGAGTCAGAGGAGAAAGAAGAAAACTCCTCCATTACTGGAGGGATTGCAAATTAGTACAACCACTCTAGAAGTCAATCTGGAGGTTCTTCAGAAAATTGGAAATAGATCTATGTGAAGGCCCAGCTATACCACTCTTGGGAATATACCCAAAAGATGCCCCATCATAACAAAGGGGCATGTACACCAGTATGCTCATAGTTGCCTTATCTGTAATAGCAAGAAGCTGGAAAAATGCAGATTATCTCTCAACTGATGAATGAATACAAAAAAGTGATTCCTTTGCACAACGGAGTACTGTTCATCTATTAAGTACAAGGACATCATGAAGTTTGCAGGAAAATGGATAGAACTAGAAAATATCCTAAGTGAGGCAACTCAAACCCAAAAGAATATGCATGGTATGTACTCACTTATAAGTGAATATTAGCCAAAAAGCACAGAATACCTAGAATACAACCCATAGAATTTGAGAACTTCAGCAATCAGAAAGTGTTCAATCTTGCTTATTTTCATAATATTTAGTTTTTCCAGTTAATTTTTTTATTTTAGACATAAATCTTATGTTGGATTAATTGCTGGAGAATTTTTTATTTATCCTATGAGCTGTTTATTCACTCATTTCCCATTTTCTTCTGATGTACCATACCTAAACATAATGAAAGTAATATACAGCAAACAAGTAGTCAACATCAAATTAAATGGAGAGAAACTTGAAGCAATCCCACTGAAATCAGGGACTAGACAAGACTGTTCAGTCTCTCTCTACCTGTTCAATATAGTACTTGCAGTCCTAGCCAGAGCAATTAGACAACAAAACGAGGTCAAAGGGATACATATTGAAAAGGAAGAAGTCAAAATGTCAATATATGCACATGATAGGATAGGATAAGATATATAAGTGACCCCAAAAATTCTACCAGAGAACTTTTAAACCTGATAAACAACTTCAGTGAAGTAGCTGGATATAAAATTAACTCAAACAAATCAGTGGCCTTTCTCTACAACAAAGGATAAACAGGTTGAGAAAGAAATTAGGGAAATAATACCCTTCAAAATAGTCACAAATAATATAAAATATCTTGGTGTGATTCTAACCAAGCAAGTGAAAGATCTATATGACAAGAACTTCTAGTCTCTGAAGAAAGAAATCAAAGAAGATCTCGAAGATAGAAAGATCTCCCATGCCCATGGATTGGCAGGATTAATATAGTAAAAATGGCTATCTTGCCCAAAACAATCTATGGATTCAATACAATCCCCATCAAAATTCCAACTCAATTCTTCAGAGAATTAAAAAGGGCAATTTGCAAATTCATCTGGAATAACAAAAAAAAAAAAAAAAACCTAGGATAGCAAAAACTATTCTCAATAATAAAATAACCTGTGGTGCTGTGGTGGAATCACCATCCCTGACCACAAGCTGTACTACAGAGCAATGGTGATAAAAATGTTATGGTATTGGTATAGCATCAGGCAGGTAGATCAATGGACTAGAATTGAAGACCCAGAAATGAACCTACACACCCATTTTCACTTAATCTTTGACAAAGGAACCAAAACCATCCAGTGGAAAAAAGACAGCATTTTTAACAAATGGTGCTGGTTCACTTGGAGGTCAGCAAAGTGATTGATTCTTATCTCCCTGTACAAAGCTCAAGTCCAAGTGTCTCAAGGGCCTACACATAAAACCAGATACACTTAATTGAATGGAAGAGAAAGTGGGGAAAACCTTGAACACATGGGCACAGGGGAAATTTTTCTGAAAAGAACACCAATGGCTTATGCTCTAAGATCAAGAATTGACAAATTGGACCTCATAAAGCAGTTTTATGTAAGGCAAAGAACTCTCAATAAGACAAAACACCAAGCCACAGATTAGGAAAAGATCTTCACTAACCCCACATCTGATAGAGAGCTACTATCTAATATATAAAAAGAACTCAAATAGTTAGACTCCAGAGAACCAAATAACCCTATTAAAATATGGAGAACAGAGCTAAACAGAGAATTCTCAACTGAGGAATCTCAAATGGTCTAGAAGCACCTAAAGAAATGTTCAACATCCTTAGTCATCATAGAAATGCAAATTAAAACAACTCTGAGATCACCTCACACCATTCAGAATGAATAAGATCAAAATCTCAGGTGACAGCAGATGCTGGTGAGTATGTGGAGAAAGAGGAACACTCCTCCATTGTTAGTGGGACTGCAAGCTTGTACAACCACTCTGGAAATCAGTCTGGAGGCTCCTCAGAAAATTGGACATAGTACTACCAGAGGATCCAGCAATACCTCTCCTGGGCATATATCCAGAAGATGTCCCAACCGGTAAGAAGGACACATGCTCCACTATGTTCAAAGCATTCATATTTATAATAGCCAGAAGCTGGAAACAATCCAGATGTCCCTCAGCAGAGGAATGGATACAGAAAATGTAGTATATTTACACAATTTAGTACTAATCAGCAATTATAATAAATGAATTCATAAAATTTGTAGGCAAATGGATAGAACTTGAAAATATCATCCTGAGAGAGAGGTAGCCCAATCAGACACACACACACAGACACACAAGATATGCATTCACTGATAAGTGGATATTAGCCCCAAATTTTGGAATACCCAATAATCAAAGAAGTGGCTATGAAGAAATAGAAGATTGTTGCTGTTTTGACTTTCAATATAAATTACATTTTTGGAATATTATTTTTGGTAAGTAGAAATATTGAGTACCCGGTAAATCCTGAGGAATGCTTAGCCTCTGTACACAAAAGAAAACCTAAATAAATCATAAAATCTATACTAATTTTCTAAGGCATAAACCATTGACAGTGACCTTCAGGGTTGCTGACATGATAGAATTGCTATTTCACGCTAATTTATTATTAATTCACACAATTATGTGCGACACTAACACAAAAGTTAGATTTTGATACCAAATTCTAATGGGACAACTTGGAAAATATAAATTGTAATACCACCTTGATCCTGAAAGTTTCAAAGTAGAAATTCTATTCCTCAGAGAATAGTTAATATATATCAAACTGTCTATTAATGTTAATATGTTGGCTAGATGAAATATAATTAAACAAACTTTGATACTGTCTGTTTAGAGAATTTTGACTGTACTTTTAAACTGTTGATGAGAAAAGTCCTGCCTAAACAGTACTATTTAAAATTGTGCAAATATCTTACTTCTTGAAGAAGCTTAAGGTTTTTAGGCATGATTGACAACATCGTTTGGTGTGGGCCAACTCTAGCATATGTAGGGGATACAAACTTGTGCCTCATTATACAGTTCCTGAGTAGGAAAATAACAAGTGCCTTTACACTTTCTTTACAATACTGTCATCTTCCTAATGTAGCTAAAATTGTAAAACCTTAATGTGGAAATTAATCATCTATAACACTTCTGCTATATGCATGAACGGTACTGATAAGTTAAATTGATCAAAAATTTTGTCAGGGAGTTTTAGGTTAGCACAAACATAATTCGTGATATTTGAAATAAGACCTTTCAATTACCCCCCTTTCTAATTAGCATTAATAATAAATAGGAAATACAGCAAAGATTTATGAATTGTATTAACATTTTCACAAGAATGGTTAACTTTAAATGTGACAATCATTTTTAAAAATTGAAAACAGAATTACTCTATAACAATATTTTTATAACTAATAAATATTATCAACCTTTACCCCAGTAATTCTCCATGTATACAGGTGTTAGATAACTGCTTTTTGACAGATCTGATGCTGAAGGAAGAAATAATTCCATGTTTTTATCTTTGGAGATGTATTTTCAAAATGTACTAGACAAGCATTCTCAACATTTGTTTCTATGAAATTATGTAATGTTAAAAATCCTAACATTCCTTCAAGAAGAAATTAGTCAAGTTCAGAAAGACAAATACTGCATATGCATTCTTATATAGAAAAGTCTAGATTTAGTGTTGAATTTGAGTATGTATGAACATGTCATAAAATCAAAGAGATATATATTCTCAACAATAAATAACCTCTGGTGGAATCATCATCCCTAACCTCAAGCTGTGCTACAGAGCAATTGTGATAATAACTGCAGGGTACTGGTCCAATTACAGACAGGTAGATCAATAGAATAGAATTGAAGACCCAGAAATGAACCCACACACCTATAGTCACTTGATCGTTGACAATGGAGCTAAATCCATCCAGTCGAAAAAAGACAGCATTTTTGACAAATTGTGCTGGCTCAACTGGCAGTTAGCATGTAGAAGAATGTGAATTGATCCTTTCTTTCTTTCTTTCTTTCTTTCTTTCTTTCTTTCTTTCTTTCTTTCTTTCTTTCTTTCTTTCTTTCTTTCTCTCTCTCTCTCTTTCTTCTTCTTCTTCTTCTTCTTCTTCTTCTTCTAAATTCTTTTTTTTCATTTTCTTTTTTAAAGGCATTTTTTCTTAGATATTTTCTTCATTTACATTTCAAATGCTATCTCAAAGCCCCCCATACCCTCCCCTGCCCTGCTCACCAACCCACCCACTCTAGTTTCCTAGCCCTGGCATTCCCCTGTACTGGGCCATATGATCTTCACAATACCAAGGGCCTCTCCTCCCATTGATGGCTGACTAGGCCATCCTCTGTTACATATGCAACTAGAGACAAGGAAGACCATCCAGAGACTGCCCCACCCGGGATTCATCCAATATACAACCACCAAATCCAGACACTATTGAATTGATCCATTCTTATCTCCCTATACAAAGCTCAAGTCTAAGTAGATCAAGGACCTCCACATATAACCAGAGACACTGAAACTTATAGAGGAGAAAGTGGGGAAGATTCTTGATCATATGGCCACAGGGGGAAAATTCCCAAATACAACACCACTGTCTTGTACTATAAGATCAAGAATTAACAAATGGGATGTCATGATATGAAAAGCTTCTGTAAAACAAAGAAAACTGTCAATAAGACAAAAAGGCAACCAACAGATTGAGAAAAGGTCTTTATCAATCTTAAATTTGATAGAGGACTAGTATCCAATATATACAAAGAATTTAAGAAGTTAGACTGCAGAAAACCAAATAACCCTATTAAAAATGAGCTCCAAAGCTAAAAAATAATTCTCAACTGAGAAATGCTGAAGGGTTGAGAAGCACCTAAAAAAATGTTCAACATCCTTAGTCATCAGGAAAATGTAAATCAAAACAACCCTGATATTCTATCTCCCAGCAGTCAGAATGGCTAAGATCAAAATCTCAGGTGACAGCTGATGCTGGAGAGAATGTGGAGGAAGAGGAACATTCCTCCATTGCAGGAGGGATTTCAAGCTTGTACAACCACTCCGGAAATCAATTTAGCAGTTTTTCAGAAAATTGGACATAGTACTGACAAAGTATCCAGCAATACCACACCTGGGCATTTACCCAGAATATGCTCCAATATGCAATAAGGATATATGCTCCATTATGATCATTGCAGCCTTATTTATTTGCCAAAAGCTGGAAAGGACCCAGATGTCCAAAAACAAAGGAACAGATACAGAAATTGCAGTACATTTACACAATGCAGTTCTATGCAGCTATTAAAAATGATGAGTTTATAAAATTCTTAGACAAATGGATGGATCTGGAGGATATCATCCTGAGTGATGTAAGACAGTCACAAAAGAATACATATGCTATGCATTCACTGATCAGTGGATATTAGCCCGGAACCTTAGAATACCCAAGATACAATTTGCAAAACACATGAAACTCAAGAAGAAGGAATACCAAAGTGTGGATACTTCAGTCCTTCTTAGAAAGGGGAACAAAATATCCATAGAAGGAGTTACAGAGACTAAGGGTGAAGGAGAGACCGAAGGAATGACCTTCTATAGACTGCCCCACCAGGGGATCCACCCCATAAACATCCACCAAAACAAGACACTATTGTGTATGCCAACAAGAGCTTGCTGACAGGAGCCTGATATAGCTGTCTCCTGAGAGGTTCTGCCAGTGCCTGACAAATACAGAAGTGGATGCTCACAGTCATTCATTGGACAGAACACGGGTTCCCCAATAAAGGAGCTAGAGAAAGTACCCAAGGAGCTGAAGGGCTTTGCTGCCCCCTAGGAGGAACAACAATATTAACTAACCAGTATCTCCAGAGCTCCCTGGGACTAAACCACCAACCAAAGAAAACACATCATGGACTTGTGTCTCTAGCTGCATATGTAGCAGAGAAGGGCCTAGTAGGTCATCAATGTGAGGACTGGCTCTTGGTCCTGTGATGGTTCTATGCCCCAATATAGGGGACTTCCAGGGCCAGGAAACAGGAGTGTGTAGGTTGGTGAGCAGCAGGAGGGGTAAAGGGATAGGGGATTTTTGGAAGGGAATATAGGAAGGGGGGTAACATTTGAAATGTAAATAATGAGAATATCTAATAAAAATTTACAAAAAAAAAAAACAGTGATGCTACCATTATTCTTCCACTCAGACCTATACTCAGTTCTGCCTTTAGTCATTTTTAACTAAACCGTATGTCAACAATTTCGTTTTCTTTTCACTCTAGCCTAGGCTGAACATTTTCTTGATGTGCCTGTTTGACTCTTATAATCCTGACCTTATGATCCCAGCAGTATATTTCTGGGCCTAAATCACCTCTCCATTTTTTATTTTAATGTTTTATTCCTGGAATAAATTTGACCATAGCTCATTAAATGAACTCTGGTATAATAAAAATTCTGTTTCTATATTATGTGTTTAAAATCTACTGGTTAATTCTTAGATGAACTTTTAACTATGCTGCATAATTTTCATATAATTTATTATTTATATACCATCTCTTCTAGAAAAGATTAGAAGTGTTCAAGTAATATTCCAGTCAGTTTGGATTTTAGAGATTCAGTTTCTATCTTAAAAATAATAAATTATCTCACCAATAAATGCAGGTCTTAGGATCATGGTGACATTTTCACATGTTTACATGTTTACATGAGTGCCAACTAAAAGTAAACTAAAAGTAAAGGAGGAAGTATAAATTGTAGAACAGAGAACGACTTTGGAAATCATCCTGTGAGAAAACCTCACTTTAACATTGAGAAAATAAAAGCTCAAAGTTAAAGTGAGCTTAGTACCACTTGTATTTATGACATTATTTTATTGTTTTAAACAGTGTTACTAGGGAAAATTATATTTTCCTTGTTACTCATAATTCTAGGAAGGTAATCTGCCTTACTGTAACTATCTGTCATTTATTGACCATGTATCTTGAGACAAACCACCTAAAAATAAAAAAAAAATAACATTAGTTCATATATCTAAACCAAATAATTCTTAGTTGCAGATAGCACCACTACAAAGGAGGAAAGGACAAACAACTAATCTCTCATTTTCAACAGGTCTGAGAACCCAGTTCCATCAAACAACACTCATATTAATGGAATTATCAGAAATGAGTTTGAGGCTTCTTTTAATTTGTGATTAATCCTAGATTATTCTTATTCCAGTATTAGAATTTATATACTCCTTGGCACCATATAGAATAAATATAGTCACGGCTACTAATACTCTGATACAAATTATCAAATTTTAGAGATGGATGTGTTGGAATCCTTGCTTTCCATTTAATGGTAAGAGATGTCAGTCATAAACTGGGAACTTCTGGAGGGCATTTTTTTTTCTGTCACTGAGCAAATATTTATTTATTAACTATTGTGGACTAGACCTTGAGCATCTTGATCCTGATCAAGATGATATTCATAAATATATTGGGTAATAACACCTTCTATGTCAGATGCATAAGTGAATTTTATGATAAGTGTGAACTCAAGTTTCATGGGAAAGGGAATTTATGTTCCCAAACTGTGCTTCCCAATTAGACTTATGGGTGACTCATTACTGTCATGCAATTTGATGAGACACTTGAAATTAGTGATGATAAATTTTGTTGTTCATGATTTAAATATAAAATGACTGTTATTCTCTATGTTGACTGAATCTTTCCATCAAATGAATTCAGGAGCATCCGCCATTCATTTATAATAACAAAAAAGCTAACTGAAGAATTTGCTTTAAAGTAGTGAATTTTAATGTCAAGTTAATTCAGTTGAATAAAGCTATAGAATTAACGAAACTAGCATTATCTCAACACGTAATTTCTGAATTTGCTAATGGTTTCTCAAGTATTGGGTTGGAGAAGTGGGCAAGAGAATCTTTCAAACGTAAGTACTTCATTATTTTTAATAAATACATTCCAAAACAGGGAACAAAGCACAATATTGTTTTATTATGTATTGAACCTGACTATACAGTGTAAAGCTACGTTGTTCCCTCAAATAAATATATGCTTAATTTCCCCTGAATATAAGTGTTTTGGTTGAGTGATTACAGAATATGCAACAGTGATTGCTTCCTACATAACTGTGCAGCTCTAGCTTTTGTTCACAAATTTCTGAATCAATCATGACTCTTAGGTGGTCCATCATTTCTGCAAGCTTACCTGTGTTCACAGTCTAATTTTTTTATTTATATTATATTTTAAAATTAGCTTACATAGGCTTTATCGTAATACTCAGCTTTGGTTATCCCAGCTCCCCCTTCCTCTCCGTATTTCCACATCAGGGCTCTACTTTTATAGTATCCAGTATTCATGTATCTCCTTTTTTTTCCCTGAATTCATTTGGCTTCCACTCAATCTTGTTTTACATTTATATTTTTAAAACTCTTGCACATTTATTGTATCTTATTTAATATTCAAGGCTCATGAAGTCCATTATTTACCAAGTTTTCTGATTCAGTGTTGGCCCAAAAGCCTCTCTTTGACTGAGGGTATGAATGTGACAAAAAGGACAGTTATTCCTGACATTCCTAGCCCTAAGGTTCAAGTTTTTTCTTAGTTCAGAAATTCATTTAGTGTGTAGGTGGACTCAGCTGTATATCACAGGTGAGGAGGCAAAGAGAGATAGTGAGATATTACAGGCTCCAGATTAATCTGGCCTTGATTACTCTTTTTCTAGTATATGAACACAGATATGTTGACAGAAAATGACAAATGTATTTGACACTTCTTTGGTGGAAATTGCCCTTTTTCCTACTCTCATTGCATCAATGAAAAATTCAGTTTCCTTTCACGACTCTCAGCTTTTCCACAGAGGCTAACATTTGAAAAGTTAGAGAGCTAGGTAAGTTTAATATTCCTGGGAGTGCATTCAACTCCAACTAGTTATTCAAGAAACCTGTTGATTGCTTATTAGCTCAAAATTTTCTTTCTCTTTCATAGTTTGTTCTAGTTAACTCAAGTTTATTTTCACCATAAGGTATTTGCATTGACATTTCATTTCCCTTGAAAGATCATTCTCCAGAATTGCTTCCTTATTTTCTTCAGGGCTCTACTTCTGAAAACACAATATCTGAAAACCTAGTGTGAATGGACTCATTCAAATATATGGATAAGAAATCATCAGCCTATGGATCTATCTATGAAGGTATTCTCTCTGCATCTTGTTCTACCTTATGGAACATAGTTGCTTCCTGAAAAGATACCACATGCTTATGTCTGCTACTATTTACAACCTCACTAGAATGCAATCTCTTTGAAGTAGACATATCACTTATTTTGTTTCCACAGTCTTTCCATCTTTTATTTCAGTGCCTGTTGAATAGGAAGTGTTCAAAAGCACTTAATGCATAAGTATATGAAATAGCAGTTAGAGGCAGACTATAAGTTTGGCAGTGTTTCAAGTTCTCCTAAATCTGCAGTAAACAATCCTTACAAAATTTCTCATCAGCTGTAGACCAAACTACCTCAGATTGTATCTTTCTAAAGATATTCCCAGTCTTATGGCTGTAGTTGACTGATAAAGTAAGGGAATCTGAGGACAGGAGAAAATGTGAATCTCAGGAAAAGCAGTTGGTAGGAATCTAATAGAAAGTACTGAGAAAACTTCATTTAATGGTATTGATCAAAAGTACATGGTCAGGAGTGACTATATGCTACATGAGTGTTGATACTCAAGTACTCAATTTATATCTGGGGGTTTCCCTTCCTGGGATTCAACAGAATGAGTTTGCTTGCTAAGGAGCATTGCGCAGGCCATTTTCTGTTGTAATAGCCAATATTAAATTATATAAGCCTTTGCTCACATCACATGTTTGTTCCCATGGTGTGTTTCATTTTAACCATATTCTACAAAAGTATTAGATTGTAATGATTATTTCTAAAAGTACCATTTTATGAAATAATTCATTTTACTGTGTGTTTTACCTAATGCCAGTCCAGACCATATTGGCATCCCTAACTTACCACCCATAATACTGATGTGTGATTGAACTGAATTTGTCTAGGCTTGATGATCATTAAGGGGAGAAGAAACTGACTCCACTGTGCAAAGTAGATGGGCATACAGCTCAATGAAGGTGGAAGTTCCTAGGTTGCTAAGAGGTTGCTAAGCAAATTGTTCTGAATGGTATATATACATTATGTGCAAGAAAGGGTCTTGGACAGCCTAGTACATTACAAAATGTCTATATACCCATGGCCAGAGTTTGCATTTCCATTCCCTATGCTTTGATTGCCTTAACCATTTTTCTCTTCCTCACCCTGGTTAAAATTCCATTCACAGGACTCTCATAATTTATATTGTTTATATCAAACTCTTTACATTCAAGGAAATTATATATATTATGCAACAAATAACATTATATCAGTATCATGTACTAGGTATTATGGGTGCCCATTTAAACTAAAGACAGACCGATCGTGTATTCTTGATGCAAATAACACCTGATCAGAGTTATCATTTAAGATTGTTTTCATTAAAAAAACAACAACAACAAACCTACTGTTTCCTGTAGTTTTCTTTACTGATATGAAGAATAATACAATTTCCCAGATGACTAATACACCCTGTACACAGTTATTGTTCAAGATTTTCCCAACATTGCTTAGACACCAGATATTTTCACCTTGTGTGCTCTTCCATTACCATCTATACCCAGCATGATACAAAAAATTTAAACACACATTAATAAATCACCTAGCCATCAAAAGTGTGTCTTTACAGCTTTGCTCTCATTTATTATTGAAGGACTGCAATGTTAAGCTCAATATTGATATTCCCATGTAACTCTCTCATTTATTTCTAGGTCAGGCTTCAGTGAATGTCTAGATTGTTTCTTTCCCCCTACTGTTGAACAATTTGTGCACTTTTTAAAAGCTTAAGATGCAGTGACTCATAAACTTTTTCTTCTTTTTCAAGAATATTAAGTAGTACTCAGAAATGATTAATACAACAGTCATATATTGTTTTACTTCAGGAAAGGTGAAATTATAGTTCATAAACAAAACATGGTATGTGTTTAAATATTTCATGATTGTATGAGAATAAACATAGGGTATTTCTGAGTGATGTGAAGATAACCTGAAGGTTTTTAATCAATCTGTAAATTGCAGTTAGCTGTACTCTTCAAGTGACAATGTTATAGGCAGCAGTTTGCACCTACATAATTGTGTGAATGCCGTGATTATAATTTTAATGTAGTTTTTGAAATTTAATATGACACTCACTAATAAAGGCTAAAATGGAGTTTCAATGCCTGAGCTATAAACATTGCTTTTCTATTGATTTTTGTTTTTGTGGTCCTCAAAATTCTTTTTTTTTAATTCTTTATTTTTTTTACAGCCCAGACTTTTCCTCCTCCCAGTCTGCCCTCTGACTTTTCCATGTCACATAACCCCCCTCACCCCACCAGACCTCGGCACTCCCTAAGGCTTCAAATCTCTTAAGGGTTAGATGAATCTTCTCTGACTGAGGCCAGACTAGGCAGTCCTCTGCTGTATATGTGTCAGGAGTGGTGGTGGCTCTTATCAGCTGGTGTAGTATGCTGCATCATTGGTGGCTCAGAGTTCTCAGAGTCTATGTTAGTTGAGACTGCTGGTCTTAAGATGGGGTTGCCCTCCTCAGCTTCTTCCAGCTTTTTCCTAATTCAACCACAGGGGTCCCCAGCTTTAGTCCATTGGTTCTGTGTAAGTATCTGCATCTGAATCTTTCAGCTGCTTGTTGAGCATCATGGAGGCCAGTCATGCTAGGCTACTGTTTGTAAGCACATCATAGTACCAGTAATAGTAGCCTTGGGGCCTCCCCTTGATCTGGATACTACTTTGGACCTGGCACTGGAATTCTTTTCCCTAAAGCTCTTCTCCATTTTTGTCCCTGCAGTTCTTTCAGACAGGAAAAATTCTGGGTCAGAGTTTTTGACTGTGTGATGGCAACCCCATTCTTCTACTTGATGTTCTGTCTTTCTACTGGAGGTGGGCTATTCTAGGATATATTAAAAAGAACAGCAAGTTCCCGCACTACTGCCCAACAACTCTCTGGCCTGTTCTTATCTCAGGGAGATTCTCTGGCCCTGAGCTCCTGAAACATCTCTACCTTGCTCACTAGGTTTTCACTGGTGGGCCACTGTCATGCCAGCCCCATGCTTCAAAGCCCCTATGGCCTCTGTGGTGCATATCTGGCAAACCTATGCTTTGCTGACTTACCTTTCTCTCTTGAACTCAGTTGATCCATTGTGTGAAGAAAAACACCACACAAACTTAGTTCAGAAACAATGGTAACTCAGTCTCTGGGCACAATAACTAGAATCCTAATCTTGTAATCCAAATAAAGTCTAAATTCTCAGGTGGCAAATCCTGGTTGCTCCACCATTGAAACTGGGAGACACTAGCAGCTACATCTTGTCCTTATGCTATCCTATCCAAAAAGCCCCTAACTCTCTCCTGCTTCCTCTCTTCCTCCCTCCAACCTGAAAGCCCCACCTACCAACCAAGTGATTGGTCCATTTATTCATTCAGGGGAAGGTTCACAAGAAGTCACCTGAGTATGTGACTCATTCCTGATTCCAGACAACCCCTCCTGGGAAAACAGAATTAACATCAAAATACAGGGAGCACCAGGACCTGATATCCATAACAGTGGGCAATACAAGTTCCCTCTCCCCACTGTAGGGCATTATATCTAAGGGCCCTCCCTTGGAGTCCTAAGAATCTCTTACCTCCCAGGTCTCTGGTACATTCTAGAGGGTTCCACCACCTTCTAACCCCTGAGCTTTCCTGTTTCCATTCCTTTTTTACATTTATTTATTCAATATTTTTATTCATTCATTTATTTATTGTACATGTGTACATGTGCACATGCTTGTTTAAGAACAGGTACTGTGTAGGTAAAGAACTTTAAAGTAACATAAATAAATCAATGTTTACTCAAATTAATGAATGTTATATCAACTTAACTCACAAATTATTATATTTAATTGTGAAAAATAATTTTTACTCAGGTCCCTCCTTCCCTCTGCCTCTTGTAATTATTTAGAGGGAGGGAAAAGGGGTGCAGGATCAACTATGGGGGAAGATAGGAGAAAAGCCCAGAGGGCTAAAAGAATGAATATAAATATGTATCAGCATGGGGTAGATGTGGGGGGGGGGAGCTCAAGAAAGTGCTAGTTACCAGGAATGTGTGACACTCCCAGGACCCAATAGGGTTGACATTAGTTGAAATGTCCAACAGTGAAGAGATGGAACCTAAAGAGACCACCTCCAAATAGACAGACATGGGGCAACTTACCCATCTTCAAAATTCTTGACCCAGAATTGATCCTGTCTAAAGGAAATACAGGGACAAAAATGGAGAACATACTGAATGAAAGATCATCCAGAGACCTGTCCAACTTGGGATCCATCCTATGAAGAGGCCCTGAACTGTGACATTATTCCTGATGGCATGGTTGTCCTCTGAGAGGCTCTACCAGCAGCTGACTAAGACAGACACAAATACTTATAGCCAGACATTGGACTGATGGAGGGTAACCCTGTGGAAGAGTTTGGGGAAGGACTGAAAGGAATTGTGCCCCACAGGAAGAACAACAGTATTAATTAATCCAGAATAAATAATAGTGTCAACTCACTGAGGACCCTCAGAGATCCCAGAGACTAAGCTACTAACCAAAGTACATACATAGGCTTATCTTTGGTTGGGCTACATATGTAGCAGAGGACTGCTTTGTCTGGTTTCATTGGGAAAGGATGCACTTAATCCTGTAGAAACTTGATGCCCCAGAGAAGGGGATGCTAGTTGGGTGAAATGGGGGTGAGTGGGTAAGCAGCCTCTCAGAAGCAAAGTGAAGGGAGGATGGAATGAAGAACTCGTGGATGGGGGGAACAGAAACGGGGGTAACATTTAGAGTGTAAATAAACAAATAATGAAGAATATGTTTTATAAATAAGAATTTATGTTTTAAAATTCTATGAGGAAGTTAAATTATGTTGATATCCATTATTTATCATTATTGTTATTATTAATTTTTATTATTATTATCTTCTATCACTAAACTAAAGAAGCATACATTCTCATCCTAGTAGTAGTTAAGAAATTTTGCCAATTTATTTTATTTTATTATTTTGCAAAGTGAACAGTTTTCTTAAGAAAAAAGGCAAAAGGACTTATGAGAATGAAAAAGGCTCCAAAAGAGAACTACCTAATTTTGCTTATTAAAAAAAGCATAAGTCCATAAATTCATGTTCAGTACATATGATTATCGAAACTTGTCATGCTTAAATTAAAATATGTAATCACATGAATGCAATGACTTATATATAACCTTGAATATTTCTTATGTTGTAGAGAATGCTAAGTTCTCTAAACCTGCTCTATCATTTAATCTTAGTAATTTAGTGAAGAATGTATCATTTATAATCCAATTTTAAATTAAGAAACAAAGGTCAAATAAATTCAGAACTTTAAACATTTACAAAGAAATTGAAATAAAAAAAAAACAGAATTTAATTTTGTATAATCTGATCTCAGAAACTAGACTTCTCACCATGTGTTGAGTTGTAGTACTCAGATCTTAAAAACTCCTGTTTTCCCAGTTAAATCTGTTGAATTAAATTCACACATGTAATCTTTTGTCGATCTTTAATAATAGCACTTTATTAGTTAATTTTATTGTTGTGAAAGAATCCCTTCCCAAATAAATTAAAGAAAAGAAGCTTCCATGGTTCAAGGGATATAGTTAAACATGACAGAGAAGGCATGGTAACTGAAACACGTTGCTCTGCAGTGGGAGGAGAAAGAAGAGGCTTGTTTACAAGCTGCAAAAACACTCAAGCTAGACGTGAGGGAGGTTATAAGTCTCTAGATCTACCTAGCAAGACATCAGTACCATGAGCTATACATCACTTTCCAAAGAGTCTACAACCTCCAAAATAGCACAAACTGGCAGGCAGTTGTTAAGCATCTGATCTCACAGGGGACATTTCACACTAAAATTATAATCAACACCAAGAGCAGAAAATAACAAGAAAAACAATAAATGTATAACCAAAAGTATTAACAAGCTTAACATCTGTTTATTTGGAAAAGACTAATAAAATTTAAAAACAGCTGGCAAGAATGAGAAAGAAAAGGGTATCAATTTCTACCAAATTCTATGTACAGATCTTTGTCACCCTCTCACAATTTTATATTGATGCTCAATGACCAGAGTAAATGTATTCTTTCAAGTGACAATTTAGGAGATTAATATTATTATAAGGTACTCTAAAAAGAGTTCCCTTCTTGGGCTTCTGTCCTATCATGAGAGGATGCAATACACAAGGCACCACCATATTAGATGTAAAGAGCAGACCTCATAATTTAAACTGTGGATGCTTTGATCTGGGATGCCTAGTCTTCATATTGCTGAAAAATAAATCTCTGTGATTTATACATTCTACAATCTCATGTTCACAATAAAGTAGGAGGTTTAGAGAAGATACTCCATGGCTTAATTATTTACCTCTCAGCCATGTTCCCAACACAAATCCATATCCAGAAAAACAGACATCAGGATGCATACAGCAACCCATTTGTGACAAAATCATACTGGAAATCATTATTCGACTACAGCAGAAGTGGTAAAGATATTGTTTTATGAAAAATAAAACTGCTAGAAATATACCTAAAATTATATATAAATTTTACTGAAGCTAGATACCAAAAGCACAAAAGACACACAATTCCCTTACATCACATAAACAATGACCAAACCCAGACACTATTACAGATGCCATCAAGAGCTACTGACAGGAGCCTGATATAGCTGTCTTCTGAGAGGCTCTGCTAGTGCTTGAGTAATGCAGAAGTGGATGTTCATAGTCATTCATTAGATGGAGCACAGGGTCCCCAATGAAGGATCTAGAGAAAGTACCCAAAGAGCTGAAGGGGTTTGCAGCCCCATAGGAGGAACAATATGAACTAACTGGTATCCCTAGAGCTCCTTGTGACTAAACCACCAATCAAAGAAAACACATGGTGGGACTCATGTCTCTAGCTGCATACGTAGCAGAGGATGGCCTAGTCAGTCATCAAGTGGAGGAGAAGCCCTTGGTCCTGTGGAGGTTCTATGCCTCAGTATAGGGGAATGCCTGGGCCAGGAAGTGGGAGTGAGTGTGTAGTGGAACAGGGTCAGGGATAGGAAAGGCGATAGCATTTGAAATGTAAATAAAGAAAATATCTTAAAGAAAAAAATAAAAGAAGGTCTGAGGGTGTAGAAGAGTGATGGGTATTTTGCCTTGGCACATCTAAACACCAGACAAAGCAACAGACCATCGATATATAATAGGCATGCAGTAACCTATGACATTATATTCATTATATTTTCAAGTTATTTTTTTTTAATCTTCTCAGTGTGTTCAGGATGATGACTTATCAACAGCAAAGGCAGACTTTGAAATACTAGTAACACACTAGTTTTTGACTCTTGTCGATTATTATATGAACATATTTACTTTGTGAAAATTCAGTGGACATTTCACTGATGGGATCTTCCCAGAGTAATTTGCTCAATTAACATTTAAAACTTAATATATCAAAACCAAAACTTGTCCTTACTCCAGTGACTGGCTACTCTAACTTGAACACCTATCCTTGGTCGTTTCTCTCCTTGGTCACTTTTGGTTCTGTCATCAAAGTATCTAGGAGTTATTACTACTTTATCTTTCTCCTACCTTTCCATTTATTATTTTTCAGCCATCTCTTCTTTGATAACAGAAGTGTCTCTTTCCTAACTTGTCTCCTTTCATTACAGTTTTGTTCTTTAAATGCTTCTTCTCTATAATATAGTCAAACTTGATTTGCAAGGCCACAACTACAGAGATGGACATAGATCTTACCCACCAAAACCTCAATTTCTCTTAATGTATATTGACCATAATGTAAATCAGAAAACGATGTAATAGTCATGTTCTTGCTTATCTTACCAGTTTCAACCTGCTCCTCCATGCAACATTTATCCATTTTTCTGAGCAGATGCTTGCATTATTTCTTCAACCATACTATATAATCTATCACCTCTAAGATATGTTAGATCTTTCTTCAAGATGCCATAATTTCAAAAATGAAAAGATAAAGCTTATAACAATAAAACATTAGGTCACAATATTGTTGAATGTTGATGTTAAAAAGGTTTTTCTAATGTAGTTTTCCTATTCTATTACCTTTTTGTGTGTATGGTTTGTGGTTTAATATTGCTGCTAATAAAGAATGTGGATATTGTATTCTTCATTTTGAAACCCAATTTTTTTGCAAATGTGTGGTTGTATTATTTCAATTTTTAGAATATTGTTGTAAAAAATAATTACCTCTTTCTCTAGCAGGCAGTGTGATGGTTAAAACATCATTGTAAGTTCTGAAGCACTAGAATGCATAGTTTTATAGATAAAGAAACAGACTATGGCTTGTAGATTCAAATTTATTCCATCTTTCATAGTTTTAAGTGAAATGGGAAAATACAGGAAAGTGAAGAGTGTGGGTGCAGGACAAAGAGCAATATATTATGAGGTGGCAAAATACAAAGTAAAAATACTTAGAGGTTTTGAGGACTCACTAAATAATTTGATCTTTAGTTTTAGTTTTACCGCCGTGACAAGCTATTGGCTAAATTTATTTTTAATCATTAGAATTTCTCTAAGATATACTTAGTGTGGAACATAGTAGTTAGAAACTAATACTTATACCTGAATGAAAAACAGCTCTCAGTTGGAAAGAAATACAAGAGGGTTCTTTCTGAAGCCAAATATGACCAACAATGGCCTACAATATTAATTCTGATTTTTCCCAATTTAATAACCATTTCAGAAAATGTTTACAGTCAAAGAACAAGTGACCACCATATATATATAGACACTTCAAACACATTGGTGGATGTATCAGGTAGGCAGTTCCAAGCAATTGCAGGGACCTCTAGTAGACATATCAGGACTCTGATGTGTTTATCAACTTTTGGGTTATATCAGGGATCTGTTATTAGACCTTAAAGGTTTTTACAATGATAATTAAAAAGATGTCGTATTAGACACACAGGCAAGAAATTGACTCTAAGAAGTGGCACAGATAGCCAGTCCAAGATGATTTGGCTTTGGATCTACC
Source organism: Mus musculus (assembly GCF_000001635.26). Lineage (NCBI taxonomy): Eukaryota > Metazoa > Chordata > Mammalia > Rodentia > Muridae > Mus > Mus musculus. Next base: position 146,423,158 of record NC_000086.7, on the reverse strand, counting down.
ACATTCCTTCAACTCTTCATATCCAAGAAGCTCTAAACAGTACATCAGACATGTTGAGTCCTTGACATAGGTGTGGCAATTTTCGGGTAACATGCTATAAAAGAAGTTATATGTACAGATGAACAAAACATTTCTGAAACTATGCATGAATTCGTATATTAGAAATAGAAGTTTAGATTTGGCATGGTACTTTTTCCACTCCAGAGCATCATTAGGTTTTTATCAAATGGGCAAAACTTTTTCAGAAGACATAAATTTTATTATCAAAGTTATGTTAATCCTCATGTTTGCTAACTCATACTAAGAATAGAGTTAATCTTTAGCTTTGTTTTCCTCATGTAAAAGTTACAGCTTAAACGCATGCATTCTACTCTGAGTAGTACATAAAGAAAATGTCTATGGCAAACTCACAGTACATACTCGTTTCCTCTGTCCTCATAATACTGTTATTTTTCATATTGTTGAAATTCATACCACAGATAAAAAATGAACAGAGAACAGCAGTTCAGAACATTTTAATATGTCACAGCTCCTTGACTATTACTATCTACTATTTAGGCTATAACTCTCATAAAACCTAGGTTGCTGTTGGCTTTTCCGAATACCGAGAAATGCCAAAATGACTATGGATCAGGGAGGATATCTTTGTATACTGTGCCTGGAGGAGTCCAAAAAGTGTGTGTGTGTGTGTGTGTGTGTGTGTGTGTGTGTGTGTGTGTGTGTGTGTGTGTGTGTATGAATATGTGTATATGCAGAGGAAGATATCTGGTGTGTTCTCAGTCATTCTTCATTTTATTGCCTTGAGATAGGGTCTCTGACAGAACAAGAAGCACATAATTTCAGCTAAGATGTCTGGATAGAGAATTTTAAGGAACTGCCTATATTTATTTACCAACTATGAGATTATAAGTATTCAAAGCCATGCCTGATTTTTCATATGGGTACTGGAGATTCAAACATAGGTTCATGTTGTGAATTAAGTATTATTACTCATTGAGTCATCTTATTGGCTGCTTGAAATTTTTCTCAATGATTTTTCCATATGTTTCTGACTGGCAGCATTTCATCATCAATTTGAAAGGTTATAGGATTAGCATACTGATATAGCACAAAACAGCTTACAGGAAAGGTTTTCTGTGGACTTGGTAGATGGAATATAAGTACAAGAAGTTGATGAGACCAAAGTATTATTCTTATCTTTTTTCTTTCTTCAGCTGGAGATAATTTTGAAGAACAGGTCTCATGTAGACGTATACATACATATATACATACACATATACATACATACAAACATGTTTGTGTGCGTGTGTGTGTGTGTGTGTGTGTGTGGTAAAGCTTTTCTGTGGCCAGCTTCAGATTCAGACTGTTGACATCACCATACACTGGAAGTGGCCTCTGATGCTGCCTTTGTTTAAGAACCCTATAGTGAAGGCTGATACAATATAATTGATCATATTTTTCCCTGAAAGTTGTCTAGAGATCTTCATCTATTCTTTTTCAAATGGCATAAATAATTCTTTGCTTCCCTGGAAGGTACCCTCATCTGCTACATAGCAACTTAAATTTTTATATATCATGTTCAAGGTCACATCAAGGTCAATTTTGATTAACATGGCATTCAGATATATAAAACTATGCTAACCTAGGGCATTATTCTTGGCTATTCACTTCTCAGAACTCATGAGACTCTTTCCAACCACACAGGTGGTTACAACATTTACAGTGGGGGTTTTAAGCCCAATTCGTGAAGTCACAGAGATGTGGGTTGTGTGAATCAGCCCTGGGGTCAGTCTTAAGAACAGATGGTATTGGCTAAGCAACTGAAACAACCCTAAATGTGTAGCTGCTCTGCCATTATATCACATGCAGTAGCCTGTAAGCAGAGCATTATGAAGAAAAATGTGTTCATGGGGCCTGAATAACAGCTGAAGCTCATTTAGACTCTGAAATGACCATAGTCATTTACCAGCCCCAAGGTGCCAATCCAACAACTGGTACGGGTTGTAGTAATTTTCACTCCCAGAAATGTATGCTAAAAGTAAATCTTGGATATCACTCTGTTAGTTATGTGTCCAGTTGAAGGACAAGGATTTCTTTTTCAAATATATATATATATATATATATATATATATATATATATATATATAGAGAGAGAGAGAGAGAGAGAGAGATACATATGCATATACACATAGATATACATACAGATATATGTGTAAAGTATAAATCTATGTTCCTGAGAAAGTGCTCTTACAACACTTCAAATGTTTTGAGTGATAGCAATGTTTATTGTTAGATTTCATCTTAATCCTTCAAGATTCTAGGGTGGGAAGAGGACTTAGAAACTGAACCAATCACCAATGACCAATGAACTCATCAATTATACTCAGGTACTGGAATCTCCTTAGAGTATATGGGACAGTTTAGATTGTTAATCTGATTCTGATTCAATTTTGGTACCTGGTATCTGTCTAGAAAATTTACCATTTCACCCAGGTTTTCCAGTTTTTTGTTTTTTCCTTAGACACTCTAAAAATCCAAAGCCATAAGGTCCACATAGTGTCTGGTTTAGTAAACACATGGAGGTTAGCATACTTGGAGTGAACATAGGATCTCTGTGCCTTTTCCTCTGTACTTTGCCATACTCGACTCTTAATATTTCAAATATCCTGAGCAGTACTCTTTGTCATAAGTAAGTCAATGTGAAGTACATATGTTATCTACATATGAGACCTCTTATACTAGCAGTTCTGAACCTGTGGATTGGGACCCCTTTAGCAAAACTTTCTCCAAAAATATTTACATTATAGTCCATAACAATAACAAAATTTCAGTTATAAAATAGCATTGAAAATAATTTTATGGCTGAGGTTACCACAACATGAGGAACTGTATTAAAGAGTTACAGCACTGGAAAGGTTGAGAATCATTGCCTTATAGTGAATTATTGAGCAAAAGATGAAGGTCCCAAGATCCAGGGATTTGTACTTAAATTGGACAGAAATATATATTAGTTGAGCTGATTGTCTTTGGTTCCTAAAGTGAGAGAGCAGATTCAGTTCTGATTCTAGGTAGTGCCAGAACTGGCTGGGGATTGCCTGCCTGGTGTTCAGAGCTGTAAACAATTGTTTGACATAGAAAACCCAAATATTTCATGCCACTAGACTTGTATATAGAAAAAAAAGCTTGTTGTTGTAGTCTATGCAGATGGTAGTTGTGTTGTGAATAGTGGGATGGAAATTGGTTTTTATGAAAATTTTCTGAGTAATACTGTTTTACTTTCTGTAAATATCCAGGATAGTTTGTAAAGAAGAAACTTATCTGGGTTTATTGTTCTGGACATTCAAAATTGCTGAGTCTCATGTGGTGATGGTTTTCTTTCTACCAGAATTCTGAGGTGGCCCAGAAAATTACATGACAAGCTACAGGGAAATTACACATGAAAAGTAGTGTATGGTCTCTGCTCTCTCATCATAAAATCACTTTAATCCAATCATAGGTTGGTCTATCCTCATGAAATTGTCTATCTTCATCACTTTACAAAACTCCAACCTCTAAACTACGTACTAAGTACTTATGCTACTAAGTGTTATGGTAAAAGCAAATTTTCATTCTTGTGGTACATCATAATGGGTCAGGTTTGTACTTTGATCATTTGGGCAATATGAAGCTATCGGTTCTTTTGACTAGGAAATGGAAGAAATTAAATGATAGCTTGAGAAGAATAACCTAGCAGTAGAAAGCAGTGATGCTGAGAAAGAGACAGTTGAGAAACAGAAATTGAATTAGAGACTGTGGAAGATATTTGAAAAGTGATCAGTCTGGTCACTGTTTTAGGTTACAGGGTTTGTATCTGGGTGATAATGATGTTTACCCTACTCATCCAGTGGTATGCAGAGTATATTCCAGTACTCTGAGGGCTAGTCACAAGTTGTAAAGCTTCTAGGTATGGACTGTCTCAACTGCTTTGTGTTCCATGGCATAAATGTTGTAACCAACATTTATTTGATTGTTGGGGGTGAGTGCGATTTAAGGCCCACTTGATTAGATGGGACCCATACCTGAAACTGAAAACCTGATCAAGAACCTCATATTACACAGGTCATGGTCCTAGGGGAAAACCTATTATTCTGTTAAAGGAACAGAGTGATAAAAGGGCTTCTAATGAGATACTGCTATACCCACATACCAGTGTCTCATAAAAACATCACAAGAGAAGCTACTGCTTGCAGTAGATGGGAACTAATATATAGACCCATAAGTGAACAATGTGCAAAGAGTGAGAGAATTTGGAACATTCACGAGTAAATTATCAAATCCTTCCCTCAAGGCTCCAGCATCTATGTGGACAGACAAGAAGACAAAATGTTTATAAGAGACAGATGTAATGGATGACACCTATGTGTCTTCCTGAAATAATAGGAATGACACCAACATGAACTCGCAAACTAGGGCAACATGCACAGTTTCTGTGCAGTTTCAAGCCAGAGAGGTTCCAAACACTAAGAGGGGAAAGTGGAAATGGGTTTCACCCGTAACCAAGAATTTATCTGCTATTGATACCCAATGTCAAAGGAAAATAAGTTTTCTTCACTGGAGTGTTGCAGTATACATCAACCACACTTTAGGGAAGGTGCCATGCCTAGATGTTTGGTCAAATAAAATTAACTCAATGGAATTTTTGTAGATATTTGGCTTCATTTTACATATTTGGCTTTTGATCTTTGGCCTGTTTGGCTTGATTTTCATTTTGTGGGATTTTTTTTTTATTTCTTGCTGTTTTGGTTGTTTTCCTTTGAGAGAGAGAAAGAAAGAGAGAGAGAGAGACAGCCTATGTGCAGGAGAATGAAAATGCAAAGTTGGATGACTATTTAAGTTGGGGAAGATCCAAGAGGATGAGAAAACATGATCAAAATATATTGCATGAATATATGTAATTAAAATTCATAATCAAATATATATATATGTATATATAAGTCTAAATGATCAGTAGTGTTTATTTGTCATTTCATTATACAAATTACATTTCTAAAAGGATGTTTTCCCAGTAATTTTCTTTTTGACCTCAAGAATGATGTAATGCTTGTGATTGTTATAAATAACTGTGGTCAAGGATAATTGTTTCAGATTAGCTTATTTAATCCTTATGTTTTTTGCTTTTAATCACAGTATGTTTAAGACTATGAAGGCTAAGGCTTTACAAAACTCAAGCATGCAGAGGGTAGGTAGGTGCAGTCATACCCCTAGCCAAAGAGCTGCAGTTGATAGTTGCAGGAAGGAGATTCAGGTATCTTCAAGGGTGTGTCATGTAATTGGCAGAGAACATCCACTGATGGCAACATATATAAGAGTATTTCTTTTTCAGCACAAATTGTATGTGATAGCTTAACAAAAAGAAGAGGAGGGAAAGGAGGAAGCACAAAGTTGGGGTGTAGAAAGGGGGCAAAATACCCCATTTTCAAGACAAAGTCTCACTTCTATTCATATTACCCTAGATACCTCTTCTTTTCCTGGCAGTCATACTCTAGCCCTATACTTGCCAAGTTTGTTCTCAGATGATGTTTCATGACTATATCTATTTTTTAATTAATTCCTTGCTTCTCGTTATAAATTTTCACACAGTGATATTTAAACTCCCTAGATCCTCTTCTCAATCTCTCTGTTTATTCCCATTGTGATTCTCTCTAATTGTTTGTGTAATCTTTTTTGATCCGGACATTTTCTACCATTTGTATCCATTCAAGTAATTATCGAATGACCCATTTTTCTCATGGCCTAATATGGAATCTGTAGTACCTGGACATTTACCTACTGGAACTTAACATTTATTTTGGTAGTATAAGGATATAGGCTTTGGGGAAATGATTAAATCATAAACTACTCCCTCATAAGAAAAGATTAGTTCCCTTATATGTGATTTAGAACCATAGTGTTAATTAACTTCTTTGGAAATAAGAAGATGCAATGGCAATGTGTTATTCTTGAAGCAGAGAGTCAGACTATCAAATGCTGAATTTTCTTTTGTTCATAATGTACTTGATTGTTTGCAAAAGAAGATATAATTCAGATTTTAAAATATCATGTAGCCAATACTGTGGATTTTAAATTTCTGCACAGTGTCTGAAGAATTTGCTCCCAAGAGTGTGTATTTACACATAGTTCAATACTCCAACATGTATTTATTCTTTTCTCTAGAAATGTATTTGACTGCTGACATTGAATCTATATTGGATATAGTTTTCTCTAAATAGTTCAGCTACTTTTCCAAAATTCAATTATCATATTTGTTTATAATTTATTCCCCAAAGATGCAAACTTCATATCTAGCAAAGAAATCAATACTATATAAAAATAAACAAGAGAGGATTAAGGACTTTGCTGCAAATAGGGAATAAAAAACAAGTCTCTTTGAAACTAATGTGGACTATAAAACAATCTAAAGAATTAGAATGGAGAATACCTTGGAGCTATGAATATTTCCATATAGGTTAAAATATGCATGAAGGGCAGGGAAATTTTGGTGGTAGAATATTTGCACAGCATGTATGCAGCTCTTTATTCCATTTGCACTGTTTGAAGAAAAATAATATACAGTACATCATTATATACATGAATATTCATAATTTTTTCTTTCTATCTCAGTTTCTTTCACATCAGAATTCAAGCCCTGTCAGGACTCTGCAAAAGAAAATGATCATTGGTTTTGATGTCAATTTGGCACAATCTAAATTAACCTGAGCAGGGAATCTCAATGAGAAGTTGTCTATTATGTTGTTTTGTGGGAGTGGGTGTAAAAAATTTTCATCATTGGGTAAATTTGGTGGGCACTATTTTGGTCTAGGCATTTATCAGTTTTTGCAAAAAAAAAAAAGATATAATTTCTAACAAATACAATCTTCTATGTTTTTCTGTTTTTCTTTGTTTCAAGTTGATATTTTCAATTTAATCTTTTATTAGAACTTTATACATCACTCCCACTCCTTCTTTTCCAGCTCAGTGCCTCCCATTCATCATGGTCTGGATCTTGGGTTGAGTGACAAGGAGCCTGTTGAGTCCTGGCATATATGGAAGCATTTATTCTCTCTCTGGATATGAATATCTCCTTTATGTTCCCACTTTGCCTTCTCTGCAGTTATAGAATATAACTTGGAATAGTGGATTATAATAAACTTTCTTCCCTACATTGCTTTTTTACTCACAGTAGCAGAAAGAAAACCTAGAAAAGAGATAATATGATAAAATAATGGTTTTAAATACAAGAAATACACCATGGTCAGAAATTTGGTTTAAACCCCCTAAAATTACATCATGGTTATTTAAAATGAGCTCATTGCAATTCTTCATATTATGCTTTGCCCAGACCACTCCATCTAGAAATAAGTGGCCATTCCCTGAAAGTTTCCTGCATGTTTTGCACTCTAACATAAATGACAAGCTCTTGTGTACATGTTTTGTTCTTTGACCAAAGATTATACAACTTAAAGGAAGATATTATATCTTATCTTCAAATTTTCAGTATTTATTAGTGTCCCATCTATCAAACCGATTGTAAATACTCCTCTCTGTGGAACTATTGACTTCTGATATATTATAGTGAGCGACAGTGTTATGGGTAGCCTTAGTGCTGTTTGTATTTTGATGTCAATTCTGTTTCCCCAAGAAGGGCTGCCTGAGATGGGTAGTGAATCACACACTCAAGACTTCATGTGACCCTTCTAATGAATAAAGAAACAAATCCCTGTGCAAGTAGGCAGGACTTCCAGGTCAGAAAGAGGGACAGTGGAAGAGGAGATGAGAAAGAGCTGGAGGACCAGAGCATGGAGGGGAAAATGTAAATAGTAGAAACCCCATTTCAGGTGGCAGATCTGTTTGGATCCGCACATTGCTGGTGATAGCGTAATTAGATTTTTAAATATTTCATGCTACAGGACAGTTACTATCTTTAGTCATATGTACAATGTTAACCCCACCAGCCTCTGGTGAATTCATCTAAACATGTGGCTACAGTGATGATCCTGGATAAAATTAGTTGATCATGAAAGAAGATAAAAAGTCATATATGTGGAGGGGATTTGTAGGACGAAGAGAGATGATAAGGGTGAGAGTGGAAAGAGAGACTGAAGGTCAAAGTAAACAGAATACATTATATATGTTTATGAAATATAAAAGAACAAATTATATCAATTAAAAAAGACAAGGCCAAAAGGGTAGTCGTGTTTAAAATAGAAGTCATTCATTCATCACTTATTTATGAGGTCCAGAAGTGTTTATAAAGAAGCCAGGTTGTGCAAGGTATGCTTCTAATAGAAGGCATGAAGTGATTAACAAGAAGTATGGGCTTCACTCTCAAGGAGTTCATGTTCATATAGGAAAGAAAAAGAGCAACAGGGATATATATATATATATGAAAAAGCATATTAATAGCTGCCAATGACTAGAAACTACAAAATTCATTCATTATTCTACTTTAAAAGCTATTGTGAGCTTGATTCAATGGTATGGCATTAATTCTAGCTACCTTAGGTTTTGAAACAGTATATTTCTGAATGTCTCTGTCTGTACTCTTTTCTCTGTTTCTGTCTTTGTCTGTCTGTCTGTCTGTCTGTCTTTGTCTCCATTACTCACTCCCCACCTCCTCCTCCTCCTCTTGATTTATTCCTTTTCCAATTCCTCCTCTTCTTTTCTTACTGAGGAGTTGGAAATCAGTCTGAAATGTGAGATGCAATTCTCTTTACAAAACAAAACAAAAACCTATTGCGGCACTTGACTTCTACAAATGAAATCCTAAAAGCATCACATTGTATGTAAAGATCCTCCATCAACTGAAGAATAGGTTACTTCTTCAGACACTTGGCTGTTACTTAAATAAAAGAGCAAATAGTATATTATTGATCATCAACTATGCACTGAACATTGTTCTGAGAACTTGGCACTATAGACAAGGCTAAGCTCCTAAGTCTCTTTTGAACATGAAAGATAAAATAAATGGTACAATAGGAAACATTTTAAGTGCAAAAGGAGACTGGAAAAAGTAACGCATGGATAACTCATAGAGTAGGGAACTTTGAATGGAAGTAAGTGTTTACCAGAAAAGGCTATTTCACTTGAAGAGAAACAATACCAAACAAAAAAAGTTAGTAATTACATGTAATTACATTGTACAATAAGGAATAGAAGTATAGGAAGGATTCAATACTAAAGTGTGAAGGTCTTTAATCAGTTAGGGCACTTAATTTTGTGAAATTAAAAAAAGGTCTTTGTAGAAGTGCTAATTCTTCACACAATATTATTTATTATCTTACACATGTATTTGCTAGTATTTAGGATAAGACACTCTTCAACAAATTGTGCCTTCCCTATTTTGTAAATTGAGTGCTTTGCTTCTGGATGTTAATATTAGCTAAAAGAGTAATGGGCTTATTAAGTATCAGTTCCATGCATTCTTACTCATCTAAAACACAAAATCAAGGGAGAGTAATTTGACAACTCCTCCCTTTTTGGTAACCCATTTAAGAGATCTTATGGTGATTGTTTATCCAATAATTTTATTGAATGCATTACTGAATTCCCTAAAATTGTAATATCAGTTAGTGCTATTCTGTGCATAATATTTGATTTGATCATTTGCCTAATTGCCTTCAATTGTATATGAGTACTTTATAAATCCACAAGTCTGTTTCCTCTGGGAAGTTTTCAATGCTACTTGAAATTATGGGATTTTGCAGCTTGTTTTAGAATGCCAGGCATAAGCAAAACAGCATCATGGGTCTCATTTTGTTCCTTTTGAAATCTCTAATGTTTGTGCTATCACTGTGATAGTGAGAGACAGAGGAATAGCTACTGACTATTGTATAAGTCAACTTTTCTCACCATTTTTCAAGGCAGGAGATAAGATTAAAAACATCTGCCAAAGAAAATTCATTATAGTTTTAAGATAAAGGAATGTATGGGACTTTCCACCCTTTCTTCCAGATGAAAAAACAGAGGAAAAGTGAATACTTATTTGCCCCTACTTAGAATTGGGAACAAAACACCCATGAAAGGAGTTACAGAGACAAAGTTTGGAGCTGTGACAAGAGGATGGACCATCTAGAGATTGCCATATCCGGGGATCCATCTCATAATCAGCTTCCAAACGCTGACACCATTGCACACACTAGCAAGATTTTGCTGAAAGGACCCAGATATAGCTGTCTCTTGTGAGACTATGCTGGGGCCTAGCAAACACAGAAGTGGATGCTCACAGTCAGCTATTGGATGGATCACAGGGCCCCCAATGGAGGAGCTAGAGAAAGTACCCAAGGAGCTAAAGGGATCTGCAACCCTATAGGTGGAACAACAATATGAACTAACCAGTACCCCGGAGCTCTTGACTCTAGCTGCATATGTATCAAAAGATGACCTAGTCGGCCATCACTGGAAAGAGAGGTCCATTGGACTTGCAAACTTTATATGCCCCAGTACAGGGGAATGCCAAGGCCAAATACGGGGAGTTGGTGGGTAGAGGAGTGGGAGGGGTAATGGGGGACTTTTGGGATAGCATTGGAAATGTAAATGAGAAAAATACCTACTAAAAATATAAAAAAAAATCAGTCAACTAATATTGGTTCTGATACTTGTCCAGGTGACTCAAACCTCTCTTTGTATATACAAGTAGCTCAGATTACAAAAAGGTTATTTTACTAAGGCACTAGAAATTAATCAATCTCCCTGATGTAATACCCCCTAGCCAAGTTTCATCCTGGAAAGACACTCTTCTGTGGATTGCAGTTTGGAAAGCAGATGTTGCTGAAAGCATCCAGGCCAATTACAAAAGCAACAAAATTAAGCTTGTCATAAATTCATTCAAGAGAAAATAAGCAATATTCTTTCTGTGTGAAACAAACCACCGCATATAAGAATGTTTTATGTAACTGACAGAAACTTAACAAAATGAAAATTAGTGCACTTAATTGGATGAAAACCAAATTGACAAGCCTGTGTGTGTAGACCCAAGCATATGTAATGACCATCAGAGGTGATTTAAATAATCACAACTCTAAAATGAAGCTCCTGATTATTTCGAGTAGGGAATTAGGCTATGTGATCTATGCGGCAGCTGTGACAGGTAATAAAAGAGAATTTCCAATAAAAAGGCACAGCACTGCATAATTATGTCAAAAGAAGGAATAAAGCGAAGATTCATTTGAATTTGAACTTATAGTTAGCAAAGATAGCTTTATAGAAATAGGAATAGGAAAAATCCACACCCCACCCCCAAATTAACCAGAGATACTCATAGACCCAAGAGTTTTTGTTTTGTTTTGTTTTGTTTTGTTTTATCTATTTTCTGATGTGTTTATAGTAACTGTAATCAATCTTCATGCTTGATTACTTTGGTTCTTCTCTAAAGTTTAATTTTCTGTACCAATACACAGGAAGAACAAAATACATCTAATTTCCTTCCAGTACAACTCTTCTTTGTTCCATCTCTCATTAGCCCAATTCCTAGAAAATTAATTGATAGGAGAAATGAAAGGCAATATATGTAATATGTTTTAAAAACATGTAAAATCTATATCTTACAGATTCCAATGAAAACAGTAAGTACTCTGCCCAAGAGATAATTGGACAATAGTCCAAGTAATATCATTTGTTTTCCAAAGTCTATGATGTCATATCAAACTTATAAAACAACCCTAGTCATTTTTTTCTTGTGCCTAGAAAAGGAAGTTTAAAAGCCTCATCAAATCTGATATTTAAGAAAAAAGGGTACATGCAGAAATATTTTAGATATTTATTTTCTTATTAAATAGCATGCATGCTGATTGTACTTCACAAAACATTTTTTTCAATCATTATGGCTAAGAACTTTATTATAAGGGAAATTCTACCTGTCACAACTCTTCAGCTAAACGATAACACATTGTATTAAACAGAAACTTAAAGAAGGAAAATAATTGTGTTAATTTTTTATTGCTGGCACCATGTAACTATATCTACAGGGCTTAAGGCAATACAATTTCTTCTTTACTCATAATTCAGCAGATAAAAAACCTAAATGTTTAACAATGCTATGATCAAAGAAAGTATAAGCTAGTATTCCTCAGCTAAAGACTCTCAGAAGAAGTACACTGCCATGTTGATAGGTGTTCATGCCACATAACCATAAGTCCAGTACACCATTATTGAGGTGCTAAGCATGTATCAAGGCAAGCACTTTGACAATGAGTTACACCCTGAAACATTTGTGAAAACATTCTTGAGGTTAGATCTTGAAAATTTGCACAGCTATGATGCTTTTTCAGTGTATCATCAGTGATAAGATTAGTTCTTCCCAAGATTCAAACTTATTTGATTTCTCCCCCTGTCCCATTTTTCTTGTGCTAAGTTTGAGAAAATTCTGATTAAATTAGGTCCAACCAGGTGACCTAATTTTGACCAGAAAATTCTCCTGTTTAACATAGTATACTTGTAACTACATTTATAAATTCCTCTTTTCCAAGTAAAATAATGTTAACAGATTCTGAGATTAGAGCAGATAGATGAAAACGAATAGTTTGTGTTACCATAGTAGCAGACCTAAGATCAGAGAACTAGAAAATGATGCAACCACTTTATACAGTTCTTCACCATACAGTTCACTATACAGTTGGTCAATGCATTTCCAGCTACATAACAACAGATTAATGAAACTCTTATTTAGATCTTAAATATCCCCTAAAGGCCATGGACTTGAGCCCAACATCACATGACTGCAATATTTTAGGAACACTAACATGTGAGGCATAGTGGGAGATGGTCAGGTTTTTGAGAAAGTGATGTTGACACTATATATGGGACCATGGCACTTCGACTCTCTTTCTTTGTTCATATTCCATAATAGTAGTGGTTTTCTCTGGCTGTTAAAAACTACATCCAAAATGGTTCTTTTACTATAGGGACAACTTTCCAAGTAAAACAGTAATTTGTTACCATTGTTTTTTATATTCAAGGACATTGATGCAAGACATTAATAAATGATGGCCAGTTTACAACAGAAATTTCAAATTGGTTAAAGGAACTCTAAACTAAAAGCTTGAACACTGGAAGGAATAGAAACTAAGATGTGCCATGTCTCTTGTAAATTAAGCTCTTTGAGAGACTCTTCCATATTATAAAAGAAGTAACAGTCATAAAATTATATCAATAAAGCCAATAGGGAATTTATTACTTAATTTAACGTATATTTCCATTAACTCATTAGCAATAAATATTAAATTTAATAGGATTAACTTTGTACATTGATCATATCCAACCTCCCTTCATTCACTCTTGTCAACCACAACATGACTGCTGGCTTCTAGTAATCACTAAGTAATGACATTGTACAGCACATAAATAACAGTAAAGGTACTTCTATACTTAGTGTGCACAAAACTTTGGGTTTTATATAACCTTAAACACGCAAAATATTGTATTAAGATAATCTGTATAGCTTATATATAAGATAGTTTATAATTTACAGCAGTTATTAAAGTTAGTCTAGTTATTATAATTTCTAATGTCTTTGAAGTGATTTATAGTGATGAGTGACTTTAAACCACACTGCAGTGAATAAATACACTATGCCAAACATCACATGAATAATTATCTGTGATGCCAAGCTTTTTCAACTTGATATAATACCAAATCACTTGGGGAGAGAGTTTCAGTGAGAAGTTGTCTAGGTTGTGGTGATATGTAGGCCTATCTGTAGGGATTGTCTTAATTAAGTTAATTGATTTGGGAAAATTCAATTCAGTGTATGGGCAGAACCATTCTTGAGGGAGAAGTTAAGGAACTACATACTAGTTGAGAAATCGAGCTTAGTATAAGTAAACAAATCAGCATGACTGCATTTACTTCTGTTGGTGGCTGTGGGTATCAGTAGAAACTTCAAGTTCTTCTTGCTGTGAGTTTCCTGCTATAATGAACTATAGTCTCCACTGAATAGTCCCCTTTCTCTTGTAAGTTGTGTTGTGTTAGCCAGAGCCAAGCAGCTCCATGACAGGCTGCAAATTGGCAATTCAGGAGAATAGTCCTGAGTTTCTGTTTACCATAACTAGAAAAGTCCAAAACAAGTCAATTCCAGGATAAACCACACCTCACACAGAGCCAATCAGGTGCTGCCAGAAGCTTCCCCACCACTTAGCCTGAGCCAAGGATAGTTTATCAGAAATGGTTCTGGAAAGACCCCAAAACTCCCTCAAAGCCCTAGCCAATCCTGAAGATACCCATATACCTGGAAACCGAGCCAATCAGTCTAGGTAAAGATTACCCACTCCTCCCTGGAAGTCCCCTAACAGGTTTTTAAAAGGGAGCTTGCAAGCCCACTCAACATTTCCATTATGATGGATGAATACATTCTGGTAACTTCTGCAGAATAAACACTCTTTGCATACTATTTGAGTCTGGGTTGTTGTCTTAGTTAAGGTTTTACTGCTGTGACACCATGATCAAGGAAACTCTTATAAAGACAACATTTAATTGGGGCTGGCTTACAGGTTCAGAGGTTCAATTCATTTTCATCAAGGCAGGAACATGGCAACATCCAGGCAGGCATGGTATAGGAGGAACTGAGCATTCTACATCTTCATCTGAAGGATGATAGCAGAATACTCACTTCCAGGCAGCTAGAATGAGGGTCTTAAATTCCACACCCACAGGGACACTCCTACTCCAACAAGTCCACACCTACTCCAACAGGGTCATACCTTCTAATAGCGCCACTCCCTGGGGTAAACATATACAAACCATATTATTCCACTCCCTGGACCCCATAAGCTTGTTCAAACATATGAGTCTATTAGGGGTCATACCTAAACATAGCATAATACAAAATGCATTTAGTCCAACTTCCAAAATCCTCATAGTCTATAGCAGTCTCAACAATGTTAAAATTCCAAAGTTCAAAGTCTCTTCTGAGATTCATCCAATCACTTAACTGTAATGCCCAAAGCAAGAGAGGCAACCAGCTGGGCAGACTTCAAACTCTGCAACTCCATGTATAATGATGACAAAACAGTCTTCATATTTCCAACTCCTTTATCATCTTTGTTAACTGCAACAAACTTCTTTATCCTGGGCTGGTTCTACTCCCTATTAGCAGCTTTCCTCAGCAGATATTCCATGGCTCCGGCATCTTGAAAATCTTGGGGTCTCCAAGTCAACTTCAACTTCACAGCTTCTTGTTTCAATATCTGGAACCCACACCTGATATTCTGTGCTCCTCCAAAGGGCTTGCATCATTTCTCCAGCTCTTCCCTCTGTAGCACTTTAGGCTCTGGTTGACTCTACTCCATTGCTGGGTGATGTTCACGGTGAACATGCCATGGTACTGGCAACTCCAATCTTCTACTGGGATCTTCTGATGCAACTAGACTTCCCCAAATAGCCTGTTATAGTCTCTCTTCATGATGCCAAACTTCAGCTTCTTTGCAAGACCCTTTCAGTCCTAGGCCATGAACTGCAACTGAGGCCCTATCTTCACCAATGGCATTTCCAGGCCTCTCACAGTACTAAGCATCAGCTGCTCTCCATGAACCCTTTGTACCCGGGTAGTTCTTACACATTACCAAATCCAGCTGAAGTATGAGGTATAGCCTTGCCTATCTCTAGAACACAGCTTCTTTGTGCCTTTAGGAAACACTTCCCAGAAGATTTCTCCTCAGTTATGCTGTTCTCTTTTAGTCACCACTAATTTCTTAGCTCCAACTAACCATCATCAATTTTCCTAGCAGTCCCTTCTATTTTTGACTCTAAAGCCAGAGCCACATGGTGAAAGCTACTGAGTTCTGCTCATTGCTGGGGCTGGAACATGGCCTCCCTGTTCTACTACATTATACCAAAGTTCCTGTTTTCCAATTACTTCACTGAGTAAGCATGGCTGTCCTGAAACTTGTTCTGTAGACTGACTTTGTATTCAGAGATCTGCATGCCTGTTTCCTAAGTGCTGGTATTAAAGGTGTGGTCCACCACACCAAAATTAGGCTATTCTTTATTTAGAACTTGCTATGTACCAGGCTGTCCTTAAACTCAGAGATCTGCTTGCCTCTGTGACCTGGAATTTAAAATTTGTACCACCTTGCCTGGGCCTAAGCTTTTCATGGATACTATTCCTCTATCCAGATCAGAGAACTGTGTCTTTCATTTCTGGATTGCATTCATTCCAGGTTAAGAGTCCAAGTAAAAACAATCAAGTAATAATGATGCCTAATATGACATAACTATTCCTAGTTCAATGGTAAAGGCATAAACGATAAGCTTAGTTGGATGGGATCTTGCCACAAAGTCACCACTCTCTTATTTTGTTTATCTCCTTGAACACAAGATTCTGCTCCACTTCACTTTCTGGTGCCCCTTTATTACTTAAACCATATATTTTTTTCTTTCTAAGCTTGCTATGCTTGTTCAAAATACTCTTCATGAGACTTAACCAGAGAACAAAGTTTCTGTTGAGCTTTTTTGAAACCTCCTTTGTCAATGCAATTAATATAAATATGTTTACCTTAACTTCAGGTAGAGTCTTAAGACAAGGGCAAAACCCAGGCACATTCTTCACCAAAATATCACAAGAACAGTCTCTAGTCCACATTTTAAAGTTCTCTTCTGAAACCCTGAGAGCCAGGCTTCACAGTTTAAATAATCCTCACCAACAAAGTCTTCCATAATCCTCCTAGGATTGGCCATTAAGCTCCACTTGAAGCATTCACTTGCTTTCCAAATCCAAAGCCCCCAAATCCATATTCTTCCAAACAAAAGCATGGTTAAGTCTATCACTGCAAAACCCTACTCCTGGCACCAATTTGCTGTCTTAGTTAGGGTTTTATTTCTGTGAAAAGACACCATGACCAGAGCAACTCTTATAAAGGACAACATTTAATTGGATACAGAAAATGTGGTATATGTATACAATACATGTCTACCCAGATATTAAAAATGATGACTTCATAAAATTCTTAGGCAAATGATTGGAATGAGAAAATATCATCCTGAGTGAAGTAACCCAATTACAAAAGAACATACATGGCATGAACAAACTGAGAAGTGGATATTAGCCCCAAAGCTCAGAATACACAAGATACAATTCAAAGACCACATGAAGTTCAAGAAGAAGGAAGATCAATGTGTGGGTGCTTTGGTCCTTCTTAGAAGGGGGAACAAAATACTCCAGAGAGCAAATATTGCAACAAATTGTGGAGCAAAGACTGAAAGAAAGGTGATCCAGAGACTGCACCACCTTAGGATCCATCACATATACAGTCACCAAAACCAGAACCTAATTTGGATGCCTACAAGAGCTTGCTGACAAGAACCTGATACAGCTGTCTATTGAGATGCTCTGCCAGAGCCTGACAAATACAGAGGTGGATGCTTGCAGCTAACCATTGGACTGAGCATGGGTTCCCCAAATGGAGGAGTTAGAGAAAGGACTGAAGAAGCTGAAGGGGTTTACAACCCCACAGGAAGAAAAAGAATATCAACCAACCAGACCCCACCCCATAGCTCCCAGGGACTAAACAACCAAACAAGAAGTACAGATGGAGTGACTCATGGCTCTAGCTGCACATGTAACAGAGGATGGTCTTGTTGGGCATCAATAGGAGAGGTGGCCCTTGGTCCTCTGAAGGCTCAATGCCTCAGTGAAGGTTAATGGGAGGGTGGGGAGTTGGGAGTGGGTGGGTGGGTGGGGTTACACCCTCATATAAGCAGGGGGAGAGGGTATGGAATAGGGGGCTTCGAGGGAACCCAGGAAAGGGGATAACACTTGAAATGAAAATAAAGAAAATATCAAAAATAAAATAAAAAATGTCAAACAAACAAACAACCTAATGACTTCATTAAATTTTTAGGCAAATGGATGGAACTAAAAAAATATCATCCTGAGTGAGGTAACCCAGACACAAAAACACACATGGTAGGTATACACTGATAAGTAGATATTAGTTGAAGAGCTCAGATTACCTACAATACAACTCACAAATTAAAGCGCTTAAGAAGATGGAAGAGCAAAGTGTAGATGCTTCAGTCTTACACAGGAGGAGGAACAAAATAATCGCAGGTGGCAGAGGGAGGGAGGAACTTGGAAGGAAGAGATGAGGGAGAGGGAAAAAGGGGACAAGATCAGGTATTGGAAAGTACAGGAGTGAAGTAGAGAGGGTCAGGAAATTTAATAGAAGTATTTACATTGGGGGATGTGGAACTGGAGGTAGCCACAAGAATGTGAGAGGCTCCCAAGACCCAAAGCAAATGACTTTGGCCAAGATGAGCAGCATATGGCAGATAAAACCTTTAGAGTCTACCTCAAGCAGATAGGCATGGCAGATAGGCATGGTACCCACTAGAAGGATGAGGCCACTCACCCATCTCAAATTTGTTAACCAGAAATGTTCCTGTCCAAATGAAAGATAGGGACAAAAATGGAGCAGAGACAGAAGGAAAGGCCATCCAGAGACTGCCCCACCTAAGGATCCATTCATTCTGCAGATACCAAACTCTGATACTTTTGCAGATGCCTAGATGCATTTGCTGATAGGAGCCTGGTATAGTTGTCCCCTGAGAGTTTCTAGTAGCACCTGACCAATACAGATGCAGATCCTCACAGTCAACCATTGAACTAATCACAGGAAACCCAATGGAAGAGCTAGGGGAAGGACTGAAGGAGCTGAAGGGGATTGACACCACATAGGCAGAGCAATATCAACTAACTTGACTACACAGAGCTCCCAGAAGCTAAACCACCAACCAAAATGTAGACATGGAGAGTTCCATGGCTTCAGATACATATATAGCAGAGGATTCCCTTATCTGGCATCATTGGGAGGGGAGGCCCTAGGTCCTATGGAGGCTTGATGCCCCAGTGTAGGGAGATGCTAGAGCAGTGAGGTGTAACTGGGTGAGTGGATGGAAGAGGACCCCCAAAAGGGCAAATGGGAGGGGAAGAAGGAGGCTGGAATGGGGAGTTGTGGAAGGGTAACTGGGAAGGGGGATATCATTTGAAATGTAAATGAATACAATGATTAATAAAAATAATAAAAATAGGAATTTTAAATTCGGGGTATATCCATGTAGAAATGTAGATTGGTCACTTTCTGAAAATGTTTGCAGAGACCAACATTTGAATATAAGATACTTTGTCCTCGAATGTCACTATTAATGTCCTTCAGACTTCCTTGGTCTCTGTTCCTCAATCTTAGAAATCCTTACAAAGGTCAAAATCAAATCAAGGTCTTACTTTGAATCACACCCCCCACCCCATGCACACACACATACATAATACCTCTGTTCCTTTCCAGCAGACACATGTTCATGTGCCTGTTCACTCCATATTGTGTTTTACTTTTTTTAGTTTTAAGATTATAATACAATTAAAATATTTGCTCTTTCCTCATTTAACCACATTGTATATCTATCCTTACACTATTGCAAACAAATGGCCTCTTTTTTCATTTTTTAAATATATATATCCCTCAATAAAACAGGCTCAGTCTGTACATTATTGCTTAAATTTGCATTTCCAGGGCTGAACATTTGATATTACATAAGCATTTGTTGCGGTTTCCTTACTAACTTGTGTTAGACTGAGGCCTCATGGGCTCTTTCTCATCCACTTTGGCATGTCATTATTATTGTCCTTGTTCAGCTCATGTTTGGATAGTCTTGAAGAGACTTTGTTGATGTACCTATGACATGACTAGGACACAAATTTTCATAGTAAACTCCCTGATCTTCTAGCTCTTAGAATCATTTTGACACTTCTTCTGTAATGTTTTCTCCACCATAGAATCAGTAGAGTTTTGTGGGTGTGGCAGACTGGTCTGTATATCTCTATAATTCTATTTGTGGTTTTCCTCTAATGGTCTCCTTCTGTTACAAAAACAATTTTCCTTGAAGCCTACACTTATCAGTGGTCAAAAGGACAAATATTTAGTTTTCTTGTTTGTTAGGGATTATGATGGTATTGAAAAGTTGTGGTTGTAAGAACTGACTTGAATACTTCCTTCCTGAGGATAATCTTTGATGGTACTGGAAGGGCCATGCAAAATTCTAAAAGAGGTCATCAAGCAACAGTCCTACCAAGTTATGACACTTGTGAGCCACAATGATGACCAGGATGACACACGCGCGCACGCACACACACACACAAACAAAAATAAAACAAAAAACAACAACAACAACAAAAAAAAACAAACCTAAGGATACACACATACCTTGTGAATAACCATCAGTTCTCTACTTGCATTTAAGATTCCATTTTTTAACAGGAGAGAAAACACACCTGGTGCTGGAAACCTAGCTTGTTTCTTACAAACTTCATTTTTCTCTATCATCCTTCGTTCTTTACCTCCACCCTTCTTCAGTTCTTTCCTTCCTTCCTTCCTTCCTTCCTTCCTTCCTTCCTTCCTTCCTTGTGCTTGGCTATTATTACTTAGTGACTAAGACATGCTCAGAAAGCACCATATCATTGAATTAAATATACACTTCCAGCATACAGTTCTTCATGTACTTTGTATAATGAATTTAAAAGGGGGTCAAGAACAATATATGTTCTAAAAGTTGTGAAATAAAATGCTTTTATTAATTTAGTTTAGCAGCCAGGCCTGGTGGCACATGCCTTTAATCCCAGCACTCAGGAGGCAGAGGCAGGCGGATTTCTGAGTTCCAGGCCAGCCTGGTCTACAAAGTGAGTTCCAGGACAACCAGGGCTATACAGAGAAACCCTATCTCGAAAAATCAATAATAATAATAATAATAATAATAATAATAATAATAATAATTTAGTTTAGTAAGATAATTAGCATCATTGAAAATTTATGTTCAATGTACATGTGATGTGAAATTAAGGGTGCTTCATTTCTTAAATAAGTAGAATATTTGCAAATCTGGCAGGAAATGATATATTATACTTAATTGAGGCTCTATCCCGAGCTTTTGTCCCCGCTGGCAAGAACACACTCAGGACAACCGGAATCTTCACAGCAAAGCTTTTATTGCTTACTTATCAGGAGGGAAGACCCTGAACCGGGAAAATGGCGCTGCTTATATAGCCCGCAGCGTGACGTTTCAGCACCTGATGTGGCATGACAGCTCCTGATTCATTGCTCGCCCATCACCCCATTACTACGCTGCGAGATGGGCAGTGACTAGGCGTGAGTTCACTCTTGCACTTGCGCATAAGGCTTGTTTACTAGTTAGGCACAGTGGAACCTCGCGGCAAGGCTCTCCACAAGGCTCCAGTAGTATATCAGCATAGTTTACTTCAAATTTTGCAGGGAACTGAGGAAACCGAAATAATTATGCTCCTGTTTTCCAGGATGTGTTATAGTTTTTCTGAGTTAATGACTGGATCATGGGTACAGAAATTGTAACAAAGTTATGATAATGTATATAGAAAAAGGATGTTTTGACATTTCTATAAACATTTGTCCAAATTGAAGCAAAATAATTTCTCTGAAGCTCTCAAGCTATTTCAGCCATAACTACTTACTTCCAACCTCAAGAGACTAGACAGAAATTACTGCAAATAAAATAATTTCTTCTTATATAACAAAACAGCATCCTGTTATTTTTCATTTTAAACAGAGAAAGCATATTAAGTGACAACTCTTGTGGATGCACTCACCTAGAATACTATTTACACCAAAAAAGCCTTAGAAAACCAAGCTTTTTGTATATGTCTACCTTCTGCTATCTATTATGATTCTTTTTATTCTCATTTCAAATAAAATATTACAATGATACATATGGTAATTCTAAAACCTCATGAAATTTATTTTCTAAAGAATATTTTCAAAATTCCATAATGAATATTTTAAAATGACTGAGAGCCAGAGCCCACTTAGCCTTTACCCATTTGCAAATGACCTATCCATATTTCTTGTGCAAGAATTAGTTTATACTATATTTATTTATTTTATTGGATATTTTCTTTATTTACATTTAAAATGTTATCCCCTTTCCTGGTTTCCCCTCTAAAAAAGACCCTCCCCTTATCACCTCCCCCTTCCCCTGCTCACCAATCCATCCACTCCTGCTTCCTGGCCCTGGCATTCCACCACACTGGGTCATAGAGCCTTCAAAGGACAAAGAGCCTCTCCTTCCATTGATGTCTGACTAGGCCATCCTCTGCTGCATATGCAGCTTGAGACATGAGCCCCACCATGTGTACTCTTTGGTTTATGTTTGAGTTATTGTTATTGCTTAGCAAAATCAGAAATGTTGGGTTTTGCTTTTATAAGTGGTATGTTCTTAATTAAGACTATAATCAAATCTAAAATGAAAATGTCATTGTGCAAATTTTGGAGTGAAATTTTGAACTTATATTTAGTAATATAGCACTTTATTATTAATAATACATTACTTAAGATAATTCAGATAGAACTTTCTTCAGAATATGGTGGTGTCCCATGTTCTATTGCATACAATACATTATCACTATGCTAACAACTTACAGTGATAAAAAAATAGCTTCTATATTGGGTGTCAGCTGGAAATTATAACTAGTTTATACAATAAAAAACAGGATAATAGTTATAGTAGGTTTGTTTTCTCATAGAATACTATGATAGGATTCAGACATGAGGCTAATATTAATAGAGATGGTATCATATATAAGAATTCAAATTAAAAGCTTTCTGATGATACAATATCAAGATGCATTAAGTTGAAACTACATTTAAAAATTTGAATTTGTATCTACTCCTAAGTTAATAATATGAGTTATGATTTCCTCAATATGCTGAATAGCAGGTATCAAGCCATATGCCCCACAAAAATCACAGGCATAAATATTTGATGTTGTGTGCTCTGTTGCCAATATTTTTCTTAAAATAATTATTCCATAAATTACATGAGATAACCAACCTTTTTTACTATAAGTATTGCATTAAATAACTTTTCATAATTACAGTTTAATATAAGTGTTCAGAATATATTTCTGGTAAAAATAAACTACACTGATACTTTTTTCCTTAGCTATATTAAATGCATTTTCAGCATATGTTTACAATTCATGATGGGCTTATTAATAGCAACTTTCATTATACCCGAAGGAACCACCCCATTAGGTAAATCTTATTGTTTGCTCTTTGAAATTTGAAAAGCGGACATGCCATGAAATCTTCTGACTTGGTGACAATTCTATTAATAGTTACCTTATGTTCTAGATTCAAACTGTTCATCATTTCCTCTTCAAATAGTGGAATTTTCAAACTTTGTTTTTCTAATGTTGCCAACAAAGGTTGTATTGACTGGAAATATAGGAAGGAAGATAACAGTGCAATGAGGAATGTGACTCAGGATGTAATGGAATGTATAAAGTTCATAGTCAGTTTCTGTTGTTGGCTTTTGCTCCAGGATCAGTGGTACTACCAGCCTCCACCTGATTTCCCTTGAATCCTCAAAAAAACACACACATATATTTTGTTCCTTTTCAACTTGCCTTGAGACACAATTGTTGGACACTGCTATCTCCCTCCACCCTGGTAAAGAATATTTTTACCTCTGCTCCTCCCACATGCCCTAACTTCAATGGCTAATCCCACCTAGCCTGTATTAGTGGCCACAGGCCCCATCACCTCCTGAGACCTCATATGGTTGCTGGCTCTTCCTCTCCTTCCAAAGCATGGAGGAAAGAAAAGAAAAGAAAAGAAAAGAAAAGAAAAGAAAAGAAAAGAAGAGGAGAGGAGAGGAGAGGAGAGGAGAGGAGAGGAGAGGAGAGGAGAGGAGAGGAGAGGAGAGGAGAGGAGAGGAGAGGAGAGGAGAGGAGAGGAGAAGAGAAGAGAAGAGAAGAGAAGAGAAGAGAAGAGAAGAGAAGAGAAGAGAAAAGAAAAGAAAAGAAAAGAAAAGAAAAGAAAAGAAAAGAAAAGAAAAGAAAAGAAAAGAAAAGAAAGCCTTCTTTTTGACCCTAAAAACTCCACCAGAGAACTCCTAAACCTGATAAACAGCTTCGGTGAAGTAGCTGGATATA
Source organism: Mus musculus (assembly GCF_000001635.26). Taxonomy (NCBI): domain Eukaryota; kingdom Metazoa; phylum Chordata; class Mammalia; order Rodentia; family Muridae; genus Mus; species Mus musculus. The sequence goes on along the minus strand of NC_000086.7, from coordinate 146,399,193 downwards.
AAATTAACTCAAACAAGTCAATGGCCTTTCTCTACACAAAGAATAAACAGGCTGAGAAAGAAATTAGGGAAACAACACCCTTCTCAATAGTCACAAATAATATAAAATATCTCGGCGTGACTCTAACTAAGGAAGTGAAAGATCTGTATGATAAAAACTTCAAGTCTCTGAAGAAAGAAATTAAAGAAGATCTCAGAAGATGGAAAGATCTCCCATGCTCATGGATTGGCAGGATCAATATTGTAAAAATGGCTATCTTGCCAAAAGCAATCTACAGATTCAATGCAATCCCCATCAAAATTCCAACTCAATTCTTCAACGAATTAGAAGGAGCAATTTGCAAATTCATCTGGAATAACAAAAAACCTAGGATAGCAAAAACTCTTCTCAAGGATAAAAGAACATCTGGTGGAATCACCATGCCTGACCTAAAGCTTTACTACAGAGCAATTGTGGTAAAAACTGCATGGTACTGGTATAGAGACAGACAAGTAGACCAATGGAATAGAATTGAAGACCCAGAAATGAACCCACACACCTATGGTCACTTGATCTTTGACAAGGGAGCTAAAACCATCCAGTGGAAGAAAGACAGCATTTTCAACAAATGGTGCTGGCACAACTGGTTGTTATCATGTAGAAGAATGCGAATCGATCCATACTTATCTCCTTGTACTAAGGTCAAATCTAAATGGATCAAAGAACTTCACATAAAACCAGAGACACTGAAACTTATAGAGGAGAAAGTGGGGAAAAGCCTTGAAGATATGGGCACAGGGGAACAATTCCTGAACAGAACAGCAATGGCTTGTGCTGTAAGATCGAGAATTGACAAATGGGACCTAATGAAACTCCAAAGTTTCTGCAAGGCAAAAGACACCGTCAATAAGACAAAGAGACCACCGACAGATTGGGAAAGGATCTTTACCTATCCTAAATCAGATAGGGGACTAATATCCAACATATATAAAGAACTCAAGAAGGTGGACTTCAGAAAATCAAACAACCCCATTAAAAAATGGGGCTCAGAACTGAACAAAGAATTCTCACCTGAGGAATACCGAATGGCAGAGAAGCACCTGAAAAAATGTTCAACATCCTTAATCATCAGGGAAACGCAAATCAAAACAACCCTGAGATTCCACCTCACACCAGTCAGAATGTCTAAGATCAAAAATTCAGGTGACAGCAGATGCTGGCGAGGATGTGGAGAAAGAGGAACACTCCTCCATTGTTGGTGGGATTGCAGGCTTGTACAACCACTCTGGAAATCAGTCTGGCGGTTCCTCAGAAAATTGGACATAGTACTACCGGAGGATCCAGCAATACCTCTCCTGGGCATATATCCAGAAGATGCCCCAACTGGTAAGAAGGACACATGCTCCACTATGTTCATAGCAGCCTTATTTATAATAGCCAGAAGCTGGAAAGAACCCAGATGCCCCTCAACAGAGGAATGGATACAGAAAATGTGGTACATCTACACAATGGAGTACTACTCAGCTATTAAAAAGAATGAATTTATGAAATTCCTAGCCAAATGGATGGACCTGGAGGGCAGCATCCTGAGTGAGGTAACACATTCACAAAGGAACTCACACAATATGTACTCACTGATAAGTGGATATTAGCCCAAAACCTAGGATACCCAAGATATAAGATACAATTTCCTAAACACATGAAACTCAAGAAAAATGAAGACTGAAGTGTGGACACTATGCCCCTACTTAGAAGTGGGAACAAAACACCCTTGGAAGGAGTTACAGAGACAAAGTTTGGAGCTGAGATGAAAGGATGGACCATGTAGAGTCTGCCTTATCCAGGGATCCACCCCATAATCAGCATCCAAACGCTGACACCATTGCATACACTAGCAAGATTTTATTGAAAGGACCCAGATGTAGCTGTCTCTTGTGAGACTATGCCGGGGCCTAGCAAACACAGAAGTGGATGCCCACAGTCAGCTAATGGATGGATCACAGGGCTCCCAATGGAGGAGCTAGAGAAAGTACCCAAGGAGCTAAAGGGATCTGCAACCCTATAGGTGGATCAACATTATGAACTAACCAGTACCCCGGAGCTCTTGACTCTAGCTGCATATGTATCAAAAGATGGCCTAGTCGGCCATCACTGGAAAGAGAGGCCCATTGGACACACAAACTTTATATGCCCCAGAACAGGGGAACCCCAGGGCCAAAAAGGGGGAGTGGGCGGGTAGGGGAGTGGGGGTGGGTGGGTATGGGGGATTTTTGGTATAGCATTGGAAATGTAAATGAGCTAAATACCTAATAAATAATGGAAAGAAAAAAAAAAAAAAAAAGAAAACCTTCTTTCATTCTTTGCATCTGCCTTTTTGTCCTGGAAACAAGAAGTCCCACTTGTACCTTCTGCCCAGCAATACCCCCCCACCCCTGCTTTCTTTACTGACAGTTCAGGAACCAATTGGGAAACAGGAGCTTTGCGTCAGACCTAACCCATTCAGGTTCCAGCTCAAGGTTCTCTTATTTTACCTCTGTGCTATCTAACACAATTAATAATAGTGTGATATAGCAAGTTAGCATTGATATAATTTAACTGTCAAGAAGCCATAAATTATGTTTCCTGTCCAGAGATGCTCTCATCCCTCTGCCTATATTTCTTCTCATAGCTATATTTATATATCTCATATTTAACTCAAATATTACTCTCTGTAGGAAATCTCATGGGAATCCAAACTATGCTAAAGCCTCATGTGGAACAAAAATTACTATTCTACTAGTCTTAATATACAGATTTATAAATCACACAGAGAGAGCACTGAATGTTTATCTTTTTTCCTTTTATCCAACATGTTGTGGAATATCACAATATTTCAGGATGGAAAAGAATTAGAACAAAAATAAATTAGGACAGAATGTGAATGTCTTTTGCTTCTATGATATTCCTTCTATTATCATGTCTGATAATTTGTTAAGGACATGTATATGGAGCTAATCAAATTGCTACCAAATATTCATAATTCACAGTTGCAATGAGATGAATTTCTACTGTTAAACAAGGTGATACACTAAGAACTATCTAGTCATTTCTCACCACAGTTTTTGGAGGAGCTTATGGTGCAAACTTTCTTTCTAGGGATCATAGAGAATACATCATTTGTAGAGTGAGATGGCCTTGGATCAAATATCACATTTTCTACTTAGCCATTTTTAGGATAAAGAGACATGTTAACATTCATAGAAGCATAAATATATATATATGTGTGTATATATATATATATATACATATATATAGTTTTAGATGTAGAATATTTATGTCTTTAGATGTATAATATGTATGTCTGTTGTCACCTTTTAAAATTGAAAAGAGGTTTTTATTTTTATTAGGTATTTCCTCGTTTACATTTTCAATGCTATCCCAAAAGTCCCCCATACCCACCCCCACAATCCCCTACCCACCCACTCCCCCTTTTTGGCCCTGGGGTTCCCCTGTACTAGGGCATATAAAGTTTGCAAGTCCAATGGGCCTCTCTTGGCAGTGATGGCTGACTAGGCCATCTTTTGATACATATGCAGATAGAGACAAGAGCTCCGGGGTACTGGATAGTTCATATTGTTGTTCCACCTATAGGGTTGCAGTTCCCTTTAGCTCCTTGGGTAATTTCTCTAGCTCCTCCATTGGGGGCCATGTGATCCATCCAATAGCTGACTGTGATCATTCACTGCTATGTTTGCTAGGCCCCGGCATAGTCTCACAAGAGATAGCTATATCTGGGTCCTTTCAGCAAAATCTTGCTAGTGTATGCAATGGTGTCAGCGTTTGGAAGCTGTTTATGGGATGGATCCCTGCATATGGCAATCACTAGATGGTCCATCCTTTCGTCACAGCTCCAAATTTTGTCTCTGTAACTCTTTCCATGGGTGTTTTGTTCTCATTTCTAAGAAGGGGCAAAGTGTCCACACTTTGGTCTTCGTTCTTCTTGAATTTAATGCGTTTAGCAAATTGTATCTTATATCTTGGGTATCCTAAGTTTCTGGGCTAATATCCACTTATCAGTGAGTACATATTATGCGGAGTTCCTTTGTGATTGGGTTACCTCACTCAGGATGCTGCCCTCCAGGTCCATGCATTTGGCTAGGAATTTCATAAATTCATTCTGTTTAATAGCTGAGTAGTACTCCATTGTGTAAATGTACCACATTTTCTGTATCCATTCCTCTGTTGAGGGGCATCTGGGTTCTTTCCAGCTTCCGGCTATTATAAATAAGGCTGCTATGAACATAGTGGAGCATTTGTCCTTCTTACCGGTTGGGACATCTTCTGGATATATGCCCTGGAGAGGTATTGCGGGATCCTCCGGTAGTATTATGTCCAATTTTCTGAGGATTCGCCAGACTGATTTCCAGAGTGGTTGTACAAGCTTGCAATCCCACCAACAATGGAGGAGTGTTCCTCTTTCTCCACATCCTCGCCAGCATCTGCTGTCACCTGAATTTTTATCTTAGCCATTCTGATTGGAGTGAAGTGAAATCTCAGGGTTGTTTTGATTTGCATTTCCCTGATGATTAAGGATGTTGAACATTTTTTCAGGTGCTTCTCAGCCATTCAGTATTCCTCAGGTGAAAATTCTTTGTTCAGCTCTGAGCCCCATTTTTTAATGGGGTTATTTGATTTTCTGAAGTCCACCTTCTTGAGTTCTTTATATATATTGGATATTAGTCCCCTATCCGATTTGGGATAGGTAAAGATCCTTTCCCAATCTGTTGGTGGCCTTTTTGTCTTATTGACGGTGTCTTTTGCTTTGCAGAAGCTTTGCAATTTTATGAGGTCCCATTTGCCAATTCTCAATCTTACAGCACAAGACATTGCTGTTCTATTCAGGAATTTTTCCCCTGTACCCATGTCCTCGAGGCTTTTCTCTGCTTTCTTCTCTATAAGTTTCAGTGTCTCTGGTTTTATGTGGAGTTCCTTGATCCACTTAGATTTGACCTTAGTACAAGGAGATAGGAATGGATCAATTATCACTCTTCTACATGATAACTGCCAGTTGTGCCAGCACCATTTGTTGAAAATGCTGTCTTTTTTCCACTGAATATTTTTAGCTCCCTTGTCAAAGATCAAGTGACCATAGGTGTGTGGGTTCATCTCTGGGTCTTCAATTCTGTTCCATTGGTATACTTGTCTGTCACTATACCAATACCATGCAGTTTTTATCACAATTGCTCTGTAGTACAGCTTTAGGTCCGGCATGGTTATTCCACCAGAGGTTCTTTTATCCTTGAGAAGAGTTTTTGCTATCCTAGGTTTTTTGTTATTCCAGATGAATCTACAGATTGCCCTTTCTAATTCGTTGAAGAATTGAGTTGGAATTTTGATGGGGATTGCATTGAATCTGTAGATTGCTTTTGGCAAGATAGCCATTTTTACAATGTTGATCCTGCCAATCCATGAGCATGGGAGATCTTTCCATCTTCTGAGATCTTCTTTAATTTCTTTCTTCAGAGACTTGAAGTTCTTATCATACAGATCTTTCACTTCCTTAGTTAGAGTCACGCCAAGGTATTTTATATTATTTGTGACTATTGAGAAGGGTGTTGTTTCCCTAATTTCTTTCTCAGCCTGTTTATCCTTTGTGTACAGAAAGGCCATTGACTTGTTTGAGTTAATTTTATATCCAGCTACTTCATTGAAGCTGTTTATCAGGCTTAGTTCTCTGATGGAATTTTTAGGGTCACTTATATATACTATCATATCATCTGCAAAAGTGATATTTTTACTTCTTCCTTGCAAATTTGTATCCCCTTGATCTCCTTTTGTTGTCTAATTGCTCTGGCTAGGACTTCAAGTACAATGTTGAATAGGTAGGGCGAGAGTGGACAGCCTTGTCTAGTCCCTGATTTTAGTGGGATTGCTTCCAGCTTCTCACCATTTACTTTGATGTTGGCTACTGGTTTGTTGTAGATTGCTTTTATCATGTTTAGGTATGGGCCTTGAATTCCTGATCTTTCTAAGACTGTTATCATGAATCGGTGTTGGATTTTGTCAAATGCTTTCTCAGCATATAACAAGATGATGATGTGGTTTTTGTCTTTCAGTTTGTTTATATACTGGATTACGTTGATTGATTTCCGTATATTGAACCATCCCTGCATCCCTGGGATGAAACCTACTTGGTCAGGATGGATGATTGTTTTGATGTGTTCTTGGATTCGGTTAGCAAGAACTTTATTGAGGATTTTTGCATTGATATTCATAAGGGAAATTGGTCTGAAGTTCTCTATATTTGTTGGGTCTTTTTGTGGTTTAGGTATCAGAGTAATTGTGGCTTCATAGAATGAGTTGGGTAGAGTACCTTCCGTTTCTATTTGAAAATAGGTTTTTATTACGATATATTCTGATTATGCTTACTTCTCCCAGGTTCTCCCTGTTTCACCCACTTAAATCCACATATGTTGTGAATGCACCTGGTGCTATTTTTATGTTGAAGCTAATTCTGCTCTCCTGGGAGGGATTGTGGAAAAGGAGTGAATCATACTCAGGTGACTTCTTGTGAACCAATCTCCTTATGCATTAAGGAGCCAATCACTGGTCGAGTAGGCAGGATTTCTGAGTTGGACAGAGAGGAAGAGAGGAATCAGGAGAGAGTTAGGTCTTTTTAGACAGGGATAGCATGAGAACAAGATGTAATGACGAGTGTCTTCGATTTTCAATTGTGAATCTGTCAGGATTTTTCACAGGAGGATTTAGATTTAATATGGCTTACGAGTTAGTGTTTTAGGTGTGGTGCTCAGTGATTGAGTTACAATTGTTTGTGAACTAAATTTGTTCTGTGTTTTCCTTCATCTGGGTTCAAGAGAGAATGGTATAACAGCAAAGCCAGGTTTGTCTGAGGTGCATCACAAAGGCCATGGGGGATTTGAGGCACAGGGTTGGCATGGTAAAGACCATCCAGTGGGAACTTCAGGAGCTGTGTGGAGATGTTTTGGAAGCTCTGGGCCAGAGAGTCTGCAGGAGATAAAAAAAAAAAAAAAAAAAAAAAGGTCAGCCTTTGCTTGCCAGTGAACTGCCGTGGCAAAGGCACAAGAACAGGAATGAGACAATTTTTTAAAAAAATATTTCCTGCAACACACATGTGGTTTTTTTTTTTTTTTTCTCTTTCATTAGTAATCAAATAGGCCTCTGATAGAGTAAAATCAACCATAGTGCTGGGCAATGGTGGCCCATTCCTTTAATCCTAACACTCTGGAAACAGAGACGGGTAGATCTCTGCGTGTTGGAAGCCAGTCTTTTCTACAGAGTGATTTCCATGACACTTCGGGTTATACAGCAAAATCTTGCCTTGAAAAAAAAGAAACAAATGAACAAACAAACACAACCAGAAATGTATGGGATTAAACAAATAAACAGAAGAAAAGGAGCCAAAGAAAAAGCTCAAGAAACACAAACAAAGGTATCCATACAAAAATGAACACACAGAAATCCCATAAGAAACAAAACTGGAAACCATAATACATGTGCAGAGGTCCTGTAAAGGAGGGGGAACCCCTGAGAAAGTAATACGAGACAAAATAATCTCTATCATATTTCTTATTGAAATTAGCAGAATACTTACAGCTCTATAAATCCAATGTACGATATTTTCTTTAAAACTTTATACAAACAGTAGTTGTTGTGGAAGAACTAGTCTTAGTATAGGAGCATCATCCTCTCAATACTTATTTTTATCTTCAGTCTGTCAAGCACTGTGCAAAGGAACAAAATAATTCTAGACATGTGCAGTTTTGATGAACTTTTAAACATTAAGATTTTTTAAAACAAAATATAATTGTGTCACTTTCCTCTCTTTCCTTCCTTCAACCTCTTCCATATCCTACCTTGCTTACTCTCAAATTCATAGTCTTTTAATTATTATCACTACACACACACACACACACACACACACACGCACGCACGCACACACACGTGTGTGTGTGTGTGTGTGTGTGTGTGTGTGTGTGTGTGTGTAGCCAGCTGAATCTATTTAGTGTTTCATATGTGTATATGCTTTTTGAGCTATTCATTTGGTAATGCCTAACCAGTTAGGAAGTTATTCCCTGGGAAAGAATATTTTTTTTCTTCTCTCAGAAGCCAGTAATTTCCTACAGATCTTCATCTATGTCTGGAGACCCATGGCTTTCCCTGTCAATTGATGTTGTCATTGTTCAGCTCTTGTTTAGGCAGCTATGTTATTGAGATTTCATGGATGTGGCACTCTTGTCTAGAAGGCAAAATATTGTAGTGGTCTACTTTGTCTTCTTTTTCTTGCATTCTTTCCACCATTATCTGCACTCTTTTCTGTCCTCTGCAATGCTCCACAATCCTTCATTATTATAATGGTCATTATATAGATTTATAAATGAGATTGGTCAATAGTTTAATAGTTGTATTCTGTACTTTGGAAGAGAGAGAGAGAGAGAGAGAGAGAGAGAGAGAGAGAGAGAGAGAGAGAGAGAGAGAGAGAGACTGGCCCTAGAATAGGCTTTTGAAACCTCAAAGCCCTGACTCAGTGGCACACTTCCACACTTCCTCAAACAAGGTTATACCTATTCCAAATTCACACCTCCTAATTCTTTTAACCCTTTGATACATTTTCAGTCCTTTGTAATTGCATTTAAATATATTAACCTATGGGTGGACATTCTTATTAAAACTAACACAATACCTAGCATTGGTCTTCTTATATAATGGACACACATTGAAAGGATCCAATTTTATGACAGTGCTTACAATTCATGTAATATTTATTTTCTCCAGCTTTTTAAACTCATGGAGAATGATTTTGTAGCATTATTTATATTTGGTAAGACAATGAAGACTGGGTTATTGCCTTCAAATCTTAATATAGAGCTACAAACCCAGTAAAACATTCACAGAATATTTTTTATAAAGATAAATTTATAAAATAAGTATGAATTATTTACTGTTACCATGATTAACTCTTCCCACTCCTGGGAATATCTCTCTTTAATTTTTGTTTAAAATACTGCTTTAATTTTCTTCTCCAACAACTAGCATCTGTAATTTAGAAACAAGCTTTTCAATCAACAGGCCTCTCCTGGATTATTTTCATTCATATCCTTTGTTTCTGTTCATATGTATTAAGTCTATGCCTCCTTGCTGCAAATATTAATTCTCCTGAATATCAAGCACTTTCATTACAACTAGTCATGGCCTGTTCAGTGGTCACATCTCATTGGAGTGTCACAAGATAAAAAGAATAATAATCATGGTACTGATTTTATGTATGGAAATAGATTTGTTATGCACAAGAATACAAATTTTGCATATGAATACACGGACACATATACAGAAGAGGACTGTCTGGTCTGGACTCAATGAAAGAAGATGCAGCTAACCCTCCAGAGACTTGAGGCCCCAGGGAGTGTGGAGGTTTGGTTGGGCTGGGAAATAGGGACATCCTCTTAGAGATGGAGGAGGAGGTATGGGATGAGGAACAGTCAGAGGGCAGACTGGGAGGGGATAACAACTGGACTGTAAAATAAATTTATTTAATAAAAAAATAATTACATACCCTATAATAAAAAAAAACTGCCCAAACTATAGAAGCCTATTAAAAATCATGTTCTATCACTATTCTGTTGACTTTTTAAAATATTTTTTAATTACATATTTTCCTCAATTACATTTCCAGTGCTATCCCAAAAGTCCCCCATACCCTCCCCCCCACTTCCCTACCCACCCATTCCCATTTTTTGGCCCTGGCGTTCCCCTGTTCTGGGGCATATAAAGTTTGCAAGTCCAATGGGCCTCTCTTTCCAGTGATGGCCAACTAGGCCATCTTTTGATACATATGCAGCTAGAGTCAAGAGCTCCGGGGTACTGGTTAGTTCATAATGTTGTTCCACCTACAGGGTTGCAGATCCCTTTATCTCCTTGGATACTTTCTCTAGCTCCTCCATTGGGGGCCCTGTGATCCATCCAATAGCTGAGTGTGAGCATCCACTTCTGTGTTTGCTAGGTCCTGGCCTAGTCTCACAAGAGCCAGCTATATCAGGGTCCTTTCAGCAAACGCTTGCTAGTGTATGCCATGGTGTCATCGTTTAGAGGCTAATTATGGGATGGATTCCTGGATATGGCAGTCTCTAGATGGTCCATCCTTTTGTCTCAGCTCCAAACTTTGTCTCTGTAACTCCTTCCATGGGTGATTGTTTCCAATTCTAAGAAGGGGCAAAGTGTCCACACTTTGGTCTTCGTTCTTCTTCAGTTTCATGTGTTTTGCAAATTGTATCTTATATCTTGGTATACTAAGTTTCAGGGCTAATATCCACTTATCAGTGAGTACATATCATTTGAGTTCTTTTGTGATTGTGTTACCTCACTCAGGATGATGCCTTCCAGGTCCAACCATTTGTCTAGGAATTTCATAAATTCATTCCTTTTAATAGCTGAGTAGTACTCCATTGTGTAAATGTACCATTCTAATCTACTTTCAGCTTCTCTTTGTAGCTTAAAGATGTAGAGATTCTCAGGACAATATTCATACTGATATGCCATTCCATAAGGCAGCAGGCCTTAAAGTATATTTTAGAATCTATATCACCACACAAAGGTAGACAAAAAGTTTATATGTAACTGCTTTGTATGCACTAGGCATATACTTGAACAAATTGAATGGAGTACTACACAAAAGATGTTTCACTACATTAAGAGCTGCATATGTAGCAGAGGATGAACTTGCATCAATGGAAGGGAAGCCCCTTGGTCCTGTGGTGACTCAATGCCCCAGTGAAGGGAATGCCAGTTCAGTGAATTGGAAGTGGGTGGATGGGTGGGGTAAGACCCTCACAGAAGCAGAGGCTATGGGGTAAGGGATGGAGGCGATGTTAAATAGAAAGATGAGTAACATTTGAAAAGTAAATAAATAAAATAACCAATAAAATAAAAAGAAGTATCACTTGTATAAGACAGTAGTTAATGTGCACTTTTGCTGAAAGTATACTATGTGGCACGGAGCACAGAACACCTAGCATTTTAACGAGAGAAAGTAGTAAAGACATTCATGGAGGCATGGCTGTAGATAGATCATAAAGGTGTTATACTTCAAGTGACTTGCCTAAAGTCCCCCCAAATTAATATCTATGGGAATAGTGATGTTTATTTTATACTTGATCTTTCAGCTATATGGTATAATTTCATGATGAAGGAAATCTTGAAGTCTCAGGCAAGTTTATTCTCTGCTAAGTCCATAATCAGGATAGAAATGAAATGTGCAATTAGAAAATAAACAGCTTCTCTTAAAGCCAAAAGAAATGCCAATCCAAAAACTCCACATGGATACTCGCTAGACAGGAATACAAATCAACAAATCACTTGAACACTCAAGTGCATTTCAACATTGAATTTACAAATTCTTCTTTTCCATCAAGAGCAGAAGCGATTCATTTCATTGAAAGAACTGCCTTGTAATTGTACAAAGACTTTGCACATCTCAAAACATTATGGGTTATGGATTAGTCTGATCTTCCCATACCTGAAGGGCTTTAATCTACTACAGTGGCTTAGTATAGGCAAAGATGTAGATTGAGGGTAACTCATCATCTGTTCAAATCTTTTTTCATTCCATTCTTGCTGCAACTCAACAAAGTCCTTAAAACAAAGGAAAAAAAATGACTCAAGCTTTTTGTAAATGGCTTATGGGAACATAACAGGTGAACACAGTTGAGAACCGTTTTCTAGGAACAAAATTAACATATTGATTGATTTTAATTTTTTGTTGGCTTTAATTCTCAGTTTTTACCTTTCTCTTATTACAAGTAATAGAAATGTGGCAGAAAGTTATGTGTTCTCTATTATACTGTAATTTGTCAGGAAAAACAAAGCAAATAGACATACATAATTTTATTGACTGCTATGAGTTAACACACAGGGAACATGATATTTAAAGTTCTTTATAATATCATACCATAAACAGTCCGTTATATGTTGAAATGAATAAGTTTGTACTGTAATACTTGTTATTTATTCGAACAATATGTGGAAGTACTTTGATATAGACTTCTTTAACAGAATCAATTCCATATCTGTCACTGCTAAAAGAATGATCTAGAAACAAGGTAATACAATATTCTGACAATTTATTTCATTCAAACAAGTTTCAAGATGCATTTTCCATAAGATAGCTTTCCATGTTGAATGTTACTTTATACCCTTGAATTCTAGACAGAAAATTAGTGAAATCTTTTATATCTTACCCAGAGCTTTTTAATGTATGAATTGATGGATGGATCTTCTAAAACAGGCATTTTCTGTGCACTGTTGACCTTCCTGTCAAAATTGAGCTATGGCAACATTTATATTTGCCAAGCTCAGTAATATTGCTACTTTGAGCTGCTATATCCCTACCTTTAAAAGGTTACCAGTAAGAAACACTTATGTTCTAAAAATGAATTAAAAGCATCAACATACTTCTCCACAATTGACCATATCTCCTAGGCTATCCATTACTTCTATTTTATTAATATTTGGAGCCTCCAACAAACATGTTTTAATAGAAAATAATTTCATTATTTTTTCCATTCTGTATTAACATGAGTTATCTATTGAGAATAAATTGGTGGACAATATTTTGTAAATGACTAAAATGTTTGGGTTCCAATTCTACATCTAACACTAAAGAACTTCAGATCTTGGGTAAATTTTGTCTTTCTAGACCTTGTTTATTCTTATATCAGACCACAGTATGTTTTCTTAAAATCTACATTGATAAAGCCAGAGTTGCATATTAAATTAATATCTCTACCATTTATCACATGTGTACAGTTCCCCCCTGTGAAGAGGATAATTCTAATGTATAGAGTAAGAGGAAGGATTAATTTTATTAAGGAATAGAAAGTTGAACTATAGCATTTACAAAACAGTAAGTATTAACTGTACTAATCTAGAAATTTTGATTCATAATCAGATGTTGTTTTGAATCTTCCAATTTTATATTTCACCTTGTATGATTTAGCATAACCACCTTGACAGTAATGCCTCTTTCAAGTGATCTTCCAAAGCATTTAGTACAGCATTTTTCTAAACTATGGCAGGAAGTAATGCAAAAAGCTTAAACCTATATAACAGAATGAAAATGATGATGCAACTCTCTATTACCAGCTGTCTCCAGAAAATTTATACATAGCAGCTTTTCAAAAATATGGAGGTTAAAGAAAAATATATAGTATCATTGTCAATGAAGATAAGCTATTTGAAATTGTTGACTGACTTTCACATTCTAACTCCAATTTAGATATTGACAGGGTATCATGAGCTGATGCTAGAGTAAATGAATGGGTGCTTTAAGATTCAGTGGTAAGTATATTTATTAAATCACTTAGACAGTTGAAAAAGGAACACTGATTACATTGAGAAAACAATATATCAATATATAATAATTCTGACATTTAAATTTCACTTTGTCATCCATTTTTAAATACAATTACTTTATGTTTTCTTGAAACTTTGCATCCTTTTTCCTGATTAAGTAACTGAAAATAGATTCTGTAAAAAGGAATGTCTAAGGAAAAATATGAAAATAACAGGGAGGAGCTGGAGAGATGGCTCAGTGGTTAAGAGCACTGATTGCTCTTCCAGAGGTCCTGAGTTCAATTACCAGCAACCACATGGTGGCTCATAACCATCTGTAATAGGATCTGATGTCCTTTTATGGTATGTCTGAAGATAGCTACAGTGTACTCATACAAATAAAATAAATCTTTTATAAAATAATAACAGGGATATATCACACATATCCTTACTCAAGAATTCATCCAGGTAAAGGAAATATTATATATGTACAAAATACAAATTATATATATTGTATATATGTTTGCAGACATATTAATCATCATAGCCACAAACTGAAAGCAATTCAAATGATTCTCAAGCGGTGATTGAATAAAAAATTTGCAATAGATCTGTTCAAAATGGTACTATACCATAATAAAAGCCAGACAATTAGTATGCAACAATAAGAAACATTAAATGTATTTGGATAGATGAAAGAAACTCTATGTGAAGATTGACTATTATATCATACCAATGATATGGTAACAGAAAGTTCTTTGATATTTAGCATGCAGGTATGGGAATAAAGGCTTTAATATTGTAATGAGGGTCTAGGAAACATGTTGTGGTGATGAAATATTCTCTACATTGATTATTGTCCGGTGGTGATGGCACACTCCTTTATGCCTTTAATTCCAGGTTTGGGAAGCAGGAGCAGGTGTATCTTTGAGTTCAATACCAGCCTGGTCTACAGAGTGAGTTCCAGGACAGCCAGGGCTACACAGAGAAACCCTCCCGAAAAACAACCCACAAATGTACGATATAAACTGACAATAGGCACTTTAATTTTAGGAGAGCATATGAATTTATTGTTCATACTAGGGAATATTGCATGAAGAAAAAGGAAATAAGACAAATCTTATAGAAATCTACTATTTCTTTTTAATAGCAAAATGTGCATTATTTTGACAAAAACATCAGATGATAGCCTATGATAAAGAGGGTCTGTTCATGATGTAAATCTTCCATATTCTCCTGTGATGCAATTAATCTCTAGTCAATATTATTTTCTTGAAGGTAATTCACTTTTTTTTTTTTTTTTTGGTTTTTTGAGACAGTGTTTATCTGTGTAGCCCTGGCTGTCCTGGAACTCAGAAATCTGCCTGCCTCTGCCTCCAAAGTACTGGGATTAAAGGCGTGTGCCACCACTTCCCAGCTGTAATTCACGGTTTTATTCTTTGATGCAAGATTTAGGAGAGTAAAGAATTTCACCGGAAGAACATTCAATCTTATATACTTCCTTGTTTATGCATGTTGAAGTCATCAGCACCCTCAAAGTGGCCTATTTAGTGTGATATTTTAAAAAGTGCTTTGCTTCCTCATAAATTCAGATTTTTATACATATTACTATTGCTACCTCAAAAACAATGTTCTCCTCTTTCTTCAACTGAAGAATTCCTATATTAAGCCAAGTTCGTCAGGATATCAAAGCTACAATCTTCTACAGCATGTAAACTTCTATCACAGCATGTAACAAATAAAGTAATTTTCTATCTTCATTTTCTTGTTTGAATGAATCAATTAGTGAAGTCACCCAAAAAGTCAGGTTGCTCAAAATAATGTTTTTCAATAAAAACATTTGACTAAAAGAACATAGGGAAAATTAATCAAAAATCAATACACAGGTATTTAGGCTCTGTGAGCTATTTTAGATATTTTTTAAAAATATCTTCTTAAAGTATGAATGACAATACATATAGAAATAAACTCCAAAAGTAGTACTTTGAGACATATTATAATTTGAAATTAAAGGTGCCCATTAATATCATGATTTCAATACTCAGTCCCAAATTGGTGATGCTGTTATATGAGGACATCTAAGATTAGAAGTCTATCTTGTGGAAGTAGGATTATAGAAGATGGCACCCGAAGCTTATAGCCTGTCTCTGCTTCCTGATCTGTCAATAAATGAGAGGAAGCTGAGATACTTTAAGATGTCTAATATGCCTTGATAAACTGTCTTCAGAGTCAACATAAATCCCCCTTTATGTGTTCCTGTGATATGTTTGGTCACAGCAGTAGTAACAAGTACAAGAGTATAAGGCCAGTCACAGAAAAAATGATGCATTGTTTTTCTGAAATTTCTGAATAAGCAAAAAAAAAAATCTATTGTGAACATAATTTATACTATGCATGTTATTATTTTATTTTAATAAAAATTACTCTAACAATGAGATTATTATTTATAAAACTGAATTGCACCAAGTAACCATGAAATATCATGAACACTGGGTGATTACAGTTATATATCTTTCAGAGGAGGTAAAAATGACTCATAACGCTCAGAAATACATAAGGTGACAAAATATAAAGACAAAATTTTCCTTTCTATTAAAACCAAATTTATGGCCATTCTTAGTGGTAAAGATAGGTGCTGAGAGTTCTGTCAGTATTCTATTTTTATTTGACTAATGGCTATCTGAGTGTGTAATCAGTAATTGTGTTTAGAAAAGTAGTTCCATAAGCTAGTAAGTATTTTAAAAAGCATACACTCCAGTAAAAACTAGTCCTATTTCTCTTTTAGAATGTCTTCATTCAGAATCTTGTTCACGTTGAATATTCAATGAATATTTTCCAAGTAGGAATGAGTGAATGAAGTCAGGAAACATTCTTTATTTCTTCAATGTTTACTCAGAAGCTGTTGTCAATGAGGTGTTCTCTAAAAGCTGGACACCTTATGTGAGAGCAATAGGAATCCTGGGACAAACAGATGACAGGAGATTCAAAACAACTTCATTTTTCATTTACTTTTCTTTCCCAAGGTCACAATCTATTTTATAAACTTTATTTTTCTCTATATTAAATTTATATTTTGAAAATTTCAGTGCTTCTAGTGTGTATTAACTCTGGCATTCCAGACTTGCAGACATGAGATTCTTTTTTTTTTTTTAACAAAGAATCAACTTCTATCCCATAACTAGAGGTGCATTGCTATTTTTAAATCATCATTTACTAATAGTCTTGCTAAATAATACTAACAAATGAAAAGCACTAGAAAATTAAGCAATTTGTACTTAAAAAATAAATTATCTTCTCCTTAGCCAAAAAATACTTTCTATTCTTTTCTGGATACCTGATGTGTTTGCCTATGAAAAATTGTATTAAAATAGATGGAAATGCATTTCTAGTAGCCTATTGCCTGCGAATTATATAATACCTGCTATCCATCCCATCCTCTCCTTCCTTAAAATGTTGCTAACACCATCTCTATAATAACATTTTGTAGTTAAATAACCTCCGTACAAGTGTGGCAAACATCACTGTAGAAGATAGAGAATAGACATATAACAATTTGATAAGAATAAAAATGTTCACCCAATAGTTTATTAATGCATTTTTAAAATAGCTTTTTCACATAGAAGCTTCCTGTATTTATAATAAATTATGAAGCTTGAAGTTAGAGAGAAAAAAATCAAGTGTTCTCAAATGTATATACATTTCAGCGAACAGCTTCTTGTAAAACAGGTAACAATAAAAGTAACATGAACAAGAAATATAATGATAGTGTTTTAGAGCTCCACTTAAAGTACCGTTTGTATGAGAGTCATAAAAGTTAAAAAGCACAGACTGGCTTAATTCCTTTACATTAAATGTGAATATTATATAATTTTATATAAAAAATGTAGTTTGCAAAATTCCAACCCTCAAGTTTACTTTATTCTCCTAGGTGAATGGAAGTTAAGCATTTTCATTTCTTATCTAAGTAATATTTGTTTCACGCCTTCTCTATAACCTTTAAGTAAGACTTTATGTATGTCTTTTTTTTATGATTCATGTGTATGGGTGCTCTAACTGAATCTAACCTCAGCCATGCTTCTTTCTAATCTAAAGGTGGACTGTAAGGCAAATGATTTCGCTGAATCTTCATCTTCATAGGTGTCCTTCAATGGCCCTCTAACAGCTGATTTCATACACTGACAGATTTTCTAGTGTCACACACATCTAACATTAAAGCAAGAACAATATTGGTCCTAAGGAAAACTATCTGTCAACACATTTTTCTGTTGGCAGTTTTTTTCTCTCTACTTGTCTACTGTAAACTGAAGGACAAACCATCAGAGTCAATGCAAAACTAGCAACAGCAACCAATCTTTATTACATACAGGTCTAAAATTTTATTTTAAACATATCCTGATTAGTATTTTTGTATTTTAAAATATAAAAATATATTCAGCAATATGCTTACCATTCTTTTTTTATTTATTACATATTTTCCTCAATTACATTTCCAATGCTATCCCAAAAGTCCCCCATACCCTCCCCCCCACTTCCCTACCCACCCATTCCCATTTTTTTTTTTTGGCCCTGGTGTTCCCCTGTACTGGGGCATATACAGTTTGCGTGTCCAATGGGCTTCTCTTTCCAGTGATGCTTACCATTCTTAAGCATGTGTATCCACTTTACTGATGTCCTAATGTTTCTTCTTGGACTATAAGAAAGCCCTTGTCATTTAATATGGATCTTGAATCCAGAAAAAGTATACGTATTAGCTGTGAAAGACTGAAAAAGATACTTTCACACTTTTGATCTGTGTTCTTGTCTATCTGGTATGAGGACATGGAGACATACAAAGCCCATAAATTATGCAGCACAGGCCATGGCAACGAATATATCCTATTCAGGTAATGCTTTCCTTTCTCCTTGAGTACCCCTGCCAGTTGTAGGTCACATATTAAATAAAATATTATAGTATTAAACCTTTCACTATTACACATATCAGAATGGCTAAGATCAAAAATTCAGGTGAACAGCAGATGCTGGCAAAGGTGTGGAGAAAGAGGAACACTTCTCCATTGCTGGTGGGATTGCAAGCTTGTACAACCACTCTGGAAATCAGTCTGGAATTTCCTTAGAAAATTGGATATAGTAATACCAGAGAATCCCACAATACCTCTCCTGGGCATATATCCAGAAGATGTTCCAACTGATAAAAAAGACACATGCTCCACTATGTTCATAGCAGCCTTATTTATAATAGCCAGAAGCTGGAAAGAACCCAGATGCCCCTCAACAGAGGAATGGATACAGAAAATGTGGTACATCTACACAATGGAGTATTACTCAGCTATTAAAAAGAATGAATTTATGAAATTCCTAGGCAAATGGATTGACCTGGAGGACATCATCCTGAGTGAGGTAACCCAATCACAAAATGAACTCACATAATATGTACTCACTGATAAGTGGATATTAGCCCAGAAACTTAGAATACCCAAGATATAAGATACAATTTGCTAAACACATGAAACTCAAGAAGAACGAAGACCAAAGTGTGGACACTTTGCCCCTTCTTAAAATTGGGAACAAAACACCCATGGAAGGAGTTACAGAGACAAAGTTTGAAGCTGAGACAAAAGAATGGATCATCTAGAGACTACCATATCCGGGGATCTATTCCATAATCAGCCTCCAACCGCAGACACCATTGCATACACCAGCAAGATTTTGCTGAAAGAACCGTGATATAGCTGTCTCTTGTGAGACTATGCCGGGCCTAGCAAACACAGAAGTGGATGCTCACAGTCAGCTACTGGACGGATCACAGGGCCACCAATGGAGGAGCTAGAAAGTATCCAAGGAGCTAAAGGGATCTGCAACTCTATAGGTGGAACAACAATATGAACTAACCAGTACCCCCTGGAGCTCCTGTCTCTAGCTGCATATGGATCAGAAGATGG
Organism: Mus musculus; assembly: GCF_000001635.26. Lineage (NCBI taxonomy): Eukaryota > Metazoa > Chordata > Mammalia > Rodentia > Muridae > Mus > Mus musculus. The sequence continues at coordinate 146,379,931 of NC_000086.7, read as the reverse complement.
CCTAGCTGGCCATCAGTGGAGAGAGAGGCCCATTGGTCGTGCAAACTTTATATGCCTCAGTACAGGGGAACACCAGCGCCAAGAAGTGGGAGTGGGTGGGTAGGGGAGTGGGGTGGGAGGGTATGGGGGACTTTTGGGATAGCATTGGAAATGTAAATGAGGAAAATACCCAATTAAAAAATTCGAAAAAACCAACCTTTTACTATTACACATATTCTTGATTTGTTCAAATGTTACAGTGATTCTCTACCTAGGCTCTTATTGATTGGAATGATATTGGTTTTAATAAATAGGTATCTATGTTTGAATGTTTGGCCTCTATTTGGTGGATTTCTTTGGCAAAAAATAGGAGGTGTGGCCATGTTGGAGTAGATGTGTCACTGGGGTAAGCTTTGAATTTTAAAGCCCTGTGCCAAGCACAGGCTTTCTCTCTGTCCCTGTCTCTCTGTTTCTTATTATTCTTATCTCTATCTCTCTTCTTGCTGCCTATTTATCAGAATGTAAAACTCTCAGCCACTACTCCATCACCATGCCTGTCTGATTTTCACCACAATGATCATGAACTAACCCTTTGAAACTATAAATTAGTATGTTCCTTCTAAGTGTTGCCTTAGTCAAGATATGTCTTTGCAGCACAAGATCAGTGACTGAGACAGGGTTCTATGCTATTCTTGTTGACTATAATTTTTGTTTTGTGTAACTCCTGAAAATCCTTTCCTTCTATTTCTCAGCAACTTTAAAATACAGTACTGACTATACCTTGTCTACTTTAGACTACTTTTCCCTGTACTCAAACCATCTAGCACCTTAATATGTCCTAACAGTATGCTTTTTCTTCACTATGGGGACATGAATCTCAGTCTTTTACATTTATTACGCACATGCTTTGACACTGCCCTACATTCGAACTCCTATATTCTAACACTATTTCATTTTATTTTTCAAGGAATTCTTTTGAATTTTTATTCCACTGTTAAAATTCTTTTGGGGATTTAAAAAGAAAACTTGAAGCAAAAAGAAGTATTCACAAATCTCTCTGTGAGGATCCAATAACTGACCCTTAGGAAAGAGAAATGTATTCTCTGGGGGGCTTATGCTACCTTTTCTTGCCACCTGGGTAGCTGTCAGAATGAAAAAAAAAAAACAAAAAAACCAAGAAACTAAAATGAAAAAGCTTCATAAAATGAAGACTTGAATAGCTTCCAGGAGCAGTAGAGAATTGTTATTCAGATGGAAGGATCTGCTTCAATCATCTGGGAAACTACTTTTTTTTTTTGACAATAAGTATGAAACCTCACAGCAATTAAAGTTATCTTACTAGCTTGCTACATCAATGTTTCTTACATTGTGCCTCTGAATTTACTATTCCAGTGGCATCCACTGTCAGGAGCTAGTGATTACTGAGGCAGTCAGTGCTTTAAGAAAACCCATCTCAGCTGTGCAGAAGCTCAATATTATGTCCCTTTTTATTTGAATAGAGTTTTGATCTGGGCTAAGATAAATCTACAATGAAAATGTATTTAACCAAGAAGAAACCCATAGCTATCTCTTTACCCTTCATTTTTCCTGCAAGTATTGTGACAAGGATACTGAAAGGACACAAAATGTTTGTTTCACAGTCTGATAAGGAAATTTTCTGTTCAATGATAAGGAATTGCTAAAGGCTTTGTTTCATTTACTATGTAGACTTTGTCTACATAAAACTTTCAATGTTCTTAAGTATATGATAATCACTAAAATGTACTGAAAGTATAGAGATATAATTAAAAATGTTAATGTTAAGCAGGGCCCGTGCTTCTCTGAATCAGAGTGGGCTTGAAAAAGTAGAGAGTTAGCTGGGAAAGGGGAAGAGAACAGATAGATCATTATAACAGTGATAACAAAGAATTTGCAGAGAGCACCTTCCTAATAGAACAATATGTTTATGAAATTTCATCTAGTTTGCTATTCCTCCAACATCACATACTCTGTGCTTTCGCCAGATAAGCCAAATTAAAATTATGTATATACTGTCTGCCATGCAAAGTAACTATGGAATGGTTTTTAATGTGATAAAATTAGGTTCAGTCCGAATGAAATCCAACTGAAGATGAATGGGAATTTTAATGACTTTCAAACAAAATGAACCCTGACTAGAAAATGACTACTGACTTTTACTTTCCAAAAGTGCACTAACACTACCATAACTATCAAAATGCAATTAAGTGGATAAAATCATTCAGTATTTGTTTTACACAGTGGTTAAGACTTGGATCATGCTCAGTTTCCTGCAAAGAAGACTCGTGTATAAGTAACAGTCTTTTTCCAGTCTAAGTAGCTATGAAATGAAAAGGAACTTTATACATTTGAGCCCCACTACTACCAAAACACGCTCAAATTATGTATGAAAAAATATGACAAAACCAAAATCATAACTGAAAATGATATCTTCTGTAATAGTATAAGGATACAAAAATAAGAATCAATGTGTTTGATACTTTGAGTTGTTTTCTTGAACTAAAGTATGATGCCTATTGGACTGCTCTATTATTACTTTTATATTATGTAGACCAGAGAAATAATTTCCATTATTGTTGAAATGCAAAATTAAAACAAACATATTTATTTTTATATAAGTATGTAGTTCTACCTAGCCTAAGCTCACCATATAGGTAACCAAGTCCAATATGTTCACATCTTAGTGAGTGGAAAGCCAAAATAAGCACAGCCAAAACATTAAAGAAATGATTCTTTTCTGGTCTTCAACATCCAAGGAGGACATAAGAACCATTTCTAAATCCATGCCCTTTTTAATGGAATAAGATTGGGGGATTTATTTGGGAAGTCTATCGTAATTCACATAGAAGTTGCCCCATTCCTGAGTATACTCAATGTTTAAAGCATGCTCAGTTTAAGGTCATAGAGGTTATCTTTAAAAGATTAAAGTGATGGACATGAATGGCTCAGGGCATGATGGGCTAAAATCTTAAAGTTTCAGATGAGGAGGAAAGGATAATTTGAAATTAACTCAATACAGAAGTCTTCCCTTTATAGGTGTCTAAGTCAGAGTGGACAAACTCCTCCATGACGCATTTTGTTCTTTACTCTTCAGAAAATTGGGGTGGTAGCTATTTTCTGAACCTAAATCCATCTGGATGAGGACAGTCACTATGGATAGCATGAAAGTCTCTGATGCTATGCTTTGCAAACCCCAGAACAAACTATAAGTAAAAGATGTGTGTGTGTGTCCTATGGCCAACTGATCTTCGACAAAAGAGCTAAAACCATCCAGTGGAAAAAAGACAGCATTTTCAACAAATGGTGCTGGCACAACTGGCAGTTATCATGTAGAAGAATGTGAATTGATCCATTCTTGTCTCCTTGTACAAAGCTCAAGTCTAAGTGGATCAAAGAACTCCACAAAAATCTAGAGACACTGAAATTTATAGAGGAGAAAGTTGGGGAAAGCCTCGAAGATATGGGCACTGGAGAAAAAAAATTCTGAACAGAACAGCAAGAGCTTGTGCTGTAAGATCAAGAATTGACAAATGGGACCTCATGAAATTGCAAAGCTTCTGTAAGGTAAAAGACACTGTCAATAAGAAAAAAAGGCCACCAACAAAATGGGACAGGATATTTACCAATCCTAAATCTGATAGGGGACTAATATCCAATATATACAAAGAGCTCAAGAAGCTGGACCTCAGAAATTCAAAAAACCCCAATAAAAATGGGATAGAGAGTTAAACAAATAATTCTCAACTGAGGAATACCGAATGGCTGAGAAGCATCTGAAAAAATGTTCAATATCCTTAATCATCAGGGAAATGCAAATGAAAACAATCTTGAAATTCCACCTCACTCCAGTCAGAATGGCTAAGGTCAAAAATTCAGGTGACAGCAGATGCTGGCGAGGATGTGGAGAAAGAGGAACACTCCTCCATTGTTGGTGGGATTGCAAGCTTGTACAACTACTCTAGATATCAGTCTGGTGGTTCCTCAGAAAATTTGATATAGTACTACCGGAAGATCCAGCAATACACTCCTGGGCATATACCCAGAAGATGTTCCAACTGGTAATAAGGACACATGCTCTACTATGTTCATAGTAGCCTTATTTATAATAGCCAGAAGCTGGAAAGAACCCAGATGCCCTTGAACAGAGGAATGGATACAGAAAATGTGGTACATTTACACAATTGAGTACTACTCAGCTATTAAAAACAAAGAATTTATGAAATGCTTGGGGAAATGGATGTATCTGGAGGATATCATCCTTAGTGAGGTAACCCAATCACAAAAGATGTCACTAGATATGCACTCACTGATAAGTGGATATTAGGCTAGAAACTTAGAATACCCAAGTTATAATTTGTAAAACACAAGAAAATCAAGAAGGAAGACCAATATGTGGATACTTCCTTCCACCTTGGAATAGGGAGCAAAATACCCATGGAAGAAGTTACAGATATAAAGTTTGGAGCTAAGACAAATGCTGGACCATCCAGAGACTACTCCACTTGCAGATCCATCCCATAATCATCCACCAAACCGAGACACGATTGCATATGCCATCAAGATTTTGCTGAATGTTCCCTGATATAGCTGTCTTGTGTGAGGCTATGCCAGTGCCTGGCAAATACAGATGTGAATGCTCACAGTCATCTATAGAATGGAATACAGGGCCCCCAGTGGAGGAGCTAGAGAAAGTACCCAAGGAGCTGAAAGGGTCTGCAACCCTATAGGTGGAACAACAATATGAACTAACCTGTACCCCCAGAGCTCATGTCTCTAGCTGCATATGTAGCAGAAGATGGCCTAGCCAGTCATCATTGGGAAGAGAGGCCCCTTGGTCTTGCAAACTTTATATGTCCCAGTACTGGGGAATGCCAGGGCCAAGAATTGGGAGTAGGTGGGTATGGGAGCAGGGCAGGGGGAGGGTATAAGGAACTTTCAGGATAGCATTTGAAATGTAAATCAAGAAAATACCTAATAATAAAAAAGAAAGAAAGAAGAAAAATAAAAATAAATAAAAAATAAAATTTCCCAAAAAGGTAACATTCAAATAATTTGTCTTCTATTTTGAATATTTGTATATGGAAGGAAGTAAATGTATCAGTGTGAATGAAAAGGAAAATGTTACTAATCAGGGTGCTGAAGAGCTGAATCAGTATTTAAGAGCACTTAGATCAAAACCACAAAGGACCTGGTTTCAATACCCAGCATCCACAAGTTAGCTCATTGCCATGAGTCACTCCAGATCCAGGGGATCTGAAAGGCTTTTCTATTCTTCACAGGAGCCACTCATTTATGTGGTATAAAACATACATCCAGGCTGAGGAGATATGGTCATAAAGTAAATATAAACAAAAATATTTAGTTACTGTTATTTGTAGTGAAAATCCTAGAGGAAAATAATTGTTAATTATTTACCATATATAAATAATGTAAGTGTATAATAGTTTTGAAAGTCTGTGTTGTTGTTTCTACAGATTTTAAGAAGCTTGAATTTAAGGAATTATATTTACTAATTAATGATTCTTTTTTAATTAAACATAACTGATAATTTATTACCTATTACATAAGTATAAAAAATCTGGAGGGAACAGGATCTCGACTACCTTGTTTCCCTTAAGCTATTATGCAAGACAAGGTGGCCTCCAATTTGCAGTACACAAGGACGCTCCTATTTCCACCTCCAGTATAAGAAGATAGTATGGACCAGTATGCTCAATTCTACTATATGTTGTGACTAAAACTCAGGGCCTAGCAATTAATACAAGAACTCCATTTGCAATCTGTAATTCTTATGTTTTAATTTGCATGAAGAATAAATTTGAACATTTTGTTTGAATTTCCTTTACTTGAAATATACGGGTCCCTCAGAGACCAGTCTGCACAGGAGAGCACACAGGGTGCAGAAGCAACATAGCTTCTTGGACAGGGTCCATTTTGGGAACTTCATCTTCAGCCATGTGGCAGAGCTGAGCTCCAGACATCTACGCACTTACCCCTCCCCGACCCGCCCCAGAGGAGAGTTGGTCTCCAGATAGTGCTCTGACCATGGAACCAGGTGAGATCACCATCTTGTATCCCTGGTCCCTCACAGACCAGTCTGCACAGGAGAGCACGCAGGCTGCAGAAGCAACAGAGCTTCTTGGACAGGGTCCAAGTGATATTTTCCCCACAAAAACAGAGTTTGCCTGCAGAAAGTGCTCTGACCACTGAGACTCAGGAGATAGTTGGACTCCCAGGAGTGCTGACAGAGGCTAACAGAATCACAGGAGGAACAAGTTCCAAACAAAGACAGCTATAACAACAAACACCAGAGATTACCAAATGGCAAAAGTCAAATGTAAGAATCTTACTAACAGAAACCAAGACCACTGAGCATCATCAGAACCCAGAACTCCCACCACAGTGAGTCCTGGATACCCCAATACACCATAAAAGCAAGATTCAGATTATATATATAATGATGCTGGTAGAGGATTTTAAGAAGGACATTAATAACTCACTTACAATAATACAGAAGAACACTATTAAACAGGTAGAAGTCATTAAAGAGGAAGCATAAAAATCCCTTAGAGAATTACAAGAACACACTGCTAAATAGGTAGAAGTCCTTAAAGAAGAAACATGAAACTCCCTTAAAGAATTACAGGAAAAGACAACCAAACAGATGATGGAATTGAGAAAAATCATCCAAGATCTAAAAATAGAAGTAAAAACAATAAAGAAAACCCAAAAGGAGACAACTCTGGAGATAGAAACCCTAGGAAAGAAACCAGGAACCACAGATGCGAGTATCAGCAATAGAATACAAGAGATGGAAAAGATAATCTCAGATGCAGAAGATTCCATAGAGAACATCGGCACAACAATCAAAGAAAATGCAAAATGCAAAAAGATCCTAACTCAAAACATCCAGGAAATTCAGGACACAATGAGAAGACCAAACCAAAGGATAATAGGTATAGATTAGAATGAAAATTTTCAACTTAAAGGGCCAGTAAATATCTTCAACAAAATTATAGAAGAAAACTTCCCTAATCTAAAGAGAGAGATGCCCATGAACATACAAGAAGCCTACAGAACTCCAAATAGACTGGACCAGAAAAGAAATTCCTCTTGACACATAAAAATCAGAACAACAAATTCACTAAATAAAGATAGAATACTAAAAGAAGTAAGGGGGAAAGGTCAAGTAACATATAAAGGCAGGCCTATTAGAATTACAACAGATTTCTCATCAGAGACTATGAAAGCCAGGAGATCCTAGACAGATGTTATACAGACTCTAAGAGAACACTAATGCCAGCAAAACTCTCAATTACCATAGATGGAGAAACCAAAATATTCCATGAGAAAACAAAATTCAGATAATATCTTTTCATGTGTGTGTGTGTGTGTGTGTGCGCGCGCGCACGCTTCTGATCATGCGGGTGCACAAGTGCACACACGTGTGGATGTTGAGCACACATAAATAAACATGTATATAAGGCTATTATATATGTTTTTAGAGCTGATCATTTAGCTTTAGATAAATCATATAGATAAACCATTTGTCCTGGAGATAACAAATTTATTCACTCATTCTCTTTCTCTCTCTCATATTCTACTTTTTCATCTCCCACCACAACAACCATTAACTTTTCATCTCCCACCACAACAACCATTAACTCTTTGTAGGTCTTTATCTAGGTGTGGGGCCCTGAGAAATTTACCTTATCCACATCATCATATTAATTTTTGTTATTGTTTAGGCCTTGTATAAGTAGCTATATTTTTAGATTTCATGGCTGTAGCTTTCCTGTCAGATGTAGAAAATAAAAGTTCACAGCTTTCTTATAGGTCCTCTGACACTTATAACCTCTCCATCCATCTCTCTTCTTCAAATTACCCTTATTTTTAGATGTAGGAGTTATAGCTATATCCATTGAGTCTCAGAATTTGATAATCAGTAGTTCTCTACATTTTAATTAGTTGTAGCTTTTTGTAAGGATTTCCAACTTTTACAAAGGGTGAGAGCTACACTTACATGTAGATAAAGAATAACAATTTAGAATGCAGTTAGGCATTGTTCTATTTTAGTGGAGTGACAGTGGTAGCTTTTCCTCTAAGATATATATGTCCTCATTATTCATAGATATTTGCCTAAGTTTTCAGCACCAGGCATGTTTTCCCTCTTGTTGAGTGAGCCTTAGTCCAACTAAACCTCTATTGGTTACCATGAAGACAAAAGTGCCATGTTACACCACGAGGGATAACTTGCCATGCTGGTTATTATTGTGATTCATAGGATTCACAGCTGAGACTAACTACTGATTCCTTCTTTCCTATGGCAGTTAACATACCACCTGCTGGTACTATGAAAGCTAATTTTCAGGAAAACCAATTTTAAGACAGATCTCCCTGAATGCCTCAAGCCCCATGTCTGAAATACGTGGTCTTTTCAGCAATAATGAATTACCTCTAACTTACAGCAGGCAAGAATAATAGCTTTTCTGTTCTGATTATTTTCTTCATAGATCTAGGTAATCCTTATTTTTAAATGTTAGAAACAGTAAAAACAAATTAGACAAGTTATATCTTTAAAGAGTTGCATTTAACCTAAGCATGATTTGTTTTAAAGTGCAACAAAAGTGAAACTTCAAACCAATTGCCAATGTTAAAATTCATTTTAACAGTCAATTAGCTGAAAAGGGGAGATATCTTTATCATGAGAAATTCTTTTGGTAATGAGTTTTGAAATGCTTAACTAAAAGTCAGACTTATGCTTTGGAGACCTATCTGGACCTATATCCCTTTGATATAACTTACCAAAGAAAATAATTTGAGTATATGAGAGTTTTTGTATGTGGCCAGGCAAACCAAGGAGGCCTACAACTACAGGCACTTCTTTGACTGAATAACTAGAATGGGCTTTTATGATACCACTAAAGCATGCCCTTATCCATCCTCCTTTATATCAGAAAGGGCATACTATGGAGTCATTCAAGTCTGAGAACTGTACGAGAGGGGGAAAAAAAGAAAGAAAAGAAAGATCTTAGACAAATGCACAGCAGAGATAGTTGGAGAGAAAGTTATTAGGAATTTGGGGAAATGGACCTATTCAGCAATAGTTCTTTGAGGGGCAAGCTCGATTTTCTTTGGCAGCACCTCAGTCCAAACACCAAATATAGCTTAGCAGCTGCAGACCAATCCTCAAGGTAGGCAGACACCAAGTATAAACCAGCAGCTACAGTCCAGTCTTTTCAACAAGCAGACACCAGGTAGCTGTAGTTCAATCCTGAAGGAACCAACAGGTTTGCCCACTGGCCTGAGGTGTGGTAGCTGAAGTGGCAAGCTGCAACAGAAACCTCACAAGCAGTTCTTGGGTGAGTTTCTCTCAGTTGCAGAGTTACCACAAGTTGAGCTTAACAATGCTATGTAAAGCGAACCAATATATGTGTGTCATTAGTGAAGAACAGTTAGGTGGAGCAAAATAAACCAATGCTCAGTGCTCATCTCCCACCGTCTGTGGAGTCACATTTATACTACTTCATCCAGTGTCCTTTCACATGTCTGCTATATCAAAACATGCTTTCACCTGTTTCTGCTTCAGGAAAACAGCCTTTCATATGTTGGCTTTAGCAAGACATCCTTTTACCTGTGTGCCCCAACAAAACATTATTTGACATAACTAAGTTTCCAAAGAACTAGAAGCTTCCACTTCATGTGTATGTAAGTCCACATTGATGCCTGAAAGTTTCCACAAACGTCCCTATGGGGTCTGAGGCTTTCAACACCTCAAAAGCACCAGGCACACAGTAGAGATTTGTCTTAACTTTCCTGAAGTAAAAACTTGAGAGGGGATATTTAAAGAGCAATTAATAAAAATTCTTGCTTCAAATATTTCACCCAGCTAGAAATATGACTTTGGTGTTTCACAGCACTGAAAGTATAAATTCCGCATCTGGGAGCTCTGGTATATAAAAACAAAACCAATCAAACACATGAAGAACCCACATGTCTCTCTGAGGGCATCTTTATCTTTGTGTACATCTGCAGAATGGAAAGAGCACTTTTAACCTCCAAACCTTTAAACTACTCAGAGTTAGGTTTAGTAGGTCTGGTCTGTCTCCCAATCTCTCAAGACCAGTCTCTGATGCTGTTATAGTCAAATGTCTCTGCCTACATTCTTTTTTGAGGTAGAGGTTGCTTTTAATCTCCTGAATCTCTGGTATCATCATGGACAGGATGACTTTTTGACTCCTCAAATCCCATTCTCACAATGTAATTCCAAATCTATCACTTCCAAATATGTGGAGCTGTCACAAGGTTCACCCAGGATCATAAAACCCAGAAGAATTTTCTGCTTTATGACAGGTGTGAGAGGTGAAGCTAGGTTATTAAGAGGTTCTCTTTACTAGACTGTGACTCAACTACAGCAGTGTAGGAGGTCAAGTGTGAGGTCCACCTCCTTTGTTTAGGATTTATACTCATCCAACTGGAAGCTAACAGGCAAGGACCTTTGACCCATCAGGGGGAAAGTCCAAACTGTGTAAATACTAATTTTTACCTAAGAGTAGTTTTGTTTCATGAAAACTGCAAAACAAAATAAGCACAGTCAAGGAATAAAAAGAGAGTAGGAAAAGATTTATTATCTGCAAATCGGCAATGAGAGCATGTAAGTCATTTCCAAAACAATGCTTTCACTAAACAAAGGAAGCATGAGGATTTTATGCAAGGAGTCCATACATATTCATGATGATTGGTCATTTTGGAACATGTTTGGTTGAGGCGCACAGTCTTGAGCTCTGCTTAAAATCATGGAGCACGGGTTTAACAAAGTGATGAATAAGATTACCTCTAGGCATCATCAGCTCAAACTTTAAGTAAAAACTGAAAGTAAAGCAAAGGATAAGTGAAAGGTGCATTAACATATGAGTCAGGCTTGCTTCATAGCACACATGTAGAGAAGGCTGGTCTCAGATTTGCAGAGATCCTCCTCTTCTGCCTCCTTAGTGACAGGATTATAGATATGTGCCACCCTGCCTGGTATAGATTTGCTGATGATGTTACTTAAATGTGTGTGTGTGTGATTCTAAAATCATTGTGTAGTTCCAACAGCAATAGCAAGATTAAGAAACCTCTGCTTCAGAGGATGGCCTTATCAGACATCACTGGGAAGGGAGTCGCTCGGTCCTGTGGAGGCTCAACGACCCAGGGAAGGGGAATGCCAGGGGCACTGAGGCAGAAGTGGGTGGGTGGATGTGGGAGCATCCTCATAGAGGCAGAGGGGAGGGGAGGGGAGGGGATAGGGGTTTGTGGAGGGGAAACTGGGAAGGTGGATAACATTTGTAATGTAAATACATAAAAATAACCAATGAAAAAAATTTTTTAAGTAAAATAAATAAATAAATAAATAAAAACCTCTGTATCACTCAGGGAAAGAGAAATGACATGCAGAAAATGGAAGTGAGGAAAAGATGTAGCCTAATTGTTTAGGCTTGATTCTGTCATCTTTGAGTTTACTATAAACATTTGACTGCTTTTGATTAGATGAGACTTAACAACTTGCTTTTTAGGAGTAGATTATGTTCTATTTGCAGATCAAAATAAGTTACATTTTGTTATGTAGAGAAAAGCTTTTCAGCCTGGTTAAAATGCATGAAAGCAGGTTTAGTGAAAATATAAGGTACTCAAGTGTATGTTGTTGTTTTTCTCCCCTTGGCCATTTTATTATTATTATTATTATTATTATTATTATTATTATTATTATTAAATCCTTTAATGACAGTCCACACTTCAGCCACCTCCTGGTCTGACCCCTGATCACTCCCCATCCTATACGTCCCCACTCATCTCAGTCTCCAAGAAGATGTCCTCATGCCCCACCCCAGCAGACCCTCCACTCCATGGGGCCTCAAGTCTCTTGAGGGTTATAACGGTGCATCTTCTCTCACTGAGGCCAGACCAGGCAGTCCTCTGTTGTATATGTGTTGGGGCATCGTATCAGCTGGTGTATGCTGCCTGGTTGGTGGTTATTTATCGTAATTTTCAAAAGTATTTAGATAAGTTCATCCATAAAAATTTACACCATTCCTCCAAAAAGTACAGTCAAGGAACTTATTCTCAGTTGTTCTAATGAAGTAACATCCTAATCAATTTTTATCTAGTTATTTGTTGTAATTTCTGACTTTTGACTTAAAACATTTTTAACTTGCATACATAGAACAACTTTTTCAAAACATTTAATATTAGTGGGCTAGCAAATATGCCCCTTTATCCACTGAACCTCCCTATTATTACATTAAGATTTTGTTTTAATTTTGACCTTGTATATTTGGTCAGCTTTATTTTGTAAAAACTTAAAGACCATCTACCATCAATGGTTACCTGCATAAGATCTTCTCAGATCAAACCAGTCTGCCATTCACTATGGATATGGAATGGATTCATAGAACTCCAACCTTTAGGTATTGTCAGTTTTAGCTGAGAGAGGAGAAAATTTTTTCTTATAATATGGATACTATTAGGTTGCAGACAGCACTAACTAAATTCAGAGGGTAAATTTCAAATAGAAAATGAAAGTGGGAGGGGGATGTATTGTTGAATGTCCAGTAGGAATTGGAGTCAGAGACCTGGATATGCTCAGGCCATACTGAATACATGTATGATTTTGTGAAAGAATGAATAGCATATTCTTTCCAAAAAAATTTTTGCTGTTTGGGAAAGAATCTTTCATTCATTTTTTAATTTTTTATTAATTAGTGGTTTTGTTAACACCTCTTGAGCTCAGGCTGAAAGTAAATTCCTCAAGGCTTCTCTGATTTTATTTCAATCCTGCAGCAGGACATTTAATGGAAAATGTAATGTCTTCTTATGCATAGCAAGAGTGGCCTCAGCAATTCTCACACATAGTAAGTGAACATTATGGTCATCATAAAGCCAGTCCCACGTGGTTTACATAGAAAGCACCAACAGTTTTTCCTATGTGCTTTTATAGGTTGAATCAAACATCTTCTCTGGGGGAAAAAACAACAGTTTTACATTCTGTGATTTTAATCTAATCCACCAGACTGGCTGTTTTCTTAGGAATAACCTTCTAAATGTCTGGATCACTCGCAACCATCTGTGATTGTTCTATAGTGAGCTGTGAATTCGACATCAACCCGTACATGATCTTCCACTCTGCTGCATTTAAAACTGAAGATACTGTTCCTAAATTAGTTACTTGAATAAAGATTTCAGTAAACCATCCTAAGGAAGCTAACGATACCAACATTCATCAGGATATAATTTCCTTGCATTAGATCCTCAAGATTGAATTGTTTCTTAGTTTGGCCTTCACAACAAGTGAACAACTTTCATACATCTTAAAGGTATTTTCTAATATCCCTGCATAATTCTCCCAGATGAAGCTTGAAGGCTGATGAGAATTCTCTGGTAGACTGAAATCTGAGCTTAGTTCTGCATCCAGGTCCAAGTCAGCTCTTCTTTCTTAAATGTTATTTTATTTTTTTATTTTTTCAAGAGATGCTATTTTTATTAAAATTAGGAATCTTAATACTAATAATCCATGTAGTTTTGGTCTAGCACATATGAATGTTTGTTAAAAAGCACCTAAAACAAAGGCAAAGCTTTCTCACCTAAGCAAAAGTGGAAATGCATACCTCTTAAGTCACAAATGACATACTAGAAGGTAGAAAACATGTTTAAATGTTATTTTAATTATGTATAATTAACACGCTGCATTATAAGCAGAGGAAGGAAGGCAAAGGGTGGTTAATAAGGTTACATCAGAAAGAGAGCAAACAAATGCGAAAATATCCCCTAGGATAGTTTATGTTCTCTGCCATTGATTTCTTGCCCAACATTTTGGGGATCAATAAGTCTGAGGCTGTTACCATTACAGTCTTAGGTTTTAACCCTGTTGTGGGATTCATGCATGCACCTCAACAAAGTTATATCACGTTTTTTTTTTTTTTTTTTTTTATCAAGAATGTCCCATAAGTTCTTGGGCCTGGTATCTTTGAAATGATTTTAGCATATTCATGTAATCATACAGTCTCAAGTCATTCAAATAAGCTTATAGAGTGGCACCCATTCTATTCCCAGGAGGATTTCATTTGTCAGTCCTTGCAGCATGTAGAACACTAGACTGATGGTGTGTTATCTACATGTCTACCTAGATACTCAACTGTGCATTTTCAAAATGGAATCAAAAGCTGCTTGTAAAAATGGGGTCTCTCAGGACAGAGCACAGTCTGAAAATTCATTGTCTTACATAATATGGATTAATGTAGAAGGGTATTTTCCTCAATTTTATTACATATAAAAAACAACTAACAGATTATATAATTAGCTTTTCTCATATTAGCATATCGTCCCTTGTGCATCCAATAATCAACTGACCTGAGAACTGACTACATCTCTTAACTGGTAGCTTTTCCTTTTCATAAATTACACCATAGATGACCGCATGATCTAGGCATCCAAAACTGTTTTTGTTCTGTAAAAAGGCCTTTCAATTTTTTAATCAAAATATTTTTGCAGAAAAAAAAAGGATTAGTATGTTGGAAGTGACTGTAAAAGGTTTTTGAATACCTAGATTAAAAAAAAACCTCTGGTCATCAAAAATGAACATGGGTGCTTAAAATTTCATAGAATTATGATGATGAAAAGAAAAAAAAACTGCTATGCCTATTAAGATGACTAAACTCAATAGTCAATTTCATAAGACCTCAAATCCCCCAGGAGACAGATACCTATGATATATTTTCCTTCTTAGGTTAATTGAAATGGGAACACATACCCTTTGTGGGCCACATAATTCTGGAGGTTGGGATCCTAAGTTCTATAAAAAGGGGCAAGGAAATTGAGGACAGATTGTCATCACTTTCTGCTTTCAGCTCCTGCCTCAAGTATTTTCCCACTTTGAAAGACTTTCTCCCAAAACTGTGATCCCAAATGAACTAAATATCTCTTCTGTAAGTTGCTTTTATTGGGATATTTTATCACAACAACAGGAAAAGAAGGGAAGTTAGTTCCTTGCCTGTGAAACAGATAGAAGCAGATTTATTCAAAACTGGCCTTGAAAAATACAAGAGGGATTTGATCTCAATACATTATATTAGTTGCTTTGAGAGGTATCAAGGAACAATAGAAAAAACACTGAGTAGAGGAACCATGTGACATGTAAGTCTTTGTCATCCTATAGCCTATAATCTTCTTTTTGCATAATATCAAAATGGACTTTTTGCTTGTAGCTAGCTAACTAGAACATGTGGACAAGATTCTATTGAATAACAAGAATATGAGAGAGGCAGAAAGACACAAGAAGGAAGGTAAAGAAAAGACATATTTAAGAGAGTCCATTATAAAATTGGACATAATTTAGAGTCCAACTCAACTTTTTTTAACTAAGTTCTTAGTATATTATTTAAAATGTTAGTTTACTTATTTGTAAAGACTTATTTAAGGAGATAGACTAGAACAATTTAGCTTTTTACATACCACTGGGAGCCAATTAAGAAACACATCCTGTTGTGTTTCAGCAGCTTTTTTAAAATTTTAATTATTGACATTTTGTATTTTTCATACTTCCTTTTTTTTCCCAAAATATATCTTGGGGATAAGCAATTTTGTCCCAAATGAAACGTTTTGCACTATGGCAAGTATAGACTATTTCCTTTGATAAGGTGAGTTCAACTCCTCAACCGTTTACTTAAAGTTTAACTTTGAACTAAAGATGTATCTGGGACTTTACTTAAAGACTTAGCCATATGTAGTGAACACTAACCTAACCTGACATATAAATAAAGTTTAACCAACTCTTCAAACAAGTATCTGATTTCTGTTTTGTCTTATCCCGACAAACAGAAGCCTTTTTTTTAATGACGCAGTCTTGTTTCTGCCCCAAATTCTGAACTTCATATACCTTATCCTAGTTAATTTTCTATTTCTATGACGAGATGCCATGTCCTGGAGAATTTATAAAAGAAAGCATTTAATTAGAGGCTCCTTAAAGTTTCAGATGGACAAATACAGCCTCTTACCACCAGCACAAAGCATGGAGCAGTAGCTGAGAGCTTACATGTTGAGACAACTGTCAGGAAAAAGAGAAAGGCAGATAGAGTGAACTGGAGTGGTGAAACTTCAAAGCCCACACCCTACATCATACCTCTTCTAACAAAGCCACACGTCATCCAGTTTTCAATCAGGGAGCAATCATTAAAGCATGCCCTCCATATAGGGGCCATTCTCATTCAAAATTTCACAGACAATTTCATTGGAAAATAACTGTGTACTGTTTATAGTTCTAACTTCTCAAAACCCAAAATTAGCAGACTAATGTAAAACATCAGTCTAGTTAGAGGGGAACTTAACTACAGCCCTCTGATCTATCTAAGGAAAGTAGGTGACCTCAGTGAGGTCAGCTATATCTTTTTTATGTTTCTAAAGGTTGTTTGAAATATGTGTGTGTGTGAGTGTGTGTGTGATGTACTTGCTAGATTTTTTCATTTTCTTTGATCAATATATTAATTTCTTCTATCGTATCTTCTACCCTTGACAGTCTCTCTTCCATCTCCTGTATTCTGTCGGTGATGTTTATATCTGTAGTTCCTGTTATCTTTCTTAGGTTTCCTATCTCCAGGATTGTCTTCAGGTTGTGTTTTCTTTATTCCTTCTATTTCCCTTTTCAAGGCTTGGACAGTTTTATTCATATCCTTCACCTGTTTGATTGTATTTTCCTGTGTTTCTATATGTTGATTTGCTTTTTATCTTTATCAATTTTTCAGTTGAGGGACATCTGGGTTGTGTCCAGTTTCTGGCTATTATGAATAAAGCTGCTATGAACATAATTGAGCAAATGTCTTTTTGGGATGTTGGTGTATCTTTTGGGTATATGCCCAGGAGTGGCACATCTGAGTCCTGAGGTGGAACTATTCCTAGTTTTTTGAAAACATGGCAAATTGAATTCCTAATTGATTGTACAAGTTTGCACTCACAGCAGCAATGAAGAAGTGTTTCCCTTGCTCTTCATCCTTGCCAGCATGTGTTATTTTTTGATTATTTGGTCTTAGCCATTCTGATGTGTGGGGAATTGCAGGCTGGTGTCCAGTTGAGCTGAGGTCTGAACCCTGATGGTCATAATTCACCTTCATGACATGGTAGGCATTCCCTCATGCTCCTGAAACTCTGGCTCCTGCCTAAGTTACTGCAACCCCCCTCCCCAGGCCTCACAAGAGAAGCATGGCCAGTAGTCACATAGACAATGGCCCAAGCTTCTGACCTTCAGGCTAAACTCCTCCCCAGTTACCTAGTTACAGTGAAGACCATAAAAAGGGATGTTTAGCCCCCTCACTCTCTTACTCTCTTACTGCTTACTCTCTTGTCTACCTCTTACACCTCACTCTCACCCTCTCCCCCCTCTTTGTCTTCTCTCCTCTCTCCTTTCTCTTTGTCCTCTCCTCTCTCCCTCTTACTCTCTTTCTCTCTAGCCTTCTCTCTCTCTCTCTCTCTCTCTCTCTCTCTCTCTCTCTCTCTCTCTCTCTCTCTCTCCTTTCTCTCTTTCTCCCTGTATTTCTATAATAAAGCTCTTAAACAGTAGAGAGTCTGTTCCATCAAGATCCACTGCGCACTCTGGTCAGTGTTGGGAACCTCTCCCTTATCCCTCTCTCCTAAAACCCCGGGCTTTCTCAAGGTAGCTCTGGGGCCCCCAGGCAGGGCTGCCCCTTGACCTCCCCCTGAAGAGTGGGATAGAGGTATGCCCACCCAGAGATGAGTGGATAGGTAGTTAGCAGCACTCCCATGCCTGACTGACCAGAGAATAGGGAAACTCTGGTGGGGCGTGGGCCTTTTTTCCCTTCCCCTACTTCCCCAGGCCCTTTTATAGTTCCCACACTGATGGGTGTAAAATGAAAACTCAGAGATGTTTTGATTTGGATTTTCCTAAGGACTTTGAACTTTTCTCTAAGTGCTTTTAGACCATTTGAGAGTCCTCTTGAGAATTCTCTGTTTAGTTCTGTACCCCCTTTTTTAACTGGGTTATTTGGGTTGTTGATGTCTAACCTCTTGAGTTCTTTGTAAAATTTAGATATAAGCCTTCTGGTAAATGTAAGGTGGTTGGAGATTATTTCTGAAAGCACAGGCTGCCATTTTATCCTATTGACAATGTCCTTTGCTGTACATAAGCTTTACAGTTTAACCAAGTCCCATTTATCAATTGCTGATCTTAGAATCTGAGCCACTGGTGTTCTTTTCAGAAAATTATCTCATGTAAGAATGTGTTCAAGAGAATTTCTCACTTTCTCTTCTATGAGGTTCAGTATATCTGCATTTATGTTGAGGTCCTTGAACCACTTGGACTTCAGTTTCATGCAGGGTGATAAGTATGGTTCTATTTTCATTTTTCTACCTGAAGATATCCAGTTAGTCCAGCATCATTTGTTGAAAATGCTCTTTCATTTTTCCATTGAAAGGTTTTGGCATCTTTATCAAAAATCAAGTGTGCATAGGTGTGTGGTTTTATTTTCGAGTCTTCAACTCTATTCCACTGATCAATGTGTCTGTTTCTGTACCAAGAGCATACAGTTTTAAACACTCTTGCTTTGTAGTACAGCTTAAGGTCAAGGATGGTAATTCCTCCTGAAGTTGTTGTTTTTGTTGTTTTTGTTGTTGTTGTTGTTGGTGGTGGTGGTGGTGGTGGTGGTGTATGTGTATAAATCCCAATTTAAGAAATACTCTGAAACAGCCCCAAAAAGAAAAAAAAATGTTCCTTATTATTTGCTACCTCCTGAATCTTAAGAAATAAAAATAATTGAAAGGCTAATCTCCCATGTACATGGATCAGGAGAATTAACATAGTGAGAGAGACCATTTTACCAAAGGCAATCTACAGAATAAATGCAACTGCCATCAAAATTCCAAAAAGAATTTTATAGACCTTGAAAGAGCAATTTTCAACTTCATATGGAAAATGAAAACAAACAAACAAACAAACAAAACAGTGTAGACAAAGCAATCCTGACAATAAAAGAACTTTTATCAGGAATCATCATCCCTAATCTCAAGATAGATTCCAAATTTTGAATCTAATAATTGAGCTAGTAAAATGTCTCTGTGGTTAAAGATTCTTGCTAACAAGCTTAACACCCCACATGAGGAAACTAGGGGACTGACTCCCACAAGTTGTCCTCTGTTCTAGACACGCAAACACATTGATATACATGTGATCCCATTCACACAAAAGAAATAAAAAACAATGAAAAGGAAATCAAAAGAAAGAAACAAAGGGTTTATAAAACTGAAAGTATTTATTTGTGCCATATATATATACATATATGTGTACATATATATATATATATATATATATATATGAGTGTGTTTGTATTTATGTATGTATATATGTAGACATATATGTGTATATATATATGTACATATATATGTACATATATATATACACACACACACACACATATATATATATACACACTCATACACACACATCTAAAAATAATACAAAAATACCTAGAAAGCCATTCATTGTGATTTCTGTTTTTATACATAAGCTTTCTAGTAGATGATCTGCATGTTTGATTCCTTTTTTAAAAATTCTTACTTTGTTCCTTCAGGAGAGATGAATGAATGTACGAGGATCATTTTCTGAAGTGGTACACTAGAATTTTCTCACATTTTCTCATCAGATGAAAAACAACCATTATTGATGGATGACTCCTGAGCTCTGTGACACATTAAGTCCAATTAGTCACATTTTTTTTTTGCAATTTAAATGCTAGATTTTGCTTTTCTGGTCCACAGATTCATTCCCAAAGAGGACCCAGCTGTTACTCTTTTGCTTCAGGAACATTCTCTGTGAATTCAATAGACTAAGCTTCAATTCAAAAAATGGAAAGCATTGGGTTTGTAACAATAATTATATATCTTTCCAGGGCTCTTATGATGGCAAGCCAAAGAGAAGAGTAGTAGTAATTGGTCAGATTCATCCAAAGGATAAATTTATTCTCAAAACATCTTTTTGCAGCAGGCAAGTATCCATTAAACAGATGGGCCAGTACGGACAGTGTTAGAATAATATGAATTCCTAGAATTTGAATGGCAACGTTAAAAACTATATTGAAAAACCACCGTCTTTAAATTCACACTTCAAAAGCTCAGGTTAGGTAAGGCCAGTGACTCAAAATTTAGGTCAGTAATAATATCTAATTCTTTCACTAAGTGGTTTCCTTTCAAATTTGTAGCCGTATATGATATATAATTAATGATGGGTACTGACTCCTGAGGACTTTTTCCCTTAGAAGAGAAAGATGCTTCTTTGGTGTACTTTTCTGGCAATGTATATTTAATCATCTTAACTTATTTAGAGAAAATAAGGAGTTTTCCCTCTCTCTTTAAATTTTTCCATGTGTCCAGGTTTGCTGTACACTGCCATTATAATTAAAGTATTACTATGATTTTTTTTTTTCCTTTTTTTTTTTTTTTTTTTTTCCATTTTTTATTAGGTATTTAGCTCATTTACATTTCCAATGCTATACCAAAAGTCCCCCTTACCCACCCACCCCCACTCCCCTACCCACCCACTCCCCCCCTTTGGCCCTGGCGTTCCCCTGTACCGGGGCACACAAAGTCTGCGTGTCCAATGGGCCTCTCTTTCCAGTGATGGCCGACTAGGCCATCTTTTGATACATATGCAGCTAGAGTCAAGAGCTCAGGGGTACTGGTTAGTTCATAATGTTGTTCCACCTATAGGGTTGAAGATCCCTTTAGCTCCTTGGGTACTTTCTCTAGCTCCTCCATTGGGAGCCCTGTGATCCATCCATTAGCTGACTGTGAGCATCCACTTCTGTGTTTGCTAGGCCCCGGCATAGTCTCACAAGAGACAGCTATATCTGGGTCCTTTCAGCAAAATCTTGCTAGTATATGCAATGGTGTCAGCGTTTGGATGCTGATTATGGGGTGGATCCCTGGATATGGCAGTCTCTACATGGTCCATCCTTTCATCTCAGCTCCAAACTTTGTTTCTGTAACTCCTTCCATGGGTGTTTTGTTCCCACTTCTAAGGAGGGGCATAGTGTCCACACTTCAGTCTTCATTTTTCTTGAGTTTCATGTGTTTAGGAAATTGTATCTTATATCGTGGGTATCCTAGGTTTTGGGCTAGTATCCACTTATCAGTGAGTACATATTGTGTGAGTTCCTTTGTGATTGTGTTACCTCACTCACGATGATGCTCTCCAGGTCCATCCATTTGGCTAGGAATTTCATAAATTCATTCTTTTTAATAGCTGAGTAGTACTCCATTGTGTAGATGTACCACATTTTCTGTATCCATTCCTCTGTTGAGGGGCATCTGGGTTCTTTCCAGTTTCTGGCTATTATAAATAAGGCTGCTATGAACATAGTGGAGCATGTGTCCTTCTTACCAGTTGGGGCTTCTTCTGGATATATGCCCAGGAGAGGTATTGCTGGATCCTCCGGTAGTACTATGTCCAATTTTCTGAGGAACCGCCAGACTGATTTCCAGAGTGGTTGTACAAGCCTGCAATCCCACCAACAATGGAGGAGTGTTCCTCTTTCTCCACATCCTCGCCAGCATCTGCTGTCACCTGAATTTTTGATCTTAGCCATTCTCACTGGTGTGAGGTGGAATCTCAGGGTTGTTTTGATTTGCATTTCCCTGATGATTAAGGATGTTGAACATTTTTTCAGGTGCTTCTCTGCCATTCGGTATTCCTCAGGTGAGAATTCTTTGTTCAGTTCTGAGCCCCATTTTTTAAGGGGGTTATTTGATTTTCTGAGGTCCACCTTCTTGAGTTCTTTATATATGTTGGATATTAGTCCCCTATCTGATTTAGGATAGGTAAAGATCCTTTCCCAGTCTGTTGGTGGTCTTTTTGTCTTATAGACAGTGTCTTTTGCCTTGCAGAAACTTTGGAGTTTCATTAGGTCCCATTTGTCAATTCTCGATCTTACAGCACAAGCCATTGCTGTTCTGTTCAGGAATTTTTCCCCTGTGCCCATATCTTCAAGGCTTTTCCCCACTTTCTCCTCTATAAGTTTCAGTGTCTCTGGTTTTATGTGAAGTTCCTTGATCCACTTAGATTTGACCTTAGTACAAGGAGATAAGTATGGATCGATTCGCATTCTTCTACATGATAACAACCAGTTGTGCCAGCACCAATTGTTGAAAATGCTGTCTTTCTTCCACTGGATGGTTTTGGCTCCCTTGTCGAAGATCAAGTGACCATAGGTGTGTGGGTTCATTTCTGGGTCTTCAATTCTATTCCATTGATCCACTTGTCTGTCTCTATACCAGTACCATGCAGTTTTTATCACAATTGCTCTGTAGTAAAGCTTTAGGTCAGGCATGGTGATTCCACCAGAGGTTCTTTTATCCTTGAGAAGAGTTTTTGCTATCCTCGGTTTTTTGTTATTCCAGATGAATTTGCAAATTGCTCCTTCTAATTCGTTGAAGAATTGAGTTGGAATTTTAATGGGGATTGCATTGAATCTGTAGATTGCTTTTGGCAAGATAGCCATTTTTACAATGTTGGTCCTGCCAATCCATGAGCATGGGAGATCTTTCCATCTTCTGAGATCTTCTTTAATTTCTTTCTTCAGGGACTTGAAGTTTTTATCATACAGATCTTTCACTTCCTTCGTTAGAGTCACGCCGAGATATTTTATATTATTTGTGGCTATTGAGAAGGGTGTTGTTTCCCTAATTTCTTTCTCAGCCTGTTTATTCTTTGTGTAGAGAAAGGCCATTGACTTGTTTGAGTTAATTTTATATCCAGCTACTTCACCGAAGCTGTTTATCAGGTTTAGGAGTTCTCTGTTGGAATTTTTAGGGTCACTTATATATACTATCATATCATCTGCAAAAAGTGATATTTTGACTTCCTCTTTTCCAATTTGTATCCCCTTGATCTCCTTTTGTTGTCGAATTGCTCTGGCTAATACTTCAAGTACTATGTTGAAAAGGTAGGGAGAAAGTGGGCAGCCTTGTCTAGTCCCTGATTTTAGTGGGATTGCTTCCAGCTTCTCTCCATTTACTTTGATGTTGGCTACTGGTTTGCTGTAGATTGCTTTTATCATGTTTAGGTATTGGCCTTGAATTCCTGATCTTTCCAGAACTTTTATCATGAATGGGTGTTGGATCTTGTCAAATGCTTTTTCTGCATCTAACGAGATGATCATGTGGTTTTTGTCTTTGAGTTTGTTTATATAATGGATTACATTGATGGATTTTCGTATATTAAACCATCCCTGCATCCCTGGAATAAAACCTACTTGGTCAGGATGGATGATTGCTTTAATGTGTTCTTGGATTCGGTTAGCGAGAATTTTATTAAGGATTTTTGCATCGATGTTCATAAGAGAAATTGGTCTGAAGTTCTCTATCTTTGTTGGATCTTTCTGTGGTTTAGGTATCAGAGTAATAGTGGCTTCATAAAATGAGTTGGGTAGAATACCTTCTACTTCTATCTTGTGAAAAAGTTTGTGCAGAACTGGAGTTAGATCTTCTTTGAAGGTCTGATAGAACTCTGCACTAAACCCGTCTGGTCCTGGGCTTTTTTTGGCTGGGAGACTATTAATAACTGCTTCTATTTCTTTAGGGGATATGGGACTGTTTAGAAGGTCAACTTGATCCTGATTCAACTTTGGTACCTGGTATCTGTCCAGAAATTTGTCCATTTCGTCCAGGTTTTCCAGTTTTGTTGAGTATAGCCTTTTGTAGAAGGATCTGATGGTGTTTTGGATTTCTTCAGGATCTGTTGTTATGTCTCCCTTTTCATTTCTGATTTTGTTAATTAGGATTTTGTCCCTGTGCCCTTTAGTGAGTCTAGCTAAGGGTTTATCTATCTTGTTGATTTTCTCAAAGAACCAACTCCTCGTTTGGTTAATTCTTTGAATAGTTCTTCTTGTTTCCACTTGGTTGATTTCACCCCTGAGTTTGATTATTTCCTGCCGTCTACTCCTCTTGGGTGAATTTGCTTCCTTTTTTTCTAGAGCTTTTAGATGTGTTGTCAAGCTGCTAGTATGTGCTCTCTCCCGTTTTTTCTTGAAGGCACTCATAGCTATGAGTTTCCCTCTTAGAAATGCTTTCATTGTGTCCCAAAGGTTTGGGTACGTTGTGGCTTCATTTTCATTAAACTCTAAAAAGTCTTTAATTTCTTTCTTTATTCCTTCCTTGACCAAGGTATCATTGAGAAGAGTGTTGTTCAGTTTCCATGTGAATGTTGGCTTTCTGTTATTTATTTTGTTATTGAAGATCAGCCTTAGTGCATGGTGATCTGATAGGATACATGGGACAATTTCAATATTTTTGAATCTGTTGAGGCCTGATTTGTGACCTATTATGTGGTCAATTTTGGAGAAGGTACCATGAGGTGCTGAGAAGAAGGTATATCCTTTTGTTTTAGGGTAAAATGTTCTGTAGATATCTGTCAGATCCATTTGTTTCATCACTTCTGTTAGTTTCAGTGTGTCCCTGTTTAGTTTCTGTTTCCATGATCTGTCCATTGGTGAAAGTGGTGTGTTGAAGTCTCCCACTATTATTGTGTGAGGCGCAATGTGTGCTTTGAGCTTTACTAAAGTTTCTTTAGTGAATGTGGCTGCTCTTGTATTTGGAGCATAGATATTCAGAATTGAGAGTTCCTCTTGGAGGATTTTACCTTTGATGAGAATGAAGTGTCCCTCCTTGTCTTTTTTGATGACTTTGGGTTGGAAGTCAATCTTATCAGATATTAGGATGGCTACTCCTGCTTGTTTCTTCATACCATTTGCTTGGAAAATTGTTTTCCAGCCTTTCATTCTGAGGTAGTGTCTATCTTTTTCTCTGAGATGAGTTTCCTGTAAGCAGCAAAATGTTGGGTCTTGTTTGTGTAGCCAGTTTGTTAGTCTATGTCTTTTTATTGGCGAGTTGAGACCATTGATGTTAAGAGATATTAAGGAAAAGTAATTGTTGCTTCCTGTTATTTTAGTTGTTAAAGGTGGCATTCTGTTCTTGTGGCTGTCTTCTTTTAGGTTTGTTGAGGGATTACCTTCTTGTTTTTTCTAGGGCGTTGTTCCCGTTCTTGTATTGGTTTTTTTCTGTTATTATCCTTTGAAGGGCTGGATTCGTGGAGAGATAATGCGTGAATTTGGTTTTGTCGTGGAATACTTTGGTTTCTCCCTCTATGATAATTGAGAGTTTGGCTGGGTATAGTAGCCTGGGCTGCAGTTTGTGTTCTCTTAGTGTCTGTATAACATCTGTCCAGGCTCTTCTGGCTTTCATAGTCTCTGGTGAAAAATCTGGTGTAATTCTGATAGGCTTGCCTTTATATGTTACTTGACCTTTTTCCCTTACTGCTTTTAGTATTCTATCTTTATTTAGTGCATTTGATGTTCTGATTATTATGTGTCGGGAGGAATTTCTTTTCTGGTCCAGTCTATTTGGAGTTCTGTAGGCTTCTTGTATGTTCATATGCATCTCATTCTTTAGATTTGGGAAGTTTTCTTCAATAATTTTGTTGAAGATGTTTGCTGGACCTTTGAGTTGAAAATCTTCATTCTCATCCACTCCTATTATCCGTAGGTTTGGTCTTCTCATTGTGTCCTGGATTTCCTGGATATTTTGAGTTAGGATCTTTTTGCATTTTCCATTTTCTTTGATTGTTGTGCCGATGTTCTCTATGGAATCTTCTGCACCTGAGATTCTCTCTTCCATCTCTTGTATTCTGTTGCTGATGCTCAAATCTATGGTTCCAGATTTCTTTCCTAGGGTTTCTATCTCTAGTGTTGCCTCGCTTTGAGTTTTCTTTATTGTGTCTACTTCCCTTTTTAGGTCTAGTATGGTTTTGTTCATTTCCATCACCTGTTTGTATGTTTTTTCCTCTTTTTCTGTAAGGACTTCTACCTGTTTGATTGTGTTTTCCTGTTTTTCTTTAAGGACTTGTAACTCTTTAGCAGTGTTCTCCTGTATTTCTTTAAGTGATTTATTAAAGTCCTTCTTGATGTCCTCTACCATCATCATGAGATATGCTTTTAAATCTAGGTCTAGGTTCTCAGGTGTGTTGGGGTTCCCTGGACTGGGCGAAGTGGGTGTGCTGGGTTCTGGTGATGGTGAGTGGTCTTGGTTCCTGTTAGTAAGATTCCTCCGTTTACCTTTCGCCATCTGGTAATCTCTGGAGTTAGTAGTTATAGTTGACTCTGTTTAGAGGTTGTTCTTCTGGTGATTCTGTTACCGTCTATCAGCAGACCTGTTCAGACTAATTTCCTAAGTTCGGCGGGTCCCGGACCAAGATGGCGACCGCTGCTGCTGTGGCTTAGGCCGCCTCCCCAGCCGGGTGGGCACCTGTCCTCTGGTCCCGAAGGTGGCCGGCTGTCCCCGGCCCACGCAGGGTGCTGCCTCAGTGCCTCTGTGCTTCCGCCTGTTCCAGAAGCTGTCAGGTTCTCTGGCGCACCCTCTCACCTGTTCAGACTAATTTCCTAAGTTCCTACTATGATTTTTAAGGCAAAAATCTACCTCCAATAATCTCAGTGATCTAGGATCTACTTTTATTCCAAGTATTACCAGGGCCTGAACATGGGCAATTTCCTACTCCCCTGACCTAGTGATTACAATTTAAAGTTTTTCATGAGAGTTTATTGTATCAACCTACATTGTTAGATAGACTGTATGCTAGTGTTAAATGTACCTGTACCAGGCAGCTTCCTGGGAAATGTTTTCATATTCAAGTGATTAGCTCACAAGTCAGAAAGCTGTAGTATTTTTCTTTTTCAGAAAGCCTCTGGAGAGGTATAAATCCTATGAACATTAATGAACATTAGGGGTAGTTTAGAATGTCTTGTCTCCATCCAGAGACAGAGCTATTCAGATCCTTCCAACATAGCTGTTTTACTTGCTGGTCTTACAGGCTGCTGATTAAGAAGACAAATCTGTCTTGATGATTTTCATGTCCACTTATATCTAACTTGGTGCCTCATACCAATATACCAGATACCTGTAGTTACAAAAGACAAAGAATTAAATAAAATTAGATAAAAATAGACTTCAAGCATTTACTCTGTGCATGTATAGTGCTTGTTTTTCTTTTTCATTTTTCTTCTCATACAATAACTACCACTGCAGCCTCCTCTCCCTCCACTCATCCCAGTGCCCACAATAAAACTCTTCTCTCCCCCATATCCACTCTTCCTATTTCCTTCAAAAAAGAGCAAGCCCATGGCACAAGATGCACATACATATGTTCACTACCAGTGTATCTGGTACCCAGGAAGTTAAGAAGGAGGCACCAGATCCCTTGAAAAGGGAGTTATCAGTATTTGTGAGCCAATACATAGGTGTTCAGATCCAAACCCAGGCTGTCTTCAAGAGGAGTTAAGCATTGAAGCATCTTTCCAACCCCAGTAAAACTTTAGTTTGAACAAAGGAAGGAGCACCTTTGAAGAATTCAAGCAGCTATGCTGACAAATCCTTTGTAGGGAGATCAGAGAGTCCTGAACTTGTGATGTTATAAGTGAATGTCTAATTTGACATGGGCATGGCCAGGTTGATGATTCATTCTCAAGCCCTCAGACCTATAGAACAGTTGAAGAAACCATTACCTATATTGGCCATGGTCCAGCTAGTCAAAATGTTCTTTTTTGGAAGTCTGAATTTTTATAGATGATTGATCAGTGTTTGTAAAGTAGCGCAACTGCTGTTTTCTCCTTCTAGATGCTTACAACCAGACACTGCTTGCAGATAGAGACCTCCTACAAAACTAGCTAAACCATCCATTGTGCTGTATCTAATAAACATGCTAAAGTCCCAGGTGGCCATGGTAGCACCACTGTTATAGAACCCAACCTGATCCTAGGTATATTGTATGTGCACCTCTCTTCTCTTCATCCCCTCACTTCCCCTAGGCAGGATTCAGGGACCATGGTCAAATGGGACTTGCCAGTTTTGTGTTTTCCATTTGTTAATGTCTATAAAATTTAATCTTTTGGTTGAGTGTCTATGTATGTTTGTGTGCACATGTATATATGGATGCTTGTTCACGTGTGGAGAGGTCAGAAGTCAAGATCCATCAGGAGCCATCCACTATATGTCTTTATTTTTATTATTTGTCATTATTACTTCTTCATTATTACTTATCATTATCACCATCATCTTTGTTATTATTATTATTATTATTATTATTATTATTATTATTATTATTATTAATTGTATACAAAGGTCTCTCATTGGCTTCAAAATCCACAAGGAAGCTACATTGTCTAAACAGTGAACCCATGGGTTCATCACACTCTGCCTGCCAGAAATGTCAGGCTTGTTGTTAAAACTCAGGACCCCATAATTGCAAAGCAAGCACTTTATTGCCTGAGCCTTCTCCCATTTCTTTTTATCAATATTGAAGCATGAAATACTTTGACATTTAGAACTCATTGTTTAACTTAAATGATAAAAGTTTCAGAATATTTTTTATGCCCTGTGATATGAGTTTGTTCCCCAAATATATTGTGGGCTCTTCTGAATGGTGGAGTACCTTGAAGTAAGGATTGAGAAGACCATAAAAACAAGATGTGCCTTTTGATCCTCTTCTATCCACTTCTCCTTCCAAACAGGCCTATAGTCAAATTTCTCTTCTTAGGGAGCTTTGAAGACAACAAAAGAGATATTAGAAGATTAAATATAAGGTTGGATATATTAAATAATCTTCAAGTGAGAGTTGATAATTGAATAGAGATTTCTAGAAAAATGTTTTAGCATTTTAAAGAAGTTTTATCATATTTATGATCCTAAAGATGGAAATGGAGATAATTACTTATTAAGAATGAAATAGTGTTTATGTGTTTACTGAAAGAGTTCAAGAAAGACCACCCCCAAGTAGGCCCATTTGGTATGCTGATGGCTGCAAACAGGGAGCCATGAGTCACAGCCCAGAGGAGGGACTGTTTTTGAACTTCATTAATCTGCCTAAAGACAGAGCCTCCAAAATGCATTAAACTGTCCTGAATTCACTTTCTGAGAATAGCATGAAGTATGCTATAGCACAAGAGAGGAGGCTCCTGCCCAGACAGACTATCACAGGCTGCCCATCTGTCCTGCAAGCTACTCAGACACCTTTTATAACCCGAAAGATTTCACCTGAAGAGGACACAAGATCTATTCAACCATGCATTTCCTTCTTATACTTTCCCATAGCTTATCTTCTCATTCCTTTTCTTAGAAGCCTTTTGCCTTCATTCAACTCTGTAGCTCAGGATGCTTTATCACCTCATCTTCTTGGAGTTCCATATATTTTTACTCTCCTGCCCAAACATAATTAAACGTGATTTTCATGTTAATCTGTCTATTGCCAGTTTCTTTCAGACTCATTACCAAACCCTAACAAGATAGAGGTGAAGTTTTGCCTCCTGTAGAATTCCCAGCTTGCATACACTTCATCTCATGGTTTTCATGGAAGAAATACAAGATAAAGGCAGAATGAGGGAGGGGGGATTTTAAAATGTATTTATTTTTTGCCAACAACTACATATCCAAAGACATGATCAAATACCTTAAACGTTTCTTTTTTAATTTTTTTTTGTTACATATTTTCCTCAATTACATCTCCAATGCTATCCCAAAAGCACCCCATACCCTCCCCTCCACTCCCCTACCCACCCATTCCCACTTTTTGGCCCTGGCGTTCCCCTGTACTGCCCAATGTACTGTTTGCATGTCCAATGGGCCTCTCTTTCCAGTGATGGCTGACTAGGCCATCTTTTGATACATATGCAGCTAGAGTCCTTAAATGTTTCTTGACTATCATTCTTTATTGGTGGAAAGACCAACTCTCCGTTTAAATCAACCTTACTGAATTAACTATAAAGTAACATTATTTTCTTTATTTTAATTTTCTTAATACATAAAATATTTAAAAATACACACTAATAACTTTCACTAAAGCTCTGCCATTTATGCTATTTTCGATGTTACTGTTGTTTTACATTAAAATGTTTGTCACTATTATTTAGTGTTATTGTCACTCCATATGAAAAACACAATCAAGTTACTTATATTCATACTATCTTTCATTTCAATGAATGTAATTGAACTTAAATTTTTCTTTCAGATACTACTAGTTTTGGCTTCCAATATTTTTACATTCCACAAATATTTCTTGGCCTATTTTCTATTTTCAGAATCTCTTGACATCATTATTTTGAGTGTTCCTCATAGTATGTTCTTCTTACATAATCTGAAGGTCATTTACATTTTGCTATGGCGAGCTAGCACATTAGCACTCAAGGTCGCAGGTGCAATACTTGCTACTAATTTTAAGTAATTAATTCTACAGACTCTTTTACTTTTGTTTTAAGAATTTCACCTGGATGGATTGATCCTTCAACTCTTTCCATTCAGTCCTTGTTACACCAAGCATGAAAATGATACAGATATTCTCTGAATCTGACATGTTCATTGTTTTCCTCTAAGGACATCTGTGCCTACACATTTAATGTCTGCAAACCTCTGTAACATTAAGACTAGAATTTGATGGCCTCAAATTTCCTAGATTTTTAATGGTCCATAAAATCGTAAGTATCCAGGCTGCCAAAATTGCATAGTCTTCCAGATGATGTCAGTTCTATCTGAGCTCATATGACAGCCCCAAGATCAGACAGGGTTATTTTAGCTCTTAGCTGTGTAAGCAGAGAATGAAGAAGGAGGGAGGGAGGGAGAGAGGAGGGAGGAGGGAGAGAAGCATCAGAAACTCAAACTTAAAACACAATTTTGTGTTAGTTTTAATTTGAATTCTATTTTCATGTTTCCTGCAGCACTTTTTTTAAAAAAAGATTTTCATTTTATCTCACAGAAAAATCGTTAAAGAATGAAACGGTACTTCCTTCTCAGATCTAAATACTGTGAACTGGAAGAATATGGATTAAATTTTCATTAGGTTTTGCTTTTTCAAATTGAATGAAAGTTATTCAGTCTTTTAGGGTAATCACTTTTCTTTCTTTCTTTTTTTTTAAGTTCATGTGAAATTCTTATAAAAGTTGACAAATAACTACAGATTTTTGAGTAAACATTGTTTTGAAGACAGCTGTAACAAGTATTTAGAAGACAGGCTTTCAAACACTGAGCGTTGTCTGTAATACAATTCGTAGATATCTTCTCTGTTTCTCCACATGATAGTGAGCTACTCAAAATAAGGTACTTTCAACTTTTTTAATGCTAAAAAATATCATAATTCTTGACATTAACAATTTTGTAATCAATCTATAGAGAATGAATGGAAGGAAGAATAAGTAGGTGAATTATGGCTCTGTAGTTCTGAAAATGGTACAGCTTCTGAGTCATTATTCAAATATCCTGCTCAGGTAAATGAATGCATTTCCAGTGTTTTTCAGTATTACAAAAGAAAAGACAGATTTGCTTGTCAAATACCATTTTTCACCAAAATGTGCTAGAGTAAGGCCAATGACTTATTTTGTATTAAAGCCAGCATTCCTATTTAAAAGCTCTATAAACTCATGGGACTAACCTAACTCATGGGCTGTATGGTAAGCTATGAAGATGTAGTTGAAATGATTGTTTATTATGATGGTCTCAGCAAGCGTTACCTTGGGAGGTTTTGCCATAGTATGAATTGATTCAGACAGATTTAGAAGTACAAATATTTCTTTTACTGATTTGGAAGCAAACTGACAATATGAAACACCGTAACAAAATGTGTCAGTGGGAAATACATATTTCATTCAGACTTTTAAAAATGACATTGTTATATTTTTAAGTAATAGTAAATACATATTTAATTTCCAAAATTAAAAACTGTACCTGAGCTGCACTTAGATTTGATCATAATTTTGGACTCAAAGGAGGTAAGCTATGGTAAATGAACATCAAAGCAAGAGAATTTATTTGTAATTTTTAAAGATATATCTATTTAGTTTTATGTTTTTGAGTGTTTTTCATGCTTGTATGGGTGGGTACCATGTGCAGGGCCAATGAAAGTCAGGCAGGGCACATGATCTGCTAGAAGTAAATTTAGAGAGAGTTGTGAACTATCATGTAGGTGCTGAGAACTGAGGCCAGCTCCACTGGAATAAGTCCCCCTAATGACTCAGCTACCTCTCTAGATCCAAGAAAGTAACTTGTGAAGAAAAATATGCTTAGAGGTGTTTTTGTTGTTGTTGGGTTTTTTTTTATTATTATTTTAGAAATCCTGCTAGAGTAATTTGAATTTTATTTTCTTTTGGGACTTCCCCTATTATTACTTAGTGTTTGCATACTTAATCAATAACACATATATGATACAGGTAATACAAAGTTTCCATAAGTGGGACATCCTTTGTAATAACTAGTGGTTTTATTTTCCGACCCTTTGAATAAGATTATTTCCCACGGGCTGGTGAGATGGCTCAGTGGGTAAGAGCACCCGACTGCTCTTCCGAAGGTCTGAAGTTCGGGTCCCAGCAACCACATGGTAGCTCACAACCATCTGTAATGAGATCTGATTCCCTCTTCTGGAGTGTCTGAAGGCAGCTACAGTGTACTTACATATAATAAAAAAATAAATAAATCTTAAAAAAAAAAGCTCCCTTTGGAAAAAAAAAAAAAAGATTATTTCCCCAGTGGAAAAGATAGTAGCCTTTATATTGATATATTACCCAAGGACTGCTCCAGCTGGGGAATGAGCTGAGGTAGAAGAGACAGATGAAGGCTAAAGACTTGATGTTTCCCGCCCATACAATCTTATTATTTGTGCCTAAATAAGTGCCAGTTTCTTACTATTTGTGCTTTAATAATCACTGGCTTCTTACACTGCAATTCTCTTACTATTTATGCTTTAATAAGTGCTGATTTCTTACTATATAACTCTCTTACTATTTGTGCCTTAATATGTACTGATTTCCTATATCTCTCAGTTAAAGACCTATTGCTGGCCAGATCAGAGGCAAGAAACTCATTAACTTCTTGTGAGCTAGAGAGTAAAGAAAAAAAATGAATTTTTTTACACAGACAATATGCACAGATTCACACACATTCTGGTCATGCCCTACAACCTGTCTCATCAAATCTACAAGTGTCCATACATAGTTATATGTATACACACCTATACTTATATAAGCCATAAGCATATGCATACATATATGCATACATATACACATATACATACAAGTACACATTTAGTGAATGGTGCAAAAGCACTCATGAAAAATTTCCATTGAGCAAGGGCCAGAACAGAAAGAACTCATTCATTCTGAATGAAAAAGAAGCTCCAACCTTTATTGACCAGAGAAATACCCAGAAAAATCTTTTTATTGCTGAAAGTAATAAAAGGCCCCTAAGGTAGACAAAAGCCCCGACTCTCTATTGGTGAAAGAAAGAAAAAAATTCTTCCTCTTTATTATTGAAAGAAAAAAAAAACCCTCTCTTTTATTGTCATTCTTAGTTCTTATACTTTCTCAGGATAAATATCATATGGTTTTCCAAGCATCATTACATTCTAAGAGTTTATAGCAAGTTTGATACATAAATTCAAATCATAAATCAAATGAGTTACAGCAGAAATGTTTACATGTGTTTTCATTAAGATCAGTACCTAACTAAACATTGATCATTTGTTTTCTAGCTCTATAAGCTCATTAAAACTTTAAAGCAATAATTTTTATGTTACAAGTCAGCATGGTTTTGTCAAATGGGGAATTATCTACTATGTGTCTTATTAGTTTTGAAGTTTTGTATAGGTGAATCCAGTCAATTATTTTATTTTTTGACCTTCCATCTACCATAAATTGCCTTTCCACAGTTTATAACCTTTAGTTATCAGATAATGGTTTCACAGCCAGCTTAGAAGGAATGGTTTCCCTCATCCTAAATTTGTTCCAAGCCTGCTTTCTTATCCTAATGCAATTAGCCTGTGACACATGAAAGTTTGCAGAGCCCTAATTACAGCTTTCACACTATAAAGGCCTCAAAAATTACTTGTATGAATTTAGGAATTCTATAGAATCATGATTAGGAATTATGAAATCATCAATTTGTTTACATAGCATTACTATAAGAAAGTACGCCTGCATTGATCAGCAGGAAATCTGCCTAATAGGGTGAGCTACTACCCAAGAATTGTTAGAATATGTAATAATGACAGGAAAGGCATATCAGTAAGAGTCAAATGAGATCTCTGAAGGCACTGCAGTTCAGAGTTTAATTGTTGCAGCAAAGCAAAAATGAGGACCAGAGGACAGAGAATGTGACAGACTCCTCCAGGGAAATCATCAGCCTGTCTTTAGCCTTTCCTAAATAGCTCCTGACCATATATCAAGAATATTTATAAATGTTGCTAAGGGCATGCTTGAATTCATTCAGTAGTATTGCATTTGAATGATTTCCCAACTCCAATTACATACTCAGAAACTATTCAAGTTGCTTGCCAAGATTCTAGTTTGAAGTGAATGAAGACATTACTTTATCTATAGTACAATCTTTTTGCTTTCTTTCTAGTTGGTATTATGTCAGTGTCGGTGTTATAATAGGAAGAAATGGATCATGACAAAATTGTAGATAGAAGTTATTTATTAATGCAAGTGAATCAAACAGCCCGACAAAAGACACTAAGATAATCAAAGAACTTTACAACCTTTGTGTATCTATATAAAGTTAAGATCAGTAATTTTCGAACAGTGATGATGTATATGGAAAGAAGGTGTAAATGACTATGACTGAACAAATGGGTATGATTGCATTATACTTGATTGTGACACAGGGAAGATTCCCAGGTCTAGCTAAAAGCATTCATTTTTGCTGCTCCGTCCTTTTCAGCCCCTTATACGCTAAAATTATGTATGTGAATTATAAAGATATGTTTGATAATGATATATTCATAGTTTACCTAAAACTGGATCCAAACAAATTAGTGTGATAGAATTGTCAGGGTAGACACTTCATATTAATTGACCCATTAAAAGGCATTTTCCCTAGTAATTAGAGTGCTAGTTGAAGATTACTTTCTATCTTTTATATATTTTTATTATGTAATCAAATCAAATCTCAATTTTGAGTGATGCAACATCATTATTTATATATAATCTCTCTGCATATATATATACATATATATACATATGTAGCACATAATATCACATATATATGATATTATATATATAATATACATATACTTATACATATATAGCACATAGTATCTCTCATATATATATATATATATATATATATATATATATATATATATATATATATATATATTGTATATTGTTGGGGCCGATCTGCGGCTCTCTTGTCTGGGTTCAAGCCTGGGATGCATCTTGGAACTGAAAGAAAAGAGGGAATCTAGGCGGATAAAGAGAGAAATGGAGTCAAGACTGAATTCTGATCAAGACTCAACTTTTATGTAGGCAGACATGCTTTATAAAGAAGAGGGGAGGCCCATTCCCAGTCACACAAAGTTCCTTTGAATTTGTCAGATCAGCTTTTTAGTAGGAACTCCTGAAGATCACAGTTCAGTGCTAACTCCAGAAAATCTTGGAGAACCGGTTTGGCCTCTGGCAGGTAGCAGGTAGTGGCACATCAAAGGAGAGTGATGAGAAGCAGCACAGCAGGTGGCTCTGCCTAAGTGGTGGATGGTCTGAGGCCAGCCTAGGTAAGCTGGAATGAGGTAACAATATATGATTTTAAAATATTATGAAAATATTATGAAAATATTATTTTATATTTTAATATATATCACATAAAATAATATTAATAATAATATTAATAATAATATTTTAATATATATCACATAAAATTCTATCATCATATCAGTATGGAAGGACAGGTAAAATGGAATAAGAATGAATGAGGCTGCATATATCTGACCTAGGCCCTGTGCATATTTGTTATGGTTGTGTAGCTTGGTATTCTTGTGGGACTCCTAAACATAGAAATGAGGGCTGTCTCTGACTCTTTTGCCTGCGTTTGGCACCAATCTCCTCCTACTGGTTTGCCTAGCCCAGCCTTCATACAAGGGGAGGTGTGGTGTTTGGTTGATATCTCTGGGCATTCTGCACTTTTCTGAAAGGAAATGGAGGAGGAGTAGATCTGGGGGAGAGGGAGGAGGAGGGACTTGGTGGAGAGGAGAAAGTAAAAACTCCATTTGAGGACTAATATATGATAGAAGAATAAATAGAAATGTTACATAAGAGTTCTACTTGTTTCTAAATATGTGCAGATGTCTTCTTCACTTATTCAGGGATTTTTAAAAAATCACTTAAAAATTATTAAAAACCTGCACAAAGAACTACAGTAAACTAAGGAAAGATGATAGCGACAGCTCTTCAGGGAAGCGCTCACCAATTTGCTGTCCAATATCAAATGTTTAGCCCTGAAAACATGTACATATAATTAACATTATACAGACCAAACAGGTTATATGTAGAAATATATAATATACCTATATATACACAATACCAATTAATGAAAAGGAAGCCATTAATTTGAAACAGAATAAGGAGGGGTATTTGGGATGGTTTGGATAGAGGGGAAAGGAAGAAAAAAATTTCATAATATTTTAATTAGTATATTAATATATTAATTAATATTAATATATTGATATATTATTTTATATTTTACAGTTAAACCATTGCCCTCCTCTTGGTCCCCCATCCTACAGATATTTATTCCATTTCTCCCCCCCCCCATCTCCAGGAAGATGTAAAAAATGTGCTCTGTTTCTTCAAAATATTTCAACTTATTCTAATCTTCATCACAGAATTGAAAAATAAAAAAAGTGTAAACAGAAAAAAGCTCAGAAATAAGTTGATCAAGATCAAGAGCATAATGTCTAATATTTTAAGATATAATTTGGAAGTAAAAGTGATCATGGTAAATGATACCACTAAAAGGATTACTGTAAGCAGAATGCTCATCAAATATTAATAAGACCATCTAAACTACTCATAACAAGAATAGATGATAAAATTAAAGCGTTCCTCTGGAAACTGCTCAAATTTAACTTCAGCATTTAATTTGATTTCAAATACAGAGATAATATAGTTTAACACTGAAAACAAATTGACTGGCTAATAGATGAGCTTTATGTGAGAATAAAATAAGATACATTAAGTCATTAAGGTTTGTTTACCCTAATTTTATCCATCTGGAGTAAATTTTTCATGAAGACAAATGTGATTAAGCCAATCATGCTTCCTGACATCTTTAACATCAGTTTCATAGCAATAAGGAACATTGAAACAATAAGTTCCTGCTCTCCGAAAAATAACAGTATGTTTTAACAAAGCTAAAAAAAAACATAAGTGAAACTAGATTCCTCCCCCAAAGTTCAAAACTATGGACAATGCATACATAAAATGCACAGAAGTGGCTATAGAATTTTTTTAATTCATTAGTTCTTTGAGAATTTTATATGCCTTTTGGTCATATTTATCACCTCTCCCTCAACTCTTCCCAACTCAATGCCTACTTCCCTAATCCATCCAACTTGGTGTCCTATATTTTAAAGCTTATCAGATACTGTTTTATGCTGTCTTGGATGCATGGTCTTTCTTACAGGTGTGAGTGAGTAGGGCCTACACTGAGAGAAAACAGTTTCTCTCTTTTCAGGCTGCTAACAATTTGGAATAGCTATTGGCTAGAGCTAAAACTTTATGCCCATCTTCCCACTCCATGCTGGTATTCGGTCTGTCTTGAGCTTTCAGGGAGCTTGTGCATATTGTTGCAAGCATTCAATCTGTACAGTTGTTCTCCATGTCCACAAAACACTGGTTCCTAATCCTTGTCTTCTGCATTTGGAGCTCAACACTCATCTCCACCACATCTTCAGCAATCATCCCTGAGCCTTGGAAAAAGGATTATACTACACATGCTCCAAACACTCCCAGTAACAATCAGTCTTGTAGCAGAGCGTGCACACACACACATACACACATACACACACACACACACACACACACACACACACACACACAAAGCCCATTCCGTTTACACAGTTATATGCTGCTATAAACTGGCATTAGGTTTTCGTCAGCTACTAGTCACAGAAACTAACTCACCCTTTCTGTGAACTATGGGTTATACATGAACTGAATCATGAAGACAAACTAAGACTTCTATACTTCTAACTTCTATGGTTTAAGTGTAGTAAAGAAAGAAGACTACTTAAGAATTTGCAGGACATTAAGCATAAACTCATGTATGAGGATAGTCAAAAACTTAAATTTTGAGGTGGGGATGATCTGTGGAAAAATAGGTAAATACAATTTTAGTAAAGAAAATGGGAGCCAATTCACAGGTCATATAACATATCACTTGGTCATATAAAGGATTTCTAAATATGAGAGAGGCATAGTCATAAATTGAGAAATTATAGAGATGCCTCTGTTCTTTAAGAGTGTTAAAGAACAACATACATTTAAAAGTTTTAGAAGGATGGCTCAACTAGAAAATGTTCATTTTAAACATTATTATTTATAACCCTATATTACAAAATGATTTAAGAGCTACAATTTCTACATGAGCATAGACTCACATCATATTAACTGAAAAGAGTTTAAAAAGTCACATGATAGTGTTAGATGAATCCCCATTTCCAGCAGTGGCTTAATGGGCTTATGGGCTTTATTTACAAAGGGAAACCATGTATTTAATTAACCTAGTTCTTGTAAAAACAGTAATATTTTTCCACATGTCATTTTCAAGGAGTGCAAACTTTTCTTTATGACCATCCATTGGATACTTTGCATGCATTGTGCACTGCCACACCCACTCCAGTGAAAACCCCCTGACAGGCCCAACAGCTTGGAAGCAGTTCTGAGGCAAAAAGGTTCATGGAAACTTAGTCTCCTGGAGTCTTGGCATCATGTAGCACAAACACTCCAAACTTGTCCCTACATCAGTGGATGAACGGATCTGTGTGCTTTCCTTCAGTATTGTTTTATTCTAAGAGCCTCCAAGGAATGATTTGACATATATCTAAGTTAGATTAGCCTCCACCAGTCTTCCAGTATCCTAGGAAATCGTTGAGCTGACCTTGGGTTTTAAATTTAGTAAGAATGCTACTCATTCAGATGAAATGCCTCCAGTGTAGATAGTGAAAGAAATCAGGCATTACAATTTACAGGAAAAGAGCTAGAAATCTTAGGGCTAGTTCTACAAAATAAACTTAGAATAACAGCTGAGTTACTCCCATGTGCAGGAATTTACAATGGCTTAGGAAGAAGGAAGGTTCTTTTCTAAGAAGGAACTAGAATAAATACTTAGAATGTAACATCTGAGCCACTCCCATATACAGGAATTTATAATGGCCTATGGAGAAGGTGGATTCACTATATATGGCAAGGGCATAAAGCCCTTGCCCTTGGATTCTACGATTAAGCTGAACTTAAGTGGGGTTGTTTTTTATTCCAGTTGTAAACACTGCCTGGTTCCTGTTAACTCTTATGTATGAATTTTTCTGTTTTGTATAAGGAGTGATTTTTGCATTGGGTAAACTCAGTGTACCTTGGATGACCTTAATGTATCACTTAACTTCCTTGTTTTCTTCTGTAATATAAGTCTGATGCTCGCTTTGAGAAATTACACTCAGATTCAACACTCTCTCTGGTGTTCATGTCTGTTTGTCAGTCCGCAGACTCCTTGCCCACCTGAGTACCAGAACCCTGATTCTACCACGGGATGAGGGACTGACTGAGTCCAGTCCCTGGCAGTACACAAAGTAGTCGATAATTTGAAGGAAATTTTCTAAACTATATAATCTGGAGCACAATGGTTTTAAGTAGTATATCTGAAATTAAACATTAGAAAAGTTGGGTTCAGATTCTATCTTTGGGTTCCTCCTGCTACCCATTATTTGTTAGTTGGCTATGCATAGAATAGGCCACATGCTGATTTGAGACCCT
The DNA here is from genome assembly GCF_000001635.26 of Mus musculus. Taxonomy (NCBI): domain Eukaryota; kingdom Metazoa; phylum Chordata; class Mammalia; order Rodentia; family Muridae; genus Mus; species Mus musculus. Next base: position 146,340,074 of record NC_000086.7, on the reverse strand, counting down.
GCAATGTTCCCTCTGCTGCTGACTAATATCTTCATGATTCTCACTAATATAGTTACTACAGCTAATGAGATTTCTGCTACAAACCCTCTCCTATTCTGTTTCAAATCCCACCACAATGTTGCTGCCACTACAGTTAGCTTTCCTTCTAATAGGAGATACATAGGGAAATGAAATTCCCAATGTAGTCTCTAAAGGAGGAACAATTTTCTATTGATTCCTAAAGCTGACTGGAGATGTGGAAATAAGAAAAATGAGGCATCTCCCAATAGTGATAATCTAGAATTCTAAATTCTTGCTCCTAATACACATACAGTTTGTTAACAGATAATTAGTTCTAAAGTACAGTTACATCTTTGATTAATTAAAAATATGGATTAATTTTAATGGGTTATAAAATGATCATATGAGCATTTATAACATTGTTTAAGAGAGAAAACTCATTTGTTCTCAAATAGCATACTACTTTAAAGATGTAGTGTTTATGTGAGTGGAGTAGAGACACTACTGTGTCTTTTGGAGCTAGAGATACAGGTGATCATGACCCACCCAACATGGTAGCTGGGACCTCAATTTAGGTCCTCTGGAAGAGCAGCAAGTGTTCAAACTGCTGAGCCATTTTTGCAGACCCAAATTCACTTATTTTAAATGAGTTTTTGAAATGTAGAGCACTTGTAAGTTAGATATTATCATTAGTATATTAGTCACCTTACTTTTATCCATAGGAATGTGTTATTTTGAGCATTAACATCATAAAATGCATTTTAATATTTTTCTGTATACCTATGTGTGTGTTCTTAATATTGTAACAGGCTCCTTGAATCAAAGAATAATGCCTCTTTTATAATATCTGGAAATTTGATTGCAAATTATAGGAAAGTTATTTACAAGATATAAGAAACAAGAATACACTGATTAGATATGTAAATATTCAATTCCTTCCATGCCAGTATTAAACAACACAATAATAAAATCTGAAATGAGGTTCACCAAACAGAAAATTCATCTTGCAATGTTGCAATAAACATCCATCAGAAATAGCACTTGTATAGGATAGAAAGTTCACATAAGGTGTACATATAAAAGTAAGAGAAAAATCACAGATTAGGAGCAAGTTGCTATAGCAAGACCAAAGTCTGGGGAGGACTGTTTTAGCACATCACTGACACATAAGCTTAGATCTTGTAAATGATATTTTATGCTATAAATTTATAAAACCTTGTGTGAGAAAATAAATTGGGGTAATTACACTTAAAGTACATAAATTTATGAAGGACATGCAAAGGAAACATTTTGAAAACTAAAGACGCAAGGACTAGCATGTATTATTAAAAGTAAAGTATGAGTTCCATTTGGGTAAGTTTGTGATATGATTGGTGATGAGTTATCTATCACCAATATTTTGTTTATTTTATTTTATTTTATTTTATTTTATTTAGTTTTTTGAGGCAAGGTTTATTTGTGTAGACCTGGAACTCACTGTGTAGACAAGGCTGGTCTCAAACAAAGAGTTCCGTCTGCCTCTGCCTCTTAAGTGCTAGGATTAAAGGTAAGCACCATCAAACCCTGCTTCATTATCAGTCTTGCATGGAGATACATTTGAAAATTTATGATACTTATATTTATAGTAAATAATTGGATGAAGTTTGTTATGAAAAATTTTATCTTGCCAGGACAAAATACAAAGTTAACAATTTAAGACTTTGTACATGTTGGTTTGTTTCCTAAGCAAATTTCTCACCTTTTAAAAGTTGGCATCTTTTAGTTTACTTTAATTTCAAAATATTTAAGTCCATAGATTTACAAAGTATGACATTAATTCTGAAGATGATGTTGACAGATCACCTGACAGGCAGTTATCTGAAGTTCTCTGGAAATATTCATTCTATTAAAGTTTCTGGAAATGTTTGATAATAGAAACAAGTCTTTGTTTTTGTTTTTTTGTTTGTTTGGTTGTTTGTTTGTTTGTTTGTTTGGTTGGTTGGTTTGGTTTTCTCAAGACAGGGTTTCTCTGTATAGCCCTGGCTGTCTTGGAACTCACTTTGTAGATCAGGCTGGCCTCGAACTCAGAAATCTGTTTGCCTCTGCCTCCCAAGTGCTGGGATTAAAGCATGTGCCACCACTGCCGGGCCGAAACAAATCATTTTCAATGCATCTGTTCAGTCACCATGTTTTGAATCTGGTCAGCACCTTGTGAAAAAAAAATCCAGGAGTATGACTACCTTATACATTAACTAGTAGATAAAGACAGAATCAAAGTCAGTACATTCTTAAGATTTCTTTCAAATTCCGAGATTCAGAATTTTACATATTTATGGAACATCTTATGTAGTTTCAATGCATGTACGAGTTACAGAACATGCAAATCAGAATAGATATATCCATCCCTCAATTTCATTATGATCATATCAGCAAGATTATTTCTTGTACTTTTTGAAATATAAAATAGTTCATTATATGAATAGTCATTCAAATGCAGAATAGAATAGGAGAACCTATTTCTCTTATCTATGACTATAACTTAGGATCCACTTATCAATATTTCTACAGCTACCTCATCAGTCCTTAGCAAGATCATTTTTCTTTAGATCCTACATTTGAAACAGATAATGTATTTCTTTTACATTTTCTGACTTATTTCACTTAACATAATAACTCTACTTGAATCCATGTTGCTAGTGCTATTCAATTATGCATATGACTTCATTTTCTTTATCAAATTATCAAGACTATGTCCATCTCTTCATTATTTTGTATAGACTTGAAGTAAACATAAACTTACAGAATATCTTCAATATATTAATTTTACTTCCTTTGGATGTGTACCCAAAGATAGAATTAGTGGACCATATGTTACCTTTATTTTTTAATTTTGAGAACACTCCATAATAATTTCCATAATGGATATAATTAACAGTTTCTGCCTAATAGTGTGAAAGAGTTACCCTCTTTTCATATGTTTGCCAGTCCTTTTATTTTTAATATATTCATTCTAACTTGAGTTAGTTAGGGACATCTCATTATATATTTAATTTTTATTTCTTTTTATAGTAATGTTTAAGTTTTTAACAAACCGGTTGATAATTTGTATGTCTTCTTTTGAGAAATTCCTACTTAAATTATTATCCCCTCCCATTTTTTTTAATATCATGAGACATGTTTTCCATGTTCTTAAGGTAGTTTCAGAGCTTATATTTACATCCTTAATCAATTAAATATTTTGCATATAATATATTTTGATCATATTCTTTCTCCTTCTCCAACTCCTCCCAGATACTTTCCATCACCCTACTGACACAACTAGTCAATGATTTCATTTCTTACATTTTAGAGATTATAAATAAAGCATTCTCTCTCCCAATCCCTCCCTCTAACCCTTCCCAAATATAGATCCTTGTTCTCTTTCAAGTGCATGGCTTGCTTTCACATTAGTTGATGTAAAATACTTACTTGTATGTGTTTACAGAGCTGACCATATAGTATTATATAACCAGTTGTTGTGGTTTTATTCCTCATAGATGACTGTTTCTCCCATACTTAGCATCCCTTAATTCCCTAGAGTTCTTTGTGTAGTATTGAGGCCTCATGATCTTTCCCCAATCCACTTTGGCATATTGATTGTTGTTGTCTTTGTTTGCCTCATGTTTAAGCAGTAATGCTGTTGAAACTTTATGGATTTTCTCCTTATCCAACTTTATGTTCTTTCTCTAAAAATAAACCACAAAATAACTCAAAATGTCACAGTAAGCAAGCAAGCAAACAAAAACCATTAAGACAAAAATATCAAAACACATGAATCTAGGGAGCACACAAGCAAATACCAAGGAGCCATGTTCTTGACCAACTACTTCTGGGATGAAACCTTCACAGGAGTGGGTTTGATATACTCCTTTGGGGAAAGTTGATTTTCTTTTCCTAGAAGGTATGAATTTCAAATAGCTTCTTGGTTAAAGATGGGAATTTTGAGAAGACATCCTATTTAGGACTAGCAGGAGTGAATCTTCTAGCTGGGTATCAGCTAGGCTTCTAATTGTTATCTGCAATAATAGGTACTTACCATTAGGGTGTGAAGAGGAACCAATAGCCTCAGCAATATCCTGTGATTCTTACTTACTTCCTGGGAGGGATGTTATGGAAACTCTTTGGCCAATGACTAAACAAGATACAACTTCTTCCTCGTATTGGAGGTTTTACCTGGTAGTATAAGATGTTGAGTTGTAATACCCTCTCCCCAGTTATATGATAATTCTTCGATATTCATTCTATATATATATGTGTCTATCTTAGGAACCTCCTGTAATAGAAAGTTTCCATATAGTTTTCAGAAGGTCTTTTGTTAGTTTCAGATGTCCCTATATTAAGTTATCCCTCCTCATATTTCATCCTTTATCCAGCTCTTCCATCCTATTCTTCTAGAATAGTTTCCTCATTATCACTTTGTAACACTCTACTCTATTTCCCCTTCCTTGAAAGACGCCTTCCCTCAATTTTACCAGCTATCCAAATTCAGTGGTTATTTTAATTGAAATGTGTATATGTATATATATATATATATATATATATATATATATATATATATATATATATATATATATACATACATACATATACATATATATATATATATATATATATATATATATATATTTTATAAGCTAATGTCTATTTATAAGTGAAAACATGCCATATTTGTCTTTTTGGTCTGAGTTACCACAGTCAGCACAGTTGTTTTTTAATTTCATCCATTTACTGGAAATTTTCATTTTTCTTAAGAGATGAATAGCATTCCTTTATTTAGTTCGTGTCTATTATGAATAGACCAGCAATGAACATAACTGATAAACTATCTCTGCATTATGGAGTGGAGTATTTGGGCTATATACACAAAAGTGATCTTCAAAACCTAAAATTATTTCTACTTTCTCATTTAATCTGTCTGTATGACTTATCTCAGAGGTTTTGCTTTGACTTCCTAAGTTTTTATTTCCAGTTTTACTTCAGTTTGTAATTTCTTCAGTGATTCTATTTCATTTTTAAACATTATTGTCATGTCTTGACATTTTTAATTCAACTGTTTGTGTTCTTATTATCTTCAATGAAGCACTTATTCCTCCTTATGGTCCAGAACATCTTCATAATTGCTACTTTGGATCTCTTGACTTGTGCTTCAGTAAATTTCTTTCCTCAAGTTCTCTTAGAAGAGTTTCTGGCTTCTGGGAGAAACATACCATTTTGGGTTCTCATGTTTTCGCTTTGGGATCTAGGCATCAGGAGTTTCGATGTTTGAGGTCATTTTTGGTGTAAATATCTGATTTTGTCTTTGTTGGGTAGATATTTTCTTCTTTGTTTTTTGTTGCCCAGTCTGTGCCCTAGCCAAGTATAGTAGCTTTGGGTTCTCTAGCTGTTGCTGATAGTCTTCAGTGAGTCACAAAGTAATACAGATGACTAGGAGGAATATTTGCAAGGGGCAAGCAAATGAAATAACTATGGAAAACCTGGAACCTAGCTTCACACTAAGAAGCCTAGTCTCAAAATGATAGAGGTGGAGTGGGAGGAGGCCATGAAGGAGAGGGATGGCAGCAAATTTAAGAGTAAGTCTAGAGAGACATGAACGGAGCGTAGGAAGGAAGAACATGGTTGTTTCCTTGACTCCCAACAAAGTATGGTGAGTCTGGATCCTTGATAGAGAGCTATTATGTGGGATAGCAGGGAATCACAAAGGAATGGAGATGGACTAAAAGAATTGTCTGAAAGAGGCAGCTGGGAAGAACTTGGGGTACCTGGGCCATGGGTTAAAAGAACCTAGTGGGGAAACCCCCACTCAACTCCCGATTCAGCGTGCACCCAAGAATCACGAATAGAACACAACACCTTGATGTAACAACAGGAGGTATTTTAATGGCGGAGCTCTGGGTCGAAACGTATCTCACACAAGAGACAGTGGATTCAACCACGAGGCTTGGAAGCTAGAGGTTTTTATAGAAAAGGAGTGGGGCTGGGGGAGGAATTGGTGCGGTTTCACATGATTGGTCCATTTAAACATCAGCAGCCTGTTAACATTTAACTTAGGTCGGAGGGGTGGGAGAAAGGGAGGTGATGGGCTTACCCGGGCATGTCCTGGTCTGTTCTGCTATGTTCTCAGCCCCAGGTTTCAAAGCTCACAAACAACTCTTTGGGCTATTTGACATACATTAAATGAATCACAGGTCTCAAGTTTTATTTCTTTTCAGGGTCTGTACTAACAGGCTTAGTCCTCAGGTAGAGATCTTTAATCCATTTTTCTGTTGGTTCTTATAAGTGATAAGATGGAACATTTTTTTTCATTCTTCTCCAGGTAGATCAGCATTCTGATTTTCTGTCATATAATAGTTTGCTAGATTTGTCTTGTCCAAGTACCACTGACTGAGTGGACAAACTGTCATAAATGTATTATCTCATAAGTATGGTAACTGGAAATCAGAAATCAAATTGTACTCAGTGTGCCAACATTGAGAGATCATGAAGGAAGAATCCTTGGCTGGGAGATAGTCATCTTTTTTTAAAAGTTCCTACACATAGATTTCCCTATAAGCATGACTGGCTTGGGGACATTTTTGGTTGTTTTTATAATAACAATCATTTGTATTCATTTCAAATGCATTCATTAAGGCCTATTCAAATGATTTCCTTTTAATTTCATTGCCTCTATAAATATTCTATCTTCAAACAAGGTCATAGATCAAAGTGTTGGGGCTTATGATTCTAACAAATAATTTTGAATGGGCATAATTCAGCTTAACCAATAATCTCAGATATAAAACATCCTGTAACCTCAAATTGCGTTAAGGAGAAAAAAGCCTGTGACACAGCATTGTAAAAGATTTTATTGCTATGAAACCTCAAAAGTTATCTTTAGTTTTATTTTACCTTTCAATGAGACTTCACAAATTGAATGATGGATTGTGGCATAATTAAAATTTTATATTTCATTGAAGGGAAGAAAATTTTCTCCTATTTTATTTTCTCAGGCTTAGTTTTAATTTTGGCATTTGCCAACATTACAGACATGCTTGGCTGTCTGAAAAATTGGAAACTTGCCTTGCTCCCCCATTCACAATGAGAATAACTGTTGACAAGGAGACAATATCCCAGCAATTGCCAATATACCTTAAAATATGAAGTCAGCACTTCTTTCAAACTAGATTTTATTTAACAGGTTTATTTTATAATATATTTTCATAAACTAACCACCATTCATATAACAACATGAAGGTAAATTCTATTGCAATATTTTAAAATCTAATGTTGAAGGTAGGATCTTATATATCTTTGATTTTTCAGAAAATGGTTGTCATAAAAATACATTTTTGTTTCAAAAGTTACATTGAGTTGAAAGAAAGGATTTTCATGAACAGCATCCCAAAACTGACAAAAATCATTTATTCAGCAATTATACATTGGGCACTTATTTTGTGTTTAATTCTATGCTAGGAACCTTGAGGATATTCACTGAAGAATATATTTCCTAGTCACAAGAAAGTAAATTTAGCAGAGAATGTGTGTGTGTGTGTGTATATATATATATATATATATATATATATATACATAAAATCAAACTTCAATCTAAAGTACCATCCTGTAAGTGCTTTACCAGAGGCAAAACAAAGAAAACATTGCCAATTCCAGAAATCTTTGATTTCTGGCTTTTTGCTTTTACTCAATACTCTAGAGGGTGAGCTTGGGGAAATTTTTCAATAACATTTTGAGGACTGATGTTTTTGAAAACAGAAAGTCAAATGTGGTCACAGGAGCTGATAAACAAGTAGAGTTATGCCTGTGTCAATAGAAATGTGGATGCCTTGGTTCAACAGTCAATCAAATATCACTAATATCCGAAAGCCTCCAGCAGCCTAAACAGATCATAGTCATATCCAACTCAGGCCAAGCATAAAAATATTTGGCAATAGAATGGAAATGAAGCTAAAATTACTGCTGTTTCATAAAATTTATGATGCCCAAGATTCTATTTAAGTTAAGCTACTAATATAGAATAATATGACTTTAATTAAATGTGTGGCAGACCATTCATAGTTTCATTTCTCGGGTGTAGGGGATTTATTCCATGTTGCCTAATATGTCTGGCAACAGTTCTTAGTGAATGAACCAACCAAAAATAAAAATAAATTAAAATACTGAGATGCTTGCTCTCATTGAATGAGCTGGGAAAAGAATGTGAAATTAAGAGGGTTCTGCGAGAAAATTCTATGTTTCTATAGTAATCAAGATCAACAGCATTTGCCTACCATCATTATGTATTCCCAAGTTCAAAGAAAGTTTCAACACTCACTGTAATTCTGTAGCTGCTAAGAAAGGATAGGGTTGTTATCCAAATCTCATAAAGCATTTTCAGCATAAATATGTAATAAAATTGTGAATAACTTAAAAAAAGCAGTTGCTATAATGTTTTTGATAACTGTAACCAATTCATTTAAAACCTCTATATTCCTTCTGGTCAGCACCAGCACCAGGTCACCTTGGGCACAGAGTCTGCTGACACCTGCAAGGTCCCTAGAGGACTCTCCATGCGATCGTAGGACCTCTGGTGAGTGGAACACAACTTCTGTTCCAATCCAATCACACGGGACCTGAGAGAACATTAATTAGGGAAGCAGAAAACCCAGCCTGACCAGGGTCACAACAGCACCAGTACTGGGTCACCTTGGGTGTGGAGTCTGCGGACACCCCAAGGTCCCTAGGGGACTCTCCATGCAATCTTAGGACCTCTGGTGAGTGGAACACAACTTCTACCAGGAGGCAGGTTTGAATGCCACATATCTGGACACCTTCCCTGCAAGAGGAGAGCTTGCCTGCAGAGAGTGCTCTGACCACTGAAACTCAGGAGAGAGCTAGCCTCCCAGGTCTGCTGATAGAGGCGAACATAATCACCAAAGGAACAAGCTCTAACCAGAAACAACAATAACAACTAACTTCAGAGATTACCAGATGGCAAAAGGCAAACATAATAATCTTACTAACAGAAACCAAGAACACTAACCATTATCAGAATGCAACACTCCCACCTCACCCAGTCCTGATCAACCAAACACACCAGAAAACCTAGACCCAGATTTAAAAGCGTATCTCATGATGATGATAGAGGACATCAAGAAGGACTTTAATAACTCACTTAAAAAAAATACAAGAGAACACTGCTAAAGAGTTACAAGTCTTAAAGAAAATCATGAAAACACAACCAAACAGGTAGAAGTCCTTAAAGAAAAACAGGAAAAACACATCCAAACAGGTGACAGAAATGAACAAAACCATACTAGACCTAAGAAGGGAAGTAGACACAATAAAGAAAACCCAAAGTGAGGCAACACTGGAAATAGAAATCCTAGGAAAGAAATCTGGAATCATAGATGCGAGCAACAGCAACAGAATACAAGAGATGGAAGAGAGAATTTCAGGTGCAGAAGATTCCATAGAGAACATCAGCAAAGCAATTCAATGAATTAGAAAGGGCAATCTGCAAATTCATCTGGAATAACAAAAAACCTAGGTTAGCAAAAACTCTTCTCAAGGATAAAGGAACCTCTGATGGAATCACCAAGGCTGACCTAAAGTTGTACTACAGAGCAGTTATGATAAAAATCTTCATGGTACTGGTATAGCAATAAACAAATAGACCAATGGAATAGAAGTGAAGAACCAGAAATGAACCTGCACACCTATGGTCACTAGATCTTTGAAAAGGGAGCTAAAACCATCCAGTGGAAAAAAGACATCATTTTCCACAAATGGTGCTGGCACATCTGATGATTATCATGTAGAAGAATGCAATTTGATCCATTCCTATCTCCTTGTACTAAGGTCAAATCTAAGTGGATCAAGGAACTCAACATACGACCAGAAACAGTGAAACTTATAGAGGAGAAAGTGGGGAAAAGCCTCGAATATATGGGCACAGGGGTAAATTCTTGAATAGAACATCAATGGCTTGTGCTGTAAGATCAAGAATTGACAAATAGGACCTCATAAAATTGCAAAGCTTCAGTAAAGCAAAAGACACCATCAATAAGACGAAAAGGCCACCAACAGATTGGGAAAGGATCTTTACCTATCCTAAATCAGATACGGGACTAATATTCAATATATATAAAGAACTCAAGAAGGTGGACTCCAGAAAATCAAATAACCCCATTAAAAAATGGGGCTCAGAGCTAAACAAAGAATTTTCACCTGAGGAATACGAATGGCTGAGAAGCACCTGAAAAAATGTTCAGCATCCTTAATCATCAGGAAAATGCAAATCAAAACAACCCTGATATCTGATATTCCATCTCACACCAGTCAGAATGGCGAAGATCAAAAATTCAGGTGACAGCAGATGCTGGCGAGGATGTAGAGAAAGAAGAACACTCCTCCATTTTTGGTGGGATTGCAGGCTTGTACAACCACTCTGGAAATCAGTCTGGAGGTTCCTCAGCAAATTGGAAATAGTACTACTGGAGGATCCCACCTTACCTCTCCTGGGCATATATCCAGAAGATATCCCAACTGGTAAGGAAGACATATGCTCCACTATGTTCATAGCATCCTTGTTTATAATAGCCAGAAGTTGGAAAGAACCCAGATGCCCCTCAACAGAGGAATGGATACAGAAAATGTGGTACATTTACACAATGGAGTACTACTCAGATATTAAAAAGAATGAATTTATGAAATTCCTAGGCAAATGGATGGACTTGGAGAGCATCATCCTGAGTGAGGTAACCCAATCACGAAAGAGCTCACATGAATTGTACTCACTGATAAGTGGATATTAGCCCAGAAACTTAGAATACCCAAGATATAAGATATAATTTGCGAAACACATGAAACACAAGGAGAACGAAGACCAAAGTGTGGACACTTTGCCCCTTCTTAGAATTGGGAACAAAACACCCTTGGAAGGAGCTACAGAGACAAAGTTTGGAGCTTAGACGAAAGGATGGACCATCTAGAGACTGCCATATCCAGGGATCCTTCCTATAATCAGCTTCCAAACGCTGACACCATTGCATACACTAGCAAGATTTTGCTGAAAGGACCCAGATATTGCTGTGTCTTGTGAGACAATGCCGGGGCCTGGCAAATACTGAAGTGGATGCTCACAGTCAGCTATTGGATGGATCACAGGGCCCCCAATGGAGGAGCTAGAGAAAGTACCCAAGGAGCTGAAGGGATCTGTATTCCTATAGATGGAACATCAATATGAACTAACCAATACCCCCCCCCCCGCCCCCTGGAGCTCGTGTCTCTAGCTGCATATGAATCAGTAGATGGCCTAGTTGGCCATCAGTGGAAAGAGAGGCTCATTGGTTGTGCAAACTTTATATGCCTCAGTACAGGGGAATGCCAGGGCCAAGAAGTGGGAGTGGGTGGTTACTGGAGTGGGGTGAGAGAGTATGGGGGACTTTTGGGATAGCATTGGAGATGTAAATGAAGAAAATACCTTATTAAAAATAAAAATAAAATAAAATATATAAAACCCATACATTGAAAATTTATGAAAATGAGGTCCAAACACGAACAAACAACCTGCCCTAGGTCTTGGCAGCTAATAGAACTCCCAGTGCACTCCAGATATTTTTGTCCCAGCTTGCTTATCTTCCTGGTACACTGATTATCTGTGAAAATTTTTGAATCAAAGATTTTACATAACCTTTTGAGCATAACATGACTGACTGTTACCCCTTTAAACATATGTTCTCTGAAGCTTATTTTCCATGATTTCCCTACTATCATAGCTCCATGTTAGTTCTATATTTTGGCAAAAAACAAAAGGTGTTGTTCCTTGTTTGCTCATTTGAAAACTGAAGATGACAGATCTACTACCTCAGAGTATTGCTGTGAGTACTACATGAGCTAACATTTGTGAAATTCATAGAAATATACTTGCAATTTATTATTTTAATCATCTAAACACATAATTTAAGCATCTGACATTGTAAGCATTGAATTTTTCGACTGGGGAGGAAACAATTTATTTTGCATATACTCCCATATTACCGTTTATCACTAAAGGAAGTCAGGACAGATATCTAAGAGGGCAGAAACCTGGAGGCAGTAGCTTATGTAGAGGCCATCAAAGAGTGCTGCTTATTGCCTTGCTCTCCATGGCTTGCTCAGCATACAAAGCATTGAACATTACCTGTGTCTCTGCAACTCAAGAAAATTTAGATGGAGCTTTGTTTTTGTCTCTTCCTTGCTGAACTCTTGTTTGTTGTTAGTCACCTAGCATCCTGACTGTATTGATAATATCCCAATCGTTGGGGTGTTCCAGCTGGTTTTATTAACCTCTCAGTGCAATTACCACACCCAAACTTGCCAGCATTTTTCTGAACTTAAGAAATGTGTGATACTAACCTACAGAGGTCCATAAAATAATACTTAAAATGTTAAAATATACTTGTTTAATATACTTCCCTTGTGAAGGCCAGTATGTGCTTAAGAAGAGTTGTTTTTAGTGCTTTTGTTTTAATATTTAGATGAACATATAAGTAATAAATTTTAGATTATGAGGAAAACAATACAATAAATAGGAAACTAATAATCAAATCTGAGTATTTGTTGTAATCTTAGTTAATTCTCAAGCATGGGATATATACTATTATTTTTATTTTGGGAGTAAGGCGATAGCAATTCAAGGAAAAGGAGAAAACACAATCTTGCTTCTTGCAGTAACAGGTATGAAACCTATAAGCAAAAACTCTCTGATTATGTTATATCCCAGGCACATTTTACACTATATTTTGAGAAAAGATTGTGAGACTTTTGCATAAGTTGACTGTAAGCTTTTTCTATAGCCTAAACAGGAATTGAACTTGCCATCCTACCATGTTAGTGTCTCACATAGCTGGACTTATAATACTGTGCAATCTGTACCAGCTGAAATGCTTAAGATTTTACAAGAAATAAACTGAAAGAATAGTTTACAAAATTCTGATCTAACTGAAACCACATTTAGCATTTTAAGGAGATTTTTTTTTTACAAACTATCTTTGTGATTATTATTTTTATTATGTGTGTTCATAAAGTGTGTATGTGGGCACGTGTGCCAGGATGTGTTTGTAGAAGCCAGAAGACAGCTTTATGGAGTGACTTTCCATCTACTTCTACATGTGTTCCTGGGATGATATACAGATCATCAGTCATATTTGATTGAGTAGCAAGTGCTTTACCCATAGTGCCATCTCTCTGGCCTCCTGTTAACAGCATTATTTAAAAGCTAAAACTTACACATTTATTTAATCTGTGGGGATGTGCAAGGGCAATACAGCATACATAAGGAGGTCAGTGAACAACTTTTAGGAATTGATTTTTTAATTCCACCATGTGGGTCCTGGATTTGAACTCGTGTTTCTAGGAATGTTAGTGAGGCTTTGGCCTGCAGAATCATTCTGCCAGCCCAGCTGTTATTAGTTTTGATACAGTTCTTTAATCAGTGTTCCACATGCCATAGGGTTTGTTCAAATACCTTTTGTTCACATCTTAAAATTGATTCTATTTCTCTAGGAAATATTGAACCCTGATTTGTATTTGTATCATATATATATATATATATATATATATATATATATATATATATATATATATACACTTTACCATCTTAATTGCAAAAGTAGGATTCCAACTAGAGACACAGTGAATCCTATATGGCAAGACTGCAATAAAATCCTATCAAATATTCAAGTTTTGCACATTGAGTCCTTTGTTGGTTTACCATGAAATGAAAGGACAAAGCAGAAATGAAATGGTCAAAATTAGTATGTGTTTGCAACAACTCCATGGATATCCTTGACCAATTGCTTATTTCAGAGTAAAAGAAAAAAAAATAAAATAAAAGAGGTCGTTTATCTAAACTGTCAATGTGTATCTTGCACTTTGGACACATAATGGACTGTTGACAAGAAAGTGAAAACAGAAATGCACAGTAATTTCAGATTAAATCTGAGACATTCTGTTTACGAGGTGCAAGAACCAAGCACATGTGAAATCTCCTTCAAGTACATGAATTACCATAAATATTTCATGAGCTTGTCAAACTCTATTCAGAAAAGCCTAAGATTTTATATTTGGAAAAAAAAACATTTTTGTCACAATTCATTCTTTGCTGAAGCACCTCATTTTATAGTTCTACTAGAAGAAAATGCAAGTAGAGAATTTATGCTGAACTATTAACTTCTTTGCAGGCATCTTCATGTTGAATAAATATTCTTAGAGGTCCTATGAATAAGTGGCTTTTCTAAGGACATACTAAAACTTCTGACCCATTGTCTTTTATCAGTCCAGAAATCGGCAGAGATCTATGCTGTGTGGCAGGAACACTCAGGTAGTATAGATCTCAGATTGTAGATGGGAAGAAATACCACTAACATAGAAATGGCAGCTAAGTAAGAACACATGAGCTCTACAGTAGAGAGAGAAAGTATATCAAATAAGATGGAAAGTTCTGGCACTTCAGTTACAAGGATAAAGATAGGTCAGTTTTCACAGTTTTGTTGCATATTATTTAAGCTTTATCCAGTCTGTTTCTTGTCTGCCCTTGGGAATGCATAATAAATAAAGGTAAATGTGTTTCTCTGGGGAAAAAAAAGATAAGTAACAAAAGTTAATTAAAATCTGTTTGTGTACTCCAATAGGTAAGCTCCCTGAAAGTACTTCACTAACTTCTAGCATTAAAGCTCTCCCATTGCAAAAGAAAAAAAGTTAAGATATGATACAATCTATTGCCACTAATCAGAAAATACCTCAACCAACAGAAAACCACTGACACAGACTCTGCCTTGCTAGTGCTGCCCAACATCATATAAAATAATCCTCAGACAACCCCTTCTTCAATTACAAAGCAAGGTCATGGGCATCAATAAGGGAAAAGGACTATGAGTCAGCTCAAGTAGTGAGCAAAGAAAGTATAGAGCGGATGAGAAGAACAAATTAGAAGAATATAGCAGCCATAGATCATGTCTGAAGGCCAGAAGACAAGAAAGTGATGTAAGAATGAGCAAACAAGCAGCCAAGTGCCAGGGATCACACAAAAACAAGTTATTAAAAGAGACAGAAGACTGTATCAAAGCCAAGAAACAATGAGAACAGAGAACAGTAGAACAGGCAGAAAATTAGAAAGTCAGAGCTTTGAAAGAAAGCCTAGTTGGCTGACTTTCTAGAGTTGACTACTCATAGGCATGGCCCCAAGCTGCTAAAGCCTTAATACTTGATAGATCTGCAAGGTTCTGCACCCCATTCTTTCCAGGAAAGATTTGTTCATATGAATGACATTGCTATTAATTTTTTTTTCTATGGAGTTAAACTGAGTTAATAGAGAAAATAGTAATCAAGATTGGATTTGTACAGACTTAAAAAAAAAAAACCTTTGTTCCTATTTAAAGTTCCTGCAAAGACCCATTTAATATGGGTTTTGAGCACTAAATACAGCTACAAAGATATTCAATGCCTTACTGTATTCATAAATGAAAAGAAGACTGAATTTCAAAATGGTATCCAATTTCAAGTTTGAGCAAAAGATTGTGCTTATGGCTTAGGCAAACACTATTGATGCTTTCTGTTTCTGAATTCAACTCAAACGTAAGTTGGTTTATTTATCACAACATTGATGGATACTGCTATTAAGATACTTAGAAGTGCTTTCATAAATTGTGAAGTGGTTAAAGCAATAGACTAGAAATATCAATAAAGCTCTGAAATCTTCACAACACACCAGGTTGTTTTGTTACTGTAGAGATGTCATTCTTTTATCAAGAATACATTTGTAGGAGTAATTTCCAAACAGTGGTTAAAATGCATTGTATGGAAGATTATATGAGTTTTTCTTAAGTAATTGTCAGCAACTGGAAGGCTTAAAAAATACTTTTACAAGACTTTGCCTGTATCTTTTTTTTTCCTGGCATGGGAAAGATAACTAAACATGTGTGTGAACATGCATTTGTGAGAAAAGATTGTGAGATTTTTGCATAGGTTGACTGTAAGCTTTTTCTATAGCCTGAACAGGAATTGAACTTGCCATTCTACCATGTTAGCTTCTCACATAGCTGGAATTACAATACTGTGCAATCCGTACCAGCTGAAATGCTTAAGATTTTACACACACACCATTCATAGCAAAAGGGGTAATAAGAATGTTGTTTTCCCTTATCTCATATGAAGTTACCACAGTAACAGAATTATTTACTTTACTGTCCCCAAATGGGATAAAGCCATATTGAAGGCATTTGTACACAAGTTGGAAAGTAACAAGGAACTACTCCCACCTGCTACAGTCTTAGAAAGAACAGAAGAAAAATAATTTGATTGGCTTAAATGAACTTCAATTCTATCTACATATCCTTTCCAATTCACTCTGGGTGACATGCTGACTGATCAAGGGATTTCTTGTGACTAAATAAGCAGAGTGAGGAATGTTCAAGTCTCTGTTTCATGAGATAAAACGGAAGAATTTGTTACTAGACTGTGATTTTTCCTGAGAAGCAGAATGTATAGGAATTTACAGAAGCAAGCTTTCTATTCTCAACACGGGCGAGAAATGGGTAGGGCTGATTTTGCCATGATGTAAATAAATGAAATTTAATTCCTTCAAAAATGGCAGTTCTTTCTCTAGAACAAATTATGTCAGATGAGTGCTTGTCTCTGACGAGGTAGATAAGATGAATGAAAGCTACATTTGAATATTGTATTTCAGAGAAACTCAAATATAATTTTACCTTGAAAAAAATCATATGTAAGTGGTTAATACATATATATTTATAACTTAAATAAAAGGTCACTTTAAACTGTCTAATATAGCACTAGACTGTTTGCTTCTTCAACTGAGTTTCTCAAATACTGTGTGGTATTTTGTGTCATTATATTTTTGTTTATAAAAGCTTTCTTTTATGCAATGAGTGTTTTGGTTGCAAATAAGTATGTGCATCACATGCCAGCTTGGTGCCACTAATGGTAAAGAGAAGATGTCACAATCTCCAGAACAGGAGTTATAGATAGCTGTGTGTATCCATGTAGGATATAAGAGTCAAGCCCAAGTCCTGTGCAAGTTCTTGTACCTACTGGGCCATTTCTCCAGCACCATGTACTTTTATTTTATCTGAGGTGGAAATTTAACTATATTCCCACTCTGGCTTCAAACTCTTGGCTCAAATTATTCTCCTGCTTCAGCCTCCCATGATGCTAGAATTCAGTGTACTGGGTTTATTTTTTTATATACTACATTATGAGTGAATTATAATCTAGTGACAACACTTTTATTTTTATCACCATACCCTGGGGCCTCCAGAATATTTCTACTCAGGAATGAATACATTTTCTCCAAGGATTAACATATTTATACAGATTTGTTGCAATAGATGTGATCAAAATTGAGCTTGTCACAGTAGGACTTTAAACAGGGTTTTTCAAATGACTTACATGACCAAGAACCAGTTCCTCCTCTTCATATATGGTGGCAACATTTTCTCTATGCTGGTCCAGTATTGTGTTCCTACCAGTCTGAAGATGTTATTTTGAGTAAATAACAGAGAGTCACATATTTTGACAAGACAAGGAGAAAGCCATGTCTACATTAGATATGGAGTTGCTAGAGACAGATATAAGAGTGTCCCCAAAACTTGGAGAGGACATTAGATAACCTTTCCTACTTTGCTATTCTGGGAGAATATTGTGCCTTTAAAATGAGAAAGTACGGTTTGGCAGATTTGTTTCCAAAGGAAAAAAGTGAGGCTCAGAAAGATCTCTTTAGTATATTTAGAACGCTGCAAGCTCAAGGTACAAAAAAAGTTAGTAACAAACACTCATTGTAACTGTTCCAAAGTAATTAGTGGGAAGCAGAAATTCTAGTTCTCCGATTTCATAACTTCCTTTTTAAATTCTTGAGCAGCTGTTAATGAAATTTTAAAATTTCTAACACCTTTGAGCTATAATCATTGTGGATTCTAAAACCTACTCAAAATTGTATTTACAGGGGGAAAAAAGCCTAAACAGAAACAATAGAAGGAAATTCTCCTTTTACATCTTAATATAGAAGGCATAATCAGGTACTTGAGTTTCTTGTTTTTGAGCTAAAGCATAAATCACCTTCAGGGGGATGTTGTTCTCAAATAAAAAATGAAATACTTAGGAAAGACAAGATTTTTTTAGTCTTAATGATAATGCTCCATCTTCAGAGAAGTACGTTAGCCTAATCATTCCAGGCAATCATTTGTTAGAAAAACAAAAAACAAAAACTGACTTTGCTTCCTATTTACATTCCCAAAATATGCAGGTTTTAGCCATAAGTATTAGATAACTCACTCAAATCTAAAATCCAAGCACACTCAACGGGATTTAAATGATAACTGCTGTTCAAACCAGTTATTCAAACCTAGGCACAATATCTCTCCACAAAACTTCCTGAAACCAGAACAGAGAGGGGGAAAGGCATAATGAGGATCTAAAAGAAAGAAAATTCAACAGCCATTTTATATTCCTTTTCTTTTTTATATATTTACTTTTTCTTTATTTAAGGGCCCTACTCTGTAGCTCTGGCTGATCTGGAACTTGCTATAACCATCAATTGGGACTTGAACTCACAGTTCACCCTTTTGCTTCTCACTCTAGTCACACTGAGCCTAGAATTACAAGTATACTCATCCTGCTATATTTTTAAAAATATTTTATTTAATTAACATTAATTAAATTTTCTAATAGCTGTGAATGCTGTGACTTCTGGCATAAAATTTATTTTCAGTGTAGCTTAAATGTAGTAATAACAATTAAAAATGAGTACATTTGCTGGACAGTGATGGCACACACCTTTAATCCCAGCACTTGGTAGGCAGAGGCAGGTGAATTTCTGAGTTAGAGGCCAGCCTGGTCTACAGAGTGAGTTCCAGGACAGCCAGGGCTATACAGAGTAACCTGTCTCAAAAAACCAAAGATAAAATAAAATAAAATAAAACAAAACAAAGTAAAATAACGAGTACATTTAGCAGTTATTTTTCTCATCAGAGTATCAAAACATCTGACACAAACAACTAAATAGAGAAAACTGTTTATTTAGGATTTCAGAGAATTTCAGGCTTTCATGATAGGGGAATCAAAGAGGACTTAATGATGGCAGGAATGTATGGTCAATTCTCACATTTTGTGGGAATCAGTAGTAGGTTGTATCTTCAAAGGCTTATTTCTAATGACCTATACTGACCTACCTGTACACACAGGGTATAAGCAGCTGAAATATGAAGCTATGAGTATCATCCTACATTCATATTATAACAACATTAAAACAGGCATGTATGTATTAAGAACACATGAGAACAACAGCAATTTTTTCATATATTTTTATCTTTGAATAACCAGATAAAGAAGTGAATTTTTTATGGATAGCATAGATTTTGTTAATTAATCATAAGTAAGGCAATCACAAAATATTTAAGAAATCAGTGAGTTGTATAATATACTTTGTTATTCGGCATCTTAATTATTTGTACTAACCACTTTTTTGCCGCACATGTTATCCATAAAAACAAAAGGCATATTCCTGTCATAATTAAAGCAAGACTAAAATTTTGCAATAAAAGAGAATTCCAGATTGTTGATTTCACATATTTGTTGGTTACAAAGGGGTTCTTTTTACCTCAAATACTAACAAGAATGTTTTCTTATGACTATCTCTTTTTTAGAATACTGTGATTCTGTTGAAGATGTTTTCTGCCCCTTTGAGCCGGGATTCTTAACCCACTTCTCTTCCTATTATTCTTAGGTTTAATCTATTTGTTTTGTCCTAGAGTTCCTAGATATTTGGGGTTAGGAGCCTTTTATACTTTGTATTTTCTTTGACTGATGTGTCAATGTCTTCTACGGTATCTTCTGTGTCTGAAATTCTCTGTTCTGTCTCTTGTACTCTGTTGATGATGCTTGCATTTGTAGCTCCTTATCTCTTTTCTAAGCTTTCATTCTCCAGGGTTGCCTTGGGTTTTCTTTATTGTTTCTATTTCCATTTTTAATTTTTTGTTCAATTCGTTTATCTGTTTGATTGTATTTTCCTGTATTTCTTTAGGGGATTTTTTTTATTTCTTCCTTAAATTCCCGTATTATCTTCATGAGATGGGATTTTAGGTCATTATCTTGCTTTTCAGTCATGTTAGGGTATCCAAGGCTTAGTCTAATGGGAGAACTGGGTTCTAATTGTGCCAAAATATTATAGGCTTCCATCGTTTATGGTCTTACACTTGCCACTTGCCTCTTGCCATCTGCTTATCTCTAGTTTTAACTGCCCTAGGTATCTGTGTTTGGAGCCTGCCTTCTTGGAGGCAGGTAGAGCTTCATGACCTAAATTAGATCTGGTCTCCTTTGAGGGAATCTAGTGTTGTCTCTGATTAGGATGAGCTTCTTATGTTTCTGGTTAGAGCAGGCCTCCTGTGTCTCTGGTTACTGGGGACTTCCCGTGCCATTGTTTAATGTAGAACTCTGAGTAGGCTCAAAGGCTAAAGAGTTTAGGCAGGTTTGGGGCAGCTGATCTGGCTTGGGGCTTGGGGAGAAGTGGGCTGGAAGGAAGGTGGAAAAAGGAGATGGTGTATGTCCTGTGTCAGCTGGACTGTGTGGGTGTCCCAGCTGGCATCTGTATTTGAGTGAGATTTTTACCTCTGTCTTTGGTTGCTGTGAACCTCCTGGGAAGCATGCTGACTGTATCACTTGAGCATATTGTATAGTTAAAACAAAGAATATGTTAAAATCTCTGAAGTACTAATGAGATGTGGGCCAGTTAATATCAGTCCCATTTTTATAAGCCACTTATAGAATTTCGTGTTCAGAAATTTGCATGAATACCTAACCGCTAAATTATGAAGCATATTCTGCTATTCCAACTTCTATTCCAAAGACAAATAAAACAATGCAAAAAAATTGCACCTGCATGTTAATCATCTGTGTATATATGATCACATGCACCAATGATCACAAAATGATATCCATGTGAAATTCTGGCATTAAATTAAGGGTTATTAAATATCTCTGCTTAAAAAATTCTGTATGTGTATTTATGTGTTTATATGTGTTTCTTATATCCTCATTCTGGCTCTATTACTTTTGTTTCTTTTTGTTTTATTTCATTTTATTTTATGTTAGATGCTTGTTTTTAAATGAGAGACAGAAAGGTTGTGGACACAGATAGATAGAGAGACCCTTAAATGACTTGGGGAGGGAAAATCATAATCAGAATATACTATATGAGAAAAGCCTAATTTTGATTAAAAATTAGGAAAAAATGTAATTGAGAACTGATTAAGGAAAATGGCCCAGCATCCCTAATAACCAAACAAAATCCTAGTCCAGAGAACTTTACATTTTACCACTTCCAACTAATCAATATGTAGACACTTTACTAATCAAAACCTACCAACTATTACCTAACCCCCCCAAAAAAAAATCCTATCTCTTGCACTACTCAGTTTCCAATTGAGTGACAAAATATTTGAGATATTTTAAATGATAGCTGATGGTTCCAGACATTCGGTTCATGGTAACGTGGCCATGCTCCTTCTAGACTTGTGTCATAGTAGAAAAAATATGGCAGAGGAAACTTCTCTCCTTGTGGTGACAAAGGAAGCATATATGGAAAAGAAAATGTCCGGGCCCCAATCTTCTTTTCAAGAACACACTCACAGTGACATAATTAGCTGGTACTACATGTTAACTCCTAAAGACCCTGTCACCTTCTTGTAATGACATGGGATGTCACTCACACGTTCAGATTTAGTATTTTGGTACCATTTCAACTCCCAAATAAATTGATAATAAAACATTTTTCTTGCTTTTGTAGATATGTTATAAAATTGTTTTCTCTTCCATCTCCTTAGCGAAGTCCCAGATTGCAAGTGGCCTGACAAAGGAATCATAATTTGTACAACTAAACTTGGAAAATTTAATGTGCTCAAGTTTATTTTTTAATATCATTAAATCAATATTTGGATTTTTCCCAACCATAGAATATGTATATGAAGATGAAATTGAACAACAAAAAGTACAGGCTATGAAAAAGTGTGGATGATTTCAAATGAAAATGAAAATCTTTTTTTTTTTTCTTTTGTCTGCTCATGGTCTTCTGCATTACCCTCTCAACCTTACTGATAACAGATATTGAGCATTTTACTCTTACCTGCATTTACTAATGGCAGTATTCAGACTAGAAAACAACTGTTTATAAAATATTCTCTTTTCTTCTGAAATATGTCACCTTTGCTTCAATTCAGAGCAAGCCAATTGCCTTTTCTAACTACGTATTAATTAATATCCAAGGCTGGAATAAATAAAGACAGCATAACACTGCTTCTCCCCCTACTCCTATTGCCAGCTTGTATAAAATCTGCCTTTGCCTTGCTGTGATTTGTTTCCAATGAAGAAAAATGTTACCATAGCAACTGGTTAACTAACTCAGTCCATTGACTTTGCTTAGTGTTTTCTTTTACTGAATAGTTTGAAAACCTGAATTGTTTCACTCATTTAGAGGTTTGTATTTGTTTCCCTACTGTGTGCAGGGTTTCTTCCTAATCCAGTTTATTATCTGAAACTCACTCATTGGCCTTAAAAATGATAAATGGATAAAGACATGAAACACATTGGAATGTTTGTCTTTTAAATAATGTACAAATTGTAAGATGTTGTGTGTAGTTACAGAAAATGTAGACATTTATTCAGTGAAAGTTTTGATATAACTTTGATTTAGGGTATTTTGTGCTATTGATTTGAATCTATATAATTCGAGTGGTATTTTATTTTCTTCTTTGAAATGCAGGAGATGAAGGAGGCTGGCTCACATAATTCAAGAGTAATTGCTTCTTGAATACAGAACAAAAGAATTTCTAATAATTTAGTTGAGCTCAGCTTTATTTTCAGTGCACAATATCGTCTGGTTCATTTATTATAGAGAACAATCGGTGCAGGGACAGAAATGAGAGAATGCCCTTGTGCAGACATAGTAATTGCACAGAATGTATTAGAACCAAACAGGCTTACTTTAAATGATAACGGTAATTATTATTTTTGAAATCCTTTTCATTTGCACAACATTTTGTACTTTTGAAGTGTGCTATAGGATACTATAATATCATATAATTCTTCCAAATCTTGTAGGTCATAAAACCAAACTCCTGAAAAATATTGTTTCCATGGTTTATTTGAGAACCATAAAGAAAAACCTGCATTGCCCTTGCTAATCAATTGGATTTTTGTGACTGTTAAACTGCAAACCATGTCAGCAACACCGCCACTTTTTGGAGAGAGAGAGCAAGATAGAGACAAAGAGACAGATAGATCTTAAGAAATATGACAATTTGCTACAGAGAGCACCACAAAACACCACAGCCAGTCAAAATGCAGAGTTTTGAAGCCCAGTCCCAAATGATACATCTCCAAAACACTCCGACAAGAAAGGCTTAGGGAACATTAAAGAAGAGACAGTGGAAGATTGTAAGAGTCAGAGGATCTGGGAATTTGCTGTGAAGTTGTGTCTCTTGGCAGTGTCAGAATCTATACTCATAAAATCTCACCAACAGGACTGCCCAAACATGAGATGAACAAAGACAACAATGGACATGTTAAAGCCCACAGAAGAAAGCCCTGGAGGGCCCAGCTCTACACAAAGAACGGCATGCAACTAAGGAATGCTGAGAATGTTAGCTATAGGTTCTGTCAGGGAAGAACAGACCAATTGTTCATCCAATATCAAATGGTCAGCCCTAAATCACATACAAGTAACATGCACATTATACAGACATATATATATATATATATATATACATATATGTGTGTGTGTGTGTATACATGTGTGTGGGTGTAAACAGTAGTAATTAATGAAAACAGGACATAAATTTGAAAGGGGGCAAGGAAGTGTACATGAAACAGTTTATCTACATGGTGAAGAGTAACAGGAGCAGACTGGACCAGAAGTCAGAGGGCAGCAAGCAGCTTGAGTGAGATACAGCCACCTGCCCATGTGAGGTGGGGGCCGTGATGAGAGGACAGCCAGGTACTGCTTGATGACATGTGGTCTCTGCAGCATCTCAGCCAATAAGGACTATTCATATCTACTGTAAATAAAGTTTGAATTTAAAAAAAAAGAAACAGTTTAAAAGGAGAAATGGAAGTGATAGATATAATCATATTGTAACCTAAGAAATTAAAAAGTTAAAAGAAAGAGGACAGGTGTCCGCCTGGCTTGGGAGGCGGCCTCAGCCTCAGCAGCAGTGGTCGCCATCTGGGTTCCGGGACTCCACGGGACCTAGGAAATTAGTCTGAACAGGTTAGAGGGTGCACCAGAGAACCGGACAGCTTCTGGGACGGGCGGAAGCACAGAGCCGCTGAGGCAGCACCCTTGGCGGGCCGCAGACAGCCGGCCACCATCCGGACCAGAGGACAGGTGTCCGCCTGGCTTGGGAGGCGGCCTCAGCCTCAGCAGCAGCGGTCTCCATCTGGGTTCCGGAAGTCCGCGGGACCTAGGAAATTAGTCTGAAGAGGTTAGAGGGTGCACCAGAGAACCGGACAGCTTCTGGGACGGGCAGAAGCACAGAGCCGCTGAGGCAGCACCCTTGGCGGGCCGCAGACAGCCGGCCACCGTCCAGACCATAGGACAGGTGTCCGCCTGGCTTGGGAGGCGGCCTCAGCCTCAGGAGCAGCAGTTGCCATCTTGGTTCCAGGACTCCCTGGAACTTAGGAATTTAGTTTGCACAGGTGAGAGTCTGCACCACAGAAGCTGACAGCTTCTGGGAACTGCCAAAGCAACACAGCTTCTGAGAGAGGCCCTGTTTTGGGCCTTCTTCTTCGACCAGGAGGAGGTCCAAAAACAAGATATCTGCGCACCTTCCCTGTAAGAGAGCTTACCAGCAGAGAGTGCTCTGAGCACTGAAACTCAGAGGAGAGAATCTGTCTCCCAGGTCTGCCAAGAGACGGTAACAGAATCACCAGAAGAACAATCTCTAAACAGAGTCAACTATAACTACTAACTCCAGAGATTACCAGATGGCGAAAGGTAAACGTAGGAATCCTACTAATAGGAACCAAGACCACTCACCATCATCAGAACCCAGCACTCCCACTTCGCCCAGTCCAGGGCACCCCAACACACCCGAAAACCTAGAACTAGATTTAAAAGCATATCTCATGATGATGGTAGAGGACATCAAGAAGGACTTTAATAAATCACTTAAAGAAATACAGGAGAACACTGCTAAAGAGTTACAAGTCCTGAAAGAAAAACAGGAAAACACAATCAAACAGGTAGAAGTCCTTACAGAAAAAGAGGAAAAAACATACAAACAGGTGATGGAAATGAACAAAACCATACTAGACCTAAAAAGGGAAGTAGAAACAATAAAGAAAACTCAAAGTGAGGCAACACTGGAGATAGAAACCCTAGGAAAGAAATCTGGAACCATAGATTTGAGCATCAGCAACAGAATACAAGAGATGGAAGAGAGAATCTCAGGTGCAGAAGATTCCATAGAGAACATCGGCACAACAATCAAAGAAAATGGAAAATGCAAAAAGATCCTAACTCAAAATATCCAGGAAATCCAGGACACAATGAGAAGACCAAACCTACGGATAATAGGAGTGGATGAGAATGAAGATTTTCAACTCAAAGGACCGGCAAACATCTTCAACAAAATTATTGAAGAAAACTTCCCAAATATAAAGAAAGAGATACCTATGAACATACAAGAAGCCTACAGAACTCCAAATAGACTGGACCAGAAAAGAAATTCCTCCCGACACATAATAATCAGAACAACAAATGCACTAAATAAAGACAGAATACTAAAAGCGGTAAGGGAAAAAGGTCAAGTAACATACAAAGGCAAGCCTATCAGAATTACACCAGATTTTTCACCAGAGACTATGAAAGCCAGAAGAGCCTGGACAGATGTTATACAGACACTAAGAGAACACAAATTCCAGCCCAGGCTACTATAAACAGCCAAACTCTCAATTACCATAGATGGAGAAACCAAAGTATTCCACCACAAAACCAAATTCACACATTATCTCTCCACGAATCCAGCCCTTCAAAGGTTAATAACAGAAAAAAACCAATACAAGAACGGGAACAATGCCCTAGAAAAAACAAGAAGGTAATCCCTCAACAAACCTAAAAGAAGACAGCCACAAGAACAGAATGCCAACTTTAACAACAAAAATAACAGGAAGCAACAAGTACTTTTCCTTAATATCTCTTAACATCAATGGTCTCAACTCCCCAATAAAAAGACATAGACTAACAAACTGGCTACACAAACAAGACCCAACATTTTGCTGTTTACAGGAGACACATCTCAGAGAAAAAGATAGACACTACCTCAGAATAAAAGGCTGGAAAACAATTTTCCAAGCAAACGGTATGAAGAAACAAGCTGGAGTAGCCATCCTAATATCTGATAAGATTGACTTCCAACCCAAAGTCATCAAAAAAGACAAGGAGGGGCACTTCGTTCTCATCAAAGGTAAAATCCTCCAAGAGGAACTCTCAATTCTGAATATCTATGCTCCAAATACAAGGGCAGCCACATTCATTAAAGAAACTTTAGTAAAGCTCAAAGCACACATTGCACCTCACACAATAATAGTGGGAGACTTCAACACACCACTTTCACCAATGGACAGATCATGGAAACAGAAACTAAACAGGGACACACTGAAACTAACAGAAGTGATGAAACAAATGGATCTGACAGATATCTACAGAACATTTTATCCTAAAACAAAAGGATATACCTTCTTCTCAGCACCTCATGGTACCTTCTCCAAAATTGACCACATAATAGGTCACAAAACAGGCCTCAACAGATTCAAAAATATTGAAATTGTCCCATGTATCCTATCAGATCACCATGCACTAAGGCTGATCTTCAATAACAAAAAAAATAACAGAAAGCCAACACTCACGTGGAAACTGAACAACACTCTTCTCAATGATACCTTGGTCAAGGAAGGAATAAAGAAAGAAATTAAAGACTTTTTAGAGTTTAATGAAAATGAAGCCACAACGTACCCAAACCTTTGGGACACGATGAAAGCATTTCTAAGAGGGAAACTCATAGCTCTGAGTGCCTCCAAAAAGAAACGGGAGAGAGCACATACTAGCCGCTTGACAACACATCTAAAAGCTCTAGAAAAAAAGGAAGCAAATTCACCCAAGAGGAGTAGACGGCAGGAAATAATCAAACTCAGGGGTGAAATCAACCAAGTGGAAACAAGAAGAACTATTCAAAGAATTAACCAAACGAGGAGTTGGTTCTTTGAGAAAATCAACAAGATAGATAAACCCTTAGCTAGACTCACTAGAGGGCTCAGAGACAAAATCCTAATTAACAAAATCAGAACTGAAAAGGGAGACATAACAACAGATCCTGAAGAAATCCAAAACACCATCAGATCCTTCTACAAAAGGCTATACTCAACAAAACTGGAAAACCTGGACGAAATGGACAAATTTCTGGACAGATACCAGGTACCAAAGTTGAATCAGGATCAAGTTGACCTTCTAAACAGTCCCATATCCCCTAAAGAAATAGAAGCAGTTATAAATAGTCTCCCAGCCAAAAAAAGCCCAGGACCAGATGGGTTTAGTGCAGAGTTCTATCAGACCTTCAAAGAAGATCTAATTCCAGTTCTGCACAAACTTTTTCACAAGATAGAAGTAGAAAGTACTCTACCCAACTCATTTTATTAAGCCACTATTACTCTGATACCTAAACCACAGAAAGATCCAACAAAGATAGAGAACTTCAGACCAATTTCCCTTATGAATATCGATGCAAAAATCCTCAATAAAATTCTCGCTAACCGAATCCAAGAACACATTAAAGCAATCATCCATCCTGACCAAGTAGGTTTTATTCCAGGGATGCAGGGATGGTTTAATATACGAAAATCCATCAATGTAATCCACTATATAAACAAACTCAAAGACAAAAACCACATGATCATCTCGTTAGATGCAGAAAAAGCATTTGACAAGATCCAACACCCATTCATGATAAAAGTTCTGGAAAGATCAGGAATTCAGGGCCCATACCTAAACATGATAAAAGCAATCTACAGCAAACCAGGAGCCAACATCAAAGTAAATGGAGAGAAGCTGGAAGCAATCCCACTAAAATCAGGGACTAGACAAGGCTGCCCACTTTCTCCCTACCTTTTCAACATAGTACTTGAAGTATTAGCCAGAGCAATTCGACAACAAAAGGAGATCAAGGGGATACAAATTGGAAAGGAGGAAGTCAAAATATCACTTTTTGCAGATGATATGATAGTATATATAAGTGACCCTAAAAATTCCACCAGAGAACTCCTAAACCTGATAAACAGCTTCGGTGAAGTAGCTGGATATAAAATTAACTCAAACAAGGCAATGGCCTTTCTCTACACAAAGAATAAACAGGCTGAGAAAGAAATTAGGGAAACAACACCCTTCTCAATAGTCACAAATAATATAAAATATCTCGGCGTGACTCTAACTAAGGAAGTGAAAGATCTGTATGATAAAAACTTCAAGTCTCTGAAGAAAGAAATTAAAGAAGATCTCAGAAGATGGAAAGATCTCCCATGCTCATGGATTGGCAGGATCAACATTGTAAAAATGGCTATCTTGCCAAAAGCAATCTACAGATTCAATGCAATCCCCATCAAAATTCCAACTCAATTCTTCAATGAATTAGAAGGAGCAATTTGCAAATTCATCTGGAATAACAAAAAACCTAGGATAGCAAAAACTCTTCTCAAGGATAAAAGAACCTCTGGTGGAATCACCATGCCTGACCTAAAGCTTTACTACAGAGCAATTGTGGTAAAAACTGCATGGTACTGGTATAGAGACAGACAAGTAGACCAATGGAATAGAATTGAAGACCCAGAAATGAACCCACACACCTATGGTCACTTGATCTTCGACAAGGGAGCTAAAACCATCCAGTGGAAGAAAGACAGCATTTTCAACAAATGGTGCTGGCACAACTGGTTGTTATCATGTAGAAGAATGCGAATCGATCCATACCTATCTCCTTGTACTAAGGTCAAATCTAAATGGATCAAAGAACTTCACATAAAACCAGAAACACTGAAACTAATAGAGGAGAAAGTGGGGAAAAGCCTTGAAGATATGGGCACAGGGGAAAAATTCCTGAACAGAACAGCAATGGCTTGTGCTGTAAGATCGAGAATTGACAAATGGGACCTAATGAAACTCCAAAGTTTCTGCAAGGCAAAAGACACCGTCAATAAGACAAAGAGACCACCAACAGATTGGGAAAGGATCTTTACCTATCCTAAATCAGATAGGGGACTAATATCCAACATATATAAAGAACTCAAGAAGGTGGACTTCAGAAAATCAAATAACCCCATTAAAAAATGGGGCTCAGAACTGAACAAAGAATTCTCAACTGAGGAATACCGAATGGCAGAGAAGCACCTGAAAAAATGTTCAACATCCTTAATCATCAGGGAAATGCAAATCAAAACAACCCTGAGATTCCACCTCACACCAGTCAGAATGTCTAAGATCAAAAATTCAGGTGACAGCAGATGCTGGCGAGGATGTGGAGAAAGAGGAACACTCCTCCATTGTTGGTGGGATTGCAGGCTTGTACAACCACTCTGGAAATCCGTCTGGCGGTTCCTCAGAAAATTGGACATAGTACTACCGGAGGATCCAGCAATACCTCTCCTGGGCATATATCCAGAAGATGCCTCAAATAGTAAGAAGGACACATGCTCCACTATGTTCATAGCAGCTTTATTTATAATAGCCAGAAGCTGGAAAGAACCCAGATGCCCCTCAACAGAGGAATGGATACAGAAAATGTGGTACATCTACACAATGGAGTACTACTCAGCTATTAAAAAGAATGAATTTATGAAATTCCTAGCCAAATGGATGGACCTGGAGGGCATCATCCTGAGTGAGGTAACACATTCACAAAGGAACTCACACAATATGTACTCACTGGTAAGTGGATATTAGCCTAAAACCTAGGATACCCAAGATATAAGATACAATTTCCTAAACACATGAAACTCAAGAAAAATGAAGACTGAAGTGTGGACACTATGCCTCTCCTTAGAAATGGGAACAAAACACCCTTGGAAGGAGTTACAGAGACAAAGTTTGGAGCTGAGATGAAAGGATGGACCATGTAGAGACTGCCTTATCCAGGGATCCACCCCATAATCAGCATCCAAACGCTGACACCATTGCATACACTAGCAAGATTTTATCGAAAGGACCCAGATGTAGCTGTCTCTTGTGAGACTATGCCGGGGCCTAGCAAACACAGAAGTGGATGCCCACAGTCAGCTAATGGATGGATCACAGGACTCCCAATGGAGGAGCTAGAGAAAGTACCCAAGGAGCTAAAGGGATCTGCAACCCTATAGGTGGATCAACATTATGAACTAACCAGTACCCCGGAGCTCTTGACTCTAGCTGCATATGTATCAAAAGATGGCCTAGTCGGCCATCACTGGAAAGAGAGGCCCATTGGACACACAAACTTTATATGCCCCAGAACAGGGGAACGCCAGGGCCAAAAAGGGGGAGTGGGCGGGTAGGGGAGTGGGGGTGGGTGGGTATGGGGGACTTTTGGTATAGCATTGGAAATGTAAATGAGCTAAATACCTAATAAAAAATGGAAAGAAAGAAAAAAAAAGTTAAAAGAAACATACAAAATAGGGTTATGAATGTGCACTACATTGAGATATAAAGTTTGGATTGCAGCTCTCTTTGAGGAGATTTGGGAACACTATCTCTTGTATCTTTGTCCAATTCAAAAAGTCAAATTGATAGTTCAAATTAAACATTTAGTATTTGTATATTTGATTTCTCTGTGTGTATTTTTTACAGCATGCTTTATGTAAGTATATATCCTTCATATTTCAGTATTAATTGTACAGTACTGCACATGAAAGGTGAAGGTTTAAAATAGACTTCTTTGACTTTTCTTTTTCAATTTGTCATAGGATATTAAAGTATGTTTACAAATTTCTTCATTTGATTATTTATTTAAAATTGCTTTGACCTCAGGGACTTAAGTTACTCGGGATATATGGAGTCACTCCTTTTGGGAATTTCCACTATCTTTCAGGATTGTCAGTATCTATTAAGTCTTAGATCTCAAGTAACATTCACATAATCCATTCTCTCTACTGATCAAGGTCATCTGTGTCATATTGCTTGAAGATTTTTTAAAATAAAAATCTTATTCCTATTTCCAACTCTCTTTCAGTTTAGTTTTATGGCCTTGGGAAGCTCTTTTTGGCAATCTATGCCTTAACATCCACAACTATCATTCGTGCCTCATTAGGTATATCTTGCCAATTTCATGTGTTTGTAGAAGTTATCAAATGAGCAAAGAATATCAAATGACATCACTAATTAAAGATACCATAGACTTATCTGATGAATCTGACACTAATATCAATGCCCACTTAAACTCACAAAGCTCAAAATATATTTCAAATTTAATTTTCAGTATGTTTTTCCCAAATTTGTTTAGGTTCTGAGAGTACCTGTAGAGGTACATATGCAAATATTACTGCGAATATATATGATATGATTCTCTGAGGCCCTATAATGACTCCTGAGGAAAGCAAAGCTTAAGTCAGAAATAGGACCAGTGTCCATAGTAAAAGAAATGAAAATAGTACTTTAGTGACCTAAAAAGGATAGAATATCATCCATAATGTTTAGTAAACTAAAATTTTTAATCTTGGTCTCCTAAGATGGTAATAAAAGGAACATCTGTACAAAGAAAAAAGTCCACTGGAATCATTTTCTTTTTGGGAATTCTGCCATTCCATATTGGCATCTCTGTGGTGGAGAAACTGTTTCACCTTTACTTTCATGGATAGACAAATTGTAAAAATAAATCATCCAACTTAATTTTATGTTTTATAGATGAAACCAGGCTTTTGTTCTTATATACAAACAATAAACACATGTGGCCAAAAAAGAAGAAAAAGAAAATTTCAAAGAAAACCCCAATATTAGTTAGATAATGTCATCTCTATGAGTAAATCCAGAGTAAGCCTCCATCATGCTTTCATATGGTCAGTGTAGTAATTATTAACTGAAAACACTCTCCGTTAGTCAGTGTTTCTAGAAAAAATAGTAGATATGATGTACTGTACTTTGCTTATTATTGCTAAATGCAATTGAAAACTGGGGTGCCTATATGATATATCTCCTCTCCAAAATGGCTGGCTTTCTATAAAGTCTATCCCATTTAAGACAGATCTATTTCCTGTCCAGTTCTAATACCCTCAATGGCAAGGCCTTGATGGAGATAAAGCATAAAATTCTTTCTCTCTAGTTTTGCTTCATGAACTTCTCTACCAATGCTGATCCCGATGTCACTCTCCAATTGACTTTATAAATGGTTATATTTCCTCCTCAGGATCTGTTTCCCAGGCAACTGTAGTTAAGCGGGATGGTTTAAGGAATAATACAAGAAAACAGACTTAAACATGGGATTGTGCAGTTGATGGTACTGTTGATTAGCTGGCAGAGTCCCTATCTCTAGGAGGTAGATGAAACACAGATAAACCCAGGCATGCATATTAGTCGGACCTTTCCCCTTGGTAAAATACAGTGATATAATGATAGAAGGGAAGAAAAATATAATGTTTCAGGCATTTGAAAGATTTGGGGAGAATGCTACTTCTAAGCACAATGAATAAAATGGTTTGGCTATGTGCCATTAGTTCATTAAGAAAAAAACTACAAGGAGCAACTAAGAATAATGCATCCCATATTGGAGATTCAGTGTGAAAGGCATGAAAGCTTATAAACAAAATGTTATCTCCTGCAGTTAAAGTAAAACTAAACTTTATGCCCAAGGAATGATTATAAGAATAACAGAAGTCCTGAGTGGGTCAATGTTCAGCCTTGGAGTACCTGCACCTCAAGTTCTGGGTCCTGGTTAAAAAGATTAGCATTATAATATTAGAATATAGGGACTATTTGCACCTATTTGCCACAAAGCAAGGAGTCCTAGAGTTTCCTTAATTAGCTAATTTTCTTCATTTTTTAAAACTTTGTCATGTTTTATATGTATAAATGTTTTCCCTGCATGCATGTATGTGGACCATGATCTTGGTTCATGCCAATAGAAGTCCAAATTAGGTGTCTTACATCTTTAAACTCCAAGTATCTGCAGTTGTATTTTTTTATTTATCTTAATTAGGTATTTTCTACATTTACATTTCCAATATTATCCCAAAAGTCCCCCATATCCCCTCCACTCCCTTACCCACCCACTCCCACTTCTTGGCCCTGGCGTTCCCCTGTACAGAGGCATATAAAGTTTGAAAGACCAAGGGGCTTCTCTTTCCACTGATGGCCGACTAGGTCATCTTCTGCTACATATGCATCTAGAGACACGAGCTCCGGGGGGTACTGGTTAGTTCATATTGTTGTTCCACCTATAGGGTTGCAGACCCCTTTAGCTCCTTGGGTACTTTCTCTAGCTCCTCCATTAGGGGCCCTGTGCTCCATCCAATATCTGACTGTGAGCACCCACTTCTGTGTTTGCTAGGCCCCAGCATAGCTTCACAAGAGACAGCTATATCAGGGTCCTTTCAGCAAAATCTTGCTAGTGTATGCAATGGTGTCAGCGTTTGGAAGCTGATTATGGGATGGATCCCCGGGTATGGCAGTCTCTAGATGATCCATCCTTTCGGCTCAGCTCCAAACTTTGTCTCTGTAGCTCCTTCCATGGCTGTTTTGTTCCCAGTTCTAAGAAGGGGCAAAGTGTCCACACTTTGGTCTTTATTCTTCTTGAGTTTCATGTGTTTTGCAAATTGTATCTTATATCTTAGGTATTCTAAGTTTCTGGGCTAATATCCACTTAAGGATCCCACAATACCTCTCTTGGGCATATACCCATAAGATGTTCCAACTGGTAAGAAGGACACATGCTCCACTATGTTCATAGCAACCTTATTTATAATAGCCAGAAGATGGGAAGAACCCAGATGCCCCTCAACAGAGGAATGGATACAGAAAATGTGGTACATTTACACAATGGAGTACTACTCAGCTATTAAAAAGAATGAATTTATGAAATTCCTAGGCAGATGGATGGATCTGGAGGGCATCATCCTGAGTGAGGTAACCCAATAGCAGTTGTAGTTTATTGTGTGGAGGCCAGGAACTGAACCCAGGTCCTCTGTAAAAGCAGCAAGTATTCTTAACCACTGAGCTACTCATTCCAGTCCCAGTAGCTAAGTGTCTTAAGTAGCTTATGCTTACTGTCATGGACCATAAGTCTCCCTATGCTTGAAATTAGTACAGAGCTCTATATTTTATAAGTCAACAGATATCTAAATCACGTTCTCCCTACCACATTAACCAGTGAACTGAAAACTATGCAAGTCCTATCAATCTGTCCACCCACAGAGAGCTCAGTTAACAAAGAACTTGGTGGCAGAAAAACATTGACCAAAATTTTAGTTATTCCTACCGACTAAGAAAGCCAAATTTTAGAGTTTAAAAACATATGAGAGTATACTGGCATGTCACTCCTCTTGTATGCAACAGCAAACCTCAACACTCCAGATTTCCCCAATTTGATACTTAAATTTTAGCACTGAGGTTGAAGTAGCTAGCTTATGATTACATGTTTCTCAGTTTGAGAGAGGAGGATATAGAACTAAAAAGTGAATCATGCTTATGTAATGAATATAGATATCTTCTTACCATACATTTAGGGATGTTTTTAATAAGATCAGAGTTTCCAGTAAGAAAATTAGATAGCCAATTTAGTCTCTGCAGCATCAATCTATTTTAGTTTTTTATTGTCACTTTCTTCTGGAATGTTGTTTACTCTTTTTAGCAGATAGAAGTGATAAGTTTGTTCCCATAAAAGTGTTGCCTTTCATAGGCACATTTGACTTCTACTTACTATATGCATTCTCAACAACCTAAGACAATCTGTAACCAGATAACTATGCTAGGTTTACTAGAGATAAAGGAGGATTTTTGTTTTGATGTGTGTGTGTGTGTGTTATATGTGTGTGTATACACACACACACACACACAGTGGCTATGCTTTGGGGCCCACTAATTTGAATCAGGACCATATGTATGAAAATAGGTTAATAGTTATTCATTGTTACTTAGTGGTTTCAGCAATACATACAAAATCTAAACATAATGACTCTACGTCTTCCAGAATTTATGAATTTCAGTAATTATGCAGTAAGGTATAGGCACCAAGAGCCCACCCAATACATGACTTATTTTTGTCAAGAACAAATGGCATGTAAGGGCAGTTGCTTCGAGTTCATGACTACAATAGCTGTTAGAGATTATTATGGCTATTTCACAGCCATTCCTTCTATCCTCCAGTTATTGCCTACTTTCCTACACACTCATACACAATATGTTCTGAGCATTAGAGAATTTTGTACACAAGTCTCATATGTCCTTTATTCTCAACATCTGGGCAGTCATGGGTCTCTGCTTTGTCCTATGTGCATTGAAATGACAAGTATTTCTTATTAAAACTGAGAACAGTTTAGTATAGACATAGCGATCTACAGATCAGTGAAGTAGAGCATCCAGATATAAAGTCCACACAACTTTAGCTACCTGACTTTTGGTAAAGACACCAAAAATATACATTGAAAAATGGGCAGCAGCATTCACAGATTATGTTGGAATACCTTAATACCAGTTTGAAGAACAATAAAAAAAACTATACTTATCATTCATTTATATAAAACTCAACTCTAAATGGGTCCAGGATTCATCATAAGACCAGATACTCTGAAAATGCCCAATGATCAATGATATGTACTGGTAGAAAATTTCTAAATATGACTTCAGTTGCACAGAAATAAGGTCAATGACTGATGAATAGAATCTCATGAAAAAAAAAAAATCTGTACAGCAAAAGAAACTTAAATAAATGAAGAGGCATGAGACATATTTGGAGATAAAAAAATTCACTTGTACATCTAGGAAGGGATTAGACTCAAGAATGTACAAAGTACTAAAACAAACACTGCTACAAAGAGAACAGTCCAACTCAAATTAGGGTATAGGGTTAACAAAGAGTAACTTTTAAAAAGGAGAAATACAAATGGCTAGGAAATATTTTTAAACCTGTTCAACATCATCACTTATCAGGAACATGCAGACTAAGACCAATTTAAGATTCTATCTCCCTCAAGACATACTGGGCATCACCAGAAATATAAATAACAAAAAGGATGGTATAGTTGGAGTACAAGGGGATCCCTTACACATGGTTATGTTTTATGGTCTGCATGTATGCATTGCCCACTAGATTTAGGGAACTAGATGGAGGTCCTCAAAGAATAGTTTTGGAAACACATCAACCTGACCATTAGGGGGCACATCAGAAAATCAAGGAACTTTCTACTAACAAGTAATAAAGACACAATCATATAGTAAATGGCAATCCTGTAGAAAAATAATAATGTGTGCCTAATTAAACAAGTTATATGCAGAGCCCATCACTCTAAAGTGTTACAGTAATTTGAGAGTTTCCATTCTAAAGAAATAAAATTTAATTATCACGTTAAGAAATTTATCATTCAAATAATGATTTTAAGAAAAAATATAACAAATTATATTTTAAATGTATTCAATCCTTAGGCTTCAATGCTTACAAACATTATTATATCCCATGAGATTCTACTATCATTCATACATAAAGATTCTGACTTTCTGTACTTGAATCCCAGCTTTTCATTTGTAAAGAGATTTTCCAAATTACTCCATGATTTATCAAGATTAGGACAACAAAGGTAATGCATTAACATTGTAAAAAAAGAAGACATTTTATTCAGAAAATACTTATATAATATAGTGGGTACATTACTATATAAGATTTGTATGTTGAAAGCGATGAGGAAGAGAGAATATAACATAATATTATAATAACATATAATATAATATAAAACAATTTAGGGAACACATTTCTTCTTTACTTCAAATTCTGCAAAATGAAAAATGAATAGGTTCCCAAATGTGTTCCACAGGTGTTATGTAGCTAGAGGCATTGTATAAGATGGTTTTAAGGTCTAATTGTTTTAGAAAATCATATTTTAACAAATGAAATCGTTTAAAGGGTAACATCTCATAGCATTTAATGTGTTTATATGCATCAGAACCATAAAAAGATCCATGAAAGCCAAAGCACTTAGCTGGAGAAATAGTCTCTCATTTTTAAGAATAAAGTTTTCTATAAAAATTTGCAAATATAAAAAAAATCACACACTGATAATAATCAGACCCAAAGACTATACAACTTAGTGAATTTCTGTATGTTTAGAGTAACCACTTGGAAAGGAAGATTTAAGGCTTTAAATTTGATTTTACTACTTATCATAGTCAGGGTTTCTAATACTCTGATGAACACCATGACCAAAAATCAAAGTGGAAAAGCAACAGTTTATTTCAGTTTTGTTTTGTAGTTCAGTATCCAGAGATTTCAGGGCAGGAACTCAGTGCAGGAGCTTGGAGACAAGAGCTGATGCAGAGGCCATGGGGGAGTGATGCTCAGTGGTTTGTTCTTCATGGCTTGTTCAGCCTGCTTTTTAATAGCACCCAAGTTCACCAACCCAGGGATGGACCCACTTACAGTAGTCTGGGCTCTCCCCCATGGAACATAACAAAGAAAAACCTATACTGTTTAGGAAATCACCAATGAGTTAAGGTTCCCAAGGCTCAGGCTCTAAGATCAACAATTGATAAATGGGACCTCATGAAACTGAAAAGCTTCTGTAGGACAAATCAGCAACCTACAAATTAGGAAAAAATCTTCAACAACCCCACATCCAATAGTGGGTTTATATCCAAAATATATAAAGAACTTATGAAGCTGACCTCCAAAAAACCAAATAATCCAATTAAAAATGCGGTACAAAGCTAAACAGAGAATTCACAACTGAGGAATCTGGAATGGCTGAGAAGCACTTAAAGAAACGTTCAAAGTCCTTAGTCATCAGAGAAATGCAAATCAAAACAACCCTGGGATTCCACTGTACACCAGTCAGACTGGCTAAGATCAAAAATTCAGGTGACAGCGGATGCTGGTGAGGATGTGGAGAAAGAGGAACACTCCTCCACTGCTGGTGGGATTGCAAGCTTATACAACCACTCTGGAAATCAGTTTGGTTGTTACTCAGAAAATTGGAAATAGATCTACTTGAAGACCCAGCTATACCACTCCTGGGCATATACCCAAAAGATGCCCAACCATACTACAGGGACACATTCTCCATGATGTTTCTAGTGGCCTTATTTGTAATATCCACAAGCTTAAAACAACCCAGATACCCCTTAAATGAACAATGGACTCAGAAAGTATGGTTAATGTACCCAATGTAATACTATTCAGTTATTAAAAATGAGGACATCATGAATTTTGCAAGCAAATGGATGGAACTAGAAATTATTATTCTGAATGAGGTAACCCAGACACAAAAGAACATACATGACAGGATCTTAGCATAGCTGTCCTCTGAGAAGCCCAACCAACAGCTGACTGAAACACATGCACATATTTACACTTAACCATTGAACTGAAGTTGGGGACCCCTATGGTTGTATTAGGGGAAGAATGAAAGAAGTAGAAGAGGAGGGCGGCCCCATAGGAAGACCAGCATTCTCAACTAACATGGACCTCTGGGAGCTCGGAAAGACTGAGCCACCAACTAGTCAATATACATGAACTGGTCCAACGCCCCGGATACATATATAGGAGAGGACAGCCTGGTCTGGCCTCAGTGGGAGAGGATGCAATATATATGTATATCCTTTCCTTACAATTTTCTATAATTCCTTTGAAGAAAGAAAGAAAGAAAGAAAGAAAGAGAGAGAGAGAGAGAGAGAGAGAGGGAGGGAGGGAGGGAGGGAGGGAGGGAGGGAGGGAGGGAGGAAGGAAGGAAGGAAGGAAGGAAGGAAGGAAGGAAGGAAGGAAGGAAGGAAGAAAGGAAGAAAGGAAGAAAGGAAGAAAGGAAGAAAGGAAGAAAGGAAGAAAGGAAGAAAGAAGATTGATTCAGTTTTGAACAATAATAAACCTGAAGGTCCTTGATTCTCTATGGAATATTTGTTTACATGAATACTGAGTTGTAACACCCTCCAGAATATTTTGAAGTAACCTCCCAAATGCTTCCTATATAAAACATAGTAAAAGTGTCAACAAGATATCTCATGTTGTCTTCCTGTTCATTATTACTGGGAACTGCTTTCCTTCAGTTTTGAGAATTCTTACTCTTGAGATCATACTCTTGCTCTTTACTTTTTACTTCTTCATTAAATCATATCTTCCATTTTGTATTTGTTTAAAACTTTAGACAGAAAAAAATGTGTCCAATGGTTTGGCTGACACACAAGGTTTCCTGCTTTCCTTATTGCTTCCTGTCTTCTCCATCATATTGGATTTCTTTGCTTTATTGAGTTTCTAGGCTACTGTCTGATTGCAAGCAAATCACTTAATTTTTCAGCAAATAAATTTCTCCATCTATAGAGCAGAGATGATAGGCTTATCACCTGCTGAACCTGGATAGATGCTATGTGGATTAATGGAGAAAACCATTGAAAAGTAGTTGAAATCCTTAGGAGAGAGGGATCCCAGAGGCATGATTTAGTGCCCTCATATATAGTATAACTCCACTATAAATAAGTCAGAATTGCCTTTTTTTAAAAAAAAAAAAAAGACTTAGCACTCAGGTAAGAAAAGTGATTAATTAATTTTAAAATACATATGTTTGAAGCATGATGTAGTTCCCTTTTCCAAAGCCATAAGATTAGAGCTCCAAAAATGTCTTTACAAGTGTATGGTCTACTTCATAGAGTTCCTAAATGTCTTTGTGCACTCCTTTTGAAACTTCTTCTGTCTACTTTATTGAAGTGACAGAGAGGCTATTTTGCAATTTCATTAGGATTTCAGACATATGTGTTAAGCGAATCAATACTGACAGTGATCTTTCTTTTCTAGCATACTGAGTGATGTTATTTGCAAATAAAGTTAAGAAGAAATCTTAAATCTATGTGGTTGTGATTATTTTGGCATGATGTAAAAAAATGAAATATCATGATGGGCATATGTGGCAGGTACCCACTTGGGAAAAAACTTGTACATTTACACAATGGAGCACACAATGTACATTTACACATGTACATTTACAAAACTTATACATTTACACAATGGAGCACACAGTGAAACACTTGTACATTTACACAATGGAGTACTACTCAGCTATTAAAAAGAATGAATTTATGAAATTCCTAGGCAAATGGATGGACCTGGAGGGCATCATCCTGAGTGAGGTAACCCAATCACAAAGGAACTCACACAACATGTACTCACTGATAAGTGGATTTTAGCCCAAAAACTTGGGATACCCAAGATATAAGATATAATTTGCAAAACACATGAAACTCAAGAAGAACGAAGACCAAAGTGTGGATACTTTGCCCCTTCTTAGAATTGGGAACAAAACACCCATGGAAGGAGTTACAGAGACAAAGTTTGGAGCTGTGATGAAAGGATGGACCATTTAGAGACTGCCATATCCGGGGATCCATCCCATAATCAGCTTCCAAACGCTGACACCATTGCATATACTAGCAAGATTTTGCTGAAAGGACCCAGATAGAGCTGTCTCTTGTGAGACTATACCAGGGCATATCAAACACAGAAGTGGATGCTCACAGTCAGCTGTTGGATGGACCACAGGGCCCCCAGTGGAGGAGCTAGAGAAAGTACCCAAGGAGCTAAAGGGATCTGCAATCCTATAGGTGGAACAATATGAACTAACCAGTACTCCCCTGGAGCTCGTGTCTCTAGCTGCATATGAATCAGAAAATGGCCTAGTCGGCAATCTGTGGAAAGAGAAGCCCCTTAGTCATGCAAACTTTATATGCCTTGGTACAGGGGAACGACAGGGCCAAGAAGTAGGAATGGGTTGGTGGAGGAGTGGGTGGGGGAACGTGTGGGGGAATTTTGGGATAGCATTGGAAATGTAAATGAAATAAATACCCATTAAAAAAAACATATGCCCTTATCAAAAACCCATCTCCAAAATTCCTCATACATTATCTTATAGCTTCATTAATATTTATTTTAATAAATTTAAACATGATCTAGTTGTTATCTTTTGCCAAAAGCTTTCTTTGAGAAGCAAGTCAGTGATCCTTTAGAATGTGTGTGTTTATTATGTTATTCATTATCACAGCTATGGAGTGAATATCAGAATACAGCATGATTGAGAATGGAAAAAATGATTTCAGAAAAATAAAAATAAGAGTGTCTATAGGAAAAATCTTTTAAGTTCAACTGACACATTCTTTAATCTTCAACTTTTCTTCTGAAGCTCATGCTTTTAATATTTGTTGAGCATTTAATAAATATATGACTATAGTACTTAAAAGCAGAATGGAAAAGCAATTTAGAAGTCTGAAGTTCTTACTGGTACTGATAAATCTGTGAATTTGCTCATTTTAATGCAGCATGTATCTGAAGGAACTTATAAAGGTGCATTACTTCATTACTGTTTTCAGTCTTGCTGTTAATGGTCATCTCTGGTATTTCTTTCTTAATGACCATGATATATTATATCATGACTTTGTATGAGGATTGAGCAGGTGTTTCACTGATTCTGACAGCTAGATTCCATAATATGTATTCTAATGTTTATATTATTATCATATAAGCATGAAATATCTGTATCTATATTTTAAGATTATTAATTTAATACTTCAACAAGGCAAACTGTTACCTATTTGTGTTAAAAAATACTGAGACAGGAAAATTTAATACCAATATTTTATAGATCTAGATAGAGAACCTTTTAATTTTCCAACTCTTCCTCTAATTGTTTTCTAAACCAACAATGTTTATATAGAATAGTCTTCAGATTAGTAAGGATATAACTTTAAGACAGGTAATGTCTTCAAGAGAAAACTATTATGAGTATCTGACACTTTTTGGCTACTTCTAAACTATATTTTGATCCAGTACATTTCTGCCACAGACTATCCCCTTTATGAGTTTCCTATCTGCATGGAACGGCTCTCTGGTTACAGGTGGACAAGGAGTCAGCAAATGACAAACAAAAGCAACACACGAGATTGGGTAGAATCTGAATGTAATTTGTCAAATAGAGCATCAAACTTTTTATACAGAAGAAAATAGGGAAGTTGGGTGACACACTAGCAAGGTACAAAGAGGTTACTGGATTCTTACACAAAATGGAAGAATGCAAACACAGAAGGACTGGCAGGAACAAACTGGGATAAAATTCAATGTTAACAACTGGGATCAAAAACAGTTCCACCTAAAGTTCACTTAATCTTAGAAGCCAGGGTCAAGGGCTTCCTGCCCTTGCCATAGTTCCTATTCTAGTCTATTGTATAGTCCACTTTCCCCCTAGGCCATTGTAAAGACTTGTGTATGGGTGTAACTCAGCTGTATCTATGCTGGTTTCTACTTAGATCACAAACGTCCTTCTTCCTAGATAGTGGTAAATTCCTGTGTAGGGCAGTGACTTAGCTATCCATGCTCAAGGTCAGATCAAGGACTGCCTAGTATCTAACTTAGCTATATGTCAAAAAATCAATCCTTAGGAGCACTTGTAGTAAAGCAATATTAAGGGAAAGCACACAGATCAGTTCAACAACTAAAGCAAGGACATTGGAGCATTCTTTATACAGGATGCCACGATTCCAGGAGACTAAGTTTTCATGAACTTTTTGCCTCTGGACAGTGCCCAGGTTTTTGGGGCCTGTCACACTTGTCACTACTGGAGTAGATGTAGCAAATTTATTGATACATAAGTCCTTAAGAGTTTCAGGGTGCAAGTGAACATTTCTTTAAGCACTTGAATTGTCAATTATATCATGAAGAGTTTAAGATTTTAAGACTTGAGTCTTAATAAAACGAACTTTTCAAATTGACAGGGAAAGTCCTTTCTGATA
The DNA here is from genome assembly GCF_000001635.26 of Mus musculus. Taxonomy (NCBI): domain Eukaryota; kingdom Metazoa; phylum Chordata; class Mammalia; order Rodentia; family Muridae; genus Mus; species Mus musculus. Next base: position 146,297,059 of record NC_000086.7, on the reverse strand, counting down.
GCAGTGAGCAAGCAAATATATAGAATGAACTTTTTTTTAATTAGGTATTTTCTTCATTTACATTTCCAAAGCTATCCCAAAAGTCCCCCATACCATCCCCCACCCCACTCCCCTACCCTCCCTCTCCCACTTCTTAGTTCCCCTGTACTAAGGCATATAAAGTTTACAATACCAATGGGCCTCTCTTTCCAATGAAGACTGACTAGTCCATCTTCTGATCCATATGCAGCTAGAAACACGAGCTCCAGGGGTGCTGGTTAGTTCATATTGTTGTTCCACCTATGGGGTTGCAGACCCCTTTAGCTCCTTAGCTTCTTTCTCAAGATCCTCCAATGGGGGCCCTGTGATCCATCCAATAGCTGTCTGTGAGCATCCACTTCTGTATTTGCTAGGTACCTACTTAGCCTCACAAGAGACAGCTGTATCTGGGTCCTTTCAGCAAAATCTTGCTATCGTATTCAATGGTGTCAGCATTTGGAGGCTGATTATGTGATGGATCCCCAGGTATGGCAGTCTCTAGATGGTTCATCCTGTCCCAGAACCTGTTAGCTTCTGTACTTCACACTCTCACCTGCACAGACTAGTCTTTGAGGGATCCGGGGAACCGAGATGGCTTCCCCAAGTGCTCTGGCAAGATCCTCCTGGGTGGGGCGGACACCTTTCCTCTGACAGGGAAGGTGCCCAGATATCTGGAGCCTGAAATGGGGTCTGCCTCAGAAGCTGTGTGGCTTCTGCCTGTCCCAGAAGCTGTTAGCTTCTGTAGTCCACACCCTCACCTGAGCAGACTAGTCTCTGGGGGATCCGGGAACCAAGATGGCTCCCCCAGGTGCTCTGGCAAAGCCCTTAGAGTGAACTTTTATGAAGAACAATTATGTAGATACATGTATATAATATATATTTTAACTAGTAATTACAAAATTCACAGATTCCTCCAAAGAATCACCAATGCTAAAATGGTAGAAATAATGAAATGTGAATTAATAACTGATTGGCTGTTGATGCTATTAATCCACTAAGGGTATTTCCATTTTAAAAACCAGGCCATGCAAAGGCTATTGCTAAATGTTCCATTTTTAATGGGAACATGGAGATTCTATGGACATTAGGCTATTTTATTATCATGGAAATGTTTCAACTCCTTGCTTTCCTCTTGTCTTGTAGAGTGTTACCAATGCACTGAGATATATACTAAATTTACTGTTAGCAGTTCATAAAGGAATAAACATTTCTGAGGATGCTTAATTTTGGTTCAAGCAAAGATAAACTGAAAATTTGAAATCTGGTTAAAATTTATTTACATTGCAAAGTGGAGATGAATGATGTCTCATGTGTGAATAAAGGTTTAGTTCTAAAAGTCAGGGTCAGTTTTTAACAAAGTTACTCAACTATTAGAGGACGAACAGTTAGGGTAGAGGCCAAAGAGGCAAAGTCAATGTATTTATCCTTCAACACTGAAACAGCTAATTGTAAGCTCATCCCCAGCCCATAGCAAGCCTCAATAAACACTAAGGAAGATCCCCATTTCAATGTATAGCAGCAAATAGTTATTTTCAATAATCTTACCCAAGGCTGCGATGAAATCCAAGAATATTGTAAGGGCTCAAACCAATAGTCTATATATTCAGACAGTTCTTAAGAAATTCTAAAAGTTCTTTTCAAAGTCATAACTGCCCACTGAATGTACTTTCAGAGAATAAGAGTTATTTCTAATTTTCTGACTTCCCTAGTGTACAAATTCTTTATTGATAAATTTCAGTCAGAAAATCATGGGAAAGACATGTCTAAGAAATGAACTGAGCTTCTTCTCTGTGTAGCAAGGAAGCTTTTGAGGTGATATGATGCAGAGCTAATGGCATACTATATAGCATACCTATTGAGAATAAGTTAATGAATAATAGTAGTGATAGTAATTGAAAGACCAATAATGAGATAAAAGGCACTGTAAATGTAGTGGAAGCAAGATGACCATTGAGTTCTTGTGGTTTTTAATACCAAGAAAAAAAAGAGTTTAGTCTTTTGGTTTATTTTGTTTTGTTGTTTTGGTTTAGTTCTGATTTTTGTTGTTGTTGTTGTTGTTTGTGTTTGTTTATTTGGGGTTTTGTTTGTTTCTACTTTATTTGTTTTTATTTTTATAGTTGGTGGCATCCTTACAGGCTATCAATGCAAAACATGTTTCAGGAAGCACTCACAATAGATGGAAGTAGTAAGAAAGAAAGAGACAGAGACCTAGAGAAAGAGACAGAGAGATAGACATACAGAGAGACAGAGACCAAGAAAATTGTAAAAGCCAGAGTTTAGGAAAAGCATGTACAAAAGTGTGTTTTCCAGACATCACAAGGAATGGAACATAAGAACAAATAACAACTCTTTGTCTATGTCCAAGGCCTTCACAGAATTAAGTCAACCAATCCAGCAGTTGTGGAGCAGTCTATGGAGTCTTAGCCATGACTGAGGAACTTTTGGCAATTGATGGATATGGGGTTGGAGAAACAGTTTTTACCAATTCCTGACATTCTGAAGGGAGGATATGACACAATTTTGCCCCTGGAGCAGAAGTAGCAGGGGTTGGACCTCCATGAGTGGTGATGGTTGCTAGCATAAGGCCTATTTGTATAATAATAGACATAATTTACTTTATATTCCTCCTTCAGGGGGAATGTCCTCTCTGCCAAGGTTAATAATTCCATTATAATCAGGTACAGCAGAAGTCTGGGAGGTGATGGTATATTGACTGTCCTGAACAAAATTATAAATTCTGTGATGTTTATGACAGACTTAAAACATAAGTTCACGAATGTATAATTTCTCAACTATGTAAATATAAGGATGCAATAAGAATTGTATGAGGGACTTCAGGAACCTAAAAGAACATAGACAGCTGTCCTATGGGCCAGCTTGTCAGAAAGATATTAGGGAAGGAGATAAAGATCTGGGGATTAGTGATAGCAGGGCACAATCCCACCTATTTAAACTTATTGTTTATGCTTACAAAGGTAGGCCTATCTTTGAGTTCTTTTGCAATGGAAAAGAAAAAAAAAAGAGTGTACTTCCTATCTTCTTTTTTGAATCAGGGGCCTAAGGCCATAAAATGTTGATACATGGGATAAACAAAAGGGAGTAAATGATTGAATAACTTGGAGCGAATGATTGAATTGAATTATAAATAAATGACTAGGCTTTTGGTCTGCAAAAGAGAGCTACCCATGGAGAACTGCTTGGAGAGCAAGCACAGCTCTTTTAGAATTTTTTCTAGTGGCTTTTCTGACCTTGGTTGGAAAATCCAAGAGTTATCCAGAGAGCTTTTCTAATTTTTTTTTCTAGTATGAGAGAACTGTCTCTGGCAGAGAGCTGTCACGAGATGACTACAGAGCCAAGAGCTATCTACAGAGAGCTGTCTAGGAAGATACTGGGTCCAGCATGGCTGTGTAAGGGACAGTGTGAAACAGTTCCTCTCCCTGGAGCATTGCCAAGCCTTTGATCCTCATGTGTGCTGACTGATGTTGCCCTGCAGCTGCTATGTCTCCTGTTTTACTTTCAATCTCTCTTTCTGGGGAATATACTTCCACCATTTCTCAGAGTTAATCACTCCATAATAAAAGAAACAGATGTGGTTCTCAGGATTGAAGAATGGAGATGGTCATGATGCCTTGTGTGGTTGATGAGGAAAAGGCCTTCAGATTGACCTCTAGGGCCTTAGGAAAGGATCTAGACAATATAACCACAGAGGGCATAAAAGCCTACATGGCCCTTTGTATTTTCCAATATACATCTCTTACCCCATCTATACTTTGTTTGACTAGCAGGAAACCATTGACTCATGGAGGAAAGTATATTTTTAAATGTATCTCTAGAGAGATTTCCTTCCTATTCAGGTGCACAGAGAAGGGAAATGTTAACAGGTAACGAGTTTAAAAGAAGCTATGTAGTTTAATAGCTGTTGAAGATTCTAGCAAAGTGTTTTCTTTTGGTTGTTTTTTGTTTGTTTGTTTGTTTGCTTGCTTGCTTGTTTTGTACTCCAACTGACATTTCTATGTCTTCTTGGCCATATTTGAATTACAATGTTGTTTGAAATTTTATTCTTATAATACAACATTTAGAGATATCAACAATAACCTTTTTAATTTCCTAGAATATCCACTGACTCCAATATCAAGGCTCACTCCATTTCAAGATAGTCCTTCGCATTCTTTGCCTCAGGACATAAGGTTTATAGGATAAATGTAGAGAGAAAAAAATCAATTTGAAGCCTATTTTGGAAATACTGGAAGAAAAGTAGGATGGACATATATCATCCAAAAATCCATGAATTAACAATCTCAGGCCAAAGCCATAAAAATAAAACTGATTGAGAATAATGCATAATGATGCATAGGCAAGTTACCATGAACTAAAGGAAATAAGAGATTCTCTGAACTAGATAGAGTAGAAAAGCCTAAGAAGCAAAAGAGAAAATCATCTGTTAACTTTTCAGACCTGACTTCAAGAATTAATTTATCAAAGCTACGTTGTTGGTTAAGATAGATGGAAAAAGAAAATCTATCTAGCTTTGGGATCAGATACAGCAAAGGACTAATGCTTCAATTTTTCAGGTGACAATTCAACGTGATCATAAATTATTTTTCTCATGACAACAAGGTTTTTACCATGGAAAAGGTGTGTCTAATAAGTCAGATAAGTCTGAATCCAATCTAGCATTTTCCTGAAGCTCAAGGAAGAAAGAAGATATCACATTTTTCCTGTTTTCCTGGAAAACATGGTATTAAGGAAGGAATAGCAAAACTACATATGGCAGGAATTATAGGATGTAGTGTTGTGCATGTACCATTACCTGGATAGCCTATGGATTAAGCAAATGCTGGCAGGAATATATGCCAAGAACCAATAATCAGCTACATCTAAATTAGAATACCTTGGACAATTTAGTCAAACAGAAGAAATGAAGTCTCAAAATGTAAATTAGGATATATTTAAAAAAACATTGCTGTACACGTTAGACTGCATTATGTAAATTTTAATGACTATTTTTATTGTACTCTTTGAAGAAAGGGCATGTAGGACACAAAAAAACATGAGCATTAAGTTAACTGGAAACTGTCATGTGTTATGAAACTAACAAAAATATTCTCAATGATATCCAATTAAAAAGTGAAAGAAATGGGATAAATGCTTTTTATTTAGACAGATTTTAGAGTAAGTTCCATTAGCAGATATCTAATAGACTTCTTATACTCAAAGTCTATAATGTAATCTGACTTAACTTACGACTAAAGAGAAACTTCTTCAAAACATGGTAGACTTGGAATTTTGAAGGTAGTCTACATATTGGTGACTATAAAATGAAATTTAGGCTTTGGTATTTCTGTGATACAACTAATACCATACTTATTTAATAATAATATAATATATATGTTTAAAATATTTTGACTTTTTAATTAAAACTTGTAATTAAAAAATAACACATAACTCATATTTTGAACGAGTGGCCTCAGAGTCTTCTTCATAGGCTTAGTTGGAGAATAAGTTTTTGATTTGCCATACTTTAGAAGCAGCAAGTGGTAAATTGTCAACTTTGACCCAAGTTGGCTAATAATATATATCCATCTTATTTTTATACCTTCACATTATGTTCATAGTTAAGTGAATTATTTATTTTTCATTGATGCTAAAGATAGAATACAAGAACTTTTTATTGGTAGGAACTACCACTGAGCATGTGTGTGTGTGTGTGTGTGTGTGTGTGTCTGTCTGTCTGTGTATGTGTGTCTGTGTGCGTGTGTATGTGTAAGCTCTTAAATAGATCAATGATTTTTTTACAAAATTTGTTACATAACTTAAAAGCAAACTAAGTTTTGTATCAATTGATAGAGTTTTGAAATATTTTATAATTCTGATCAATGCATCAAAAACTTGCTATGAGACTTGCTATTCATAAATAGCTCAACAACACTGAGATATTCATTCAAGTCAACAGGAGTATCATTAGCAAAAGTACCTTAATTCCAATGAAAGAATATGTAAAGAGAAACTTAATGGTGTTTTTATCAGTGCTTTCAATTTTCTGCATTAAGTACATTATAAAATAATGGAAAAGACACTGGAACTTTATAGGAAAAAGTCTTGAAAATGTGTGAGACCATTACTTTATGTATCTCTGTATCTCTGTATCTCTTTATCTCTGTATCTCTGTATCTATCTATCTATCTATCTATCTATCTATCTATCTATCTATCTATCTATCTACCAATGCATAGAACTTTTGTTTGACACGGTATCTGGATGGTAATAGGATTTGAGCAATGGTAATAGGATTGCAAAATGATGGATTAGACTAACTTTTCCCAACAGAGGGAACTTGAAAGAGGTAGCTCACTTTAGGATCAAAAACTTGAGAACTCTTAGAAATCTGGACATGTCTGGTAGACTAGCAAGGTTTCTTGTGCTCCTCCTTGAATCACTACAAATCTTGTCTCAGTAGTTGAAGTTTGAAAGCATATTCAGAAGCAGTTACATAGCTTATAAAATGACAAACCACAGTGGCTACCCTTTAATCAATCAGATCCTGTAGAAAAACAAGACTGAAAGGTAAGAACAAGGATAGAAAATTCTGAGTCAAGATTCCAATATGAGTTTTTAAGTCACTTAAGGCATAAATTACTCCGTCCAAGCCTATATCTCTTTCTAGGAAAAATATATATGGAAATATATATATATGGAAATATATATATATGGAAATATATACGGATATATATGGAAATATATGTGTGTGAATGTATAAGAAATATAAGTAGGATCTAGAAAAATTATATATATATATATATATGATCTTGAATATTAATTTGTACAGTCCATATTATGAATAAATATTTGAAAAATACATACTTTGAAGAAGGCAGAAGAATGCTAGCATAATTCACTAAGCAATGTCTTTGACATGGTCCTAATTTTAAAAATCAAGAAATAACATCAAAATTATTTTTCACTCATTCACTCATGTTTTAAACATATTTAATGCATGTATGCCATGCTATATCTCAGGAATGTACAAATAATGTTGATATATTCAATTCATCCTCTATGATGAAAACCAAATTTTCCTATTTTTCACCATTCTCATTATAGTATTTCAAAGTTTGGTCTGGAGCTATGACCTACAGACATATACTATATGCCTTCCCCATATACATTTTATTTATGTTTTTAAAAGAAAAAACAGGTGGGGATGAGGGGTGGGGACATCCTTGTGGAGACAGGGGGTGAGGAGGAGTTATGGGGGAAATGAAATCTGGAGTGTAAAAAATTAAAAAAAAACTAAATAATAAATAAAGAATAGACAATGCAAAATTTTTTCAGAGAATTTTCAGTTTCATAAAACACTCTGTCTCATTCACTAGTGTATATCATTCAGTTGGCAAAGCTCAATAAAATTACCAAGAAGAAAATTTTTGGCTTTCTAAATTTATGTCTTATCCTTCTTTGTTGACAATTGGTAAAACAATTCTCTAAAGCAAAAAAACTCAACCTGCATGTACAAAGAAGGGCTGTCCTATTACTTGTTTGGCTAGTAACAATTGAGTGTTTTGTTAATTTATAAAATTTTGTTTCTTGTCAGATATTTGTCTCACAATAAAATAAAATTGACAAAATATTTGTCTGGGTACTTTAGAGTACTTGCCTAGCATGCACCACACCCTCAGTTTGATTCTGAGAATAGACAAAGAAAATGAAAAAAAAAATCTTCCAACATAAACAGATAATAGTACAGCAGAAGTAAATAGAGTGCCTTTTTCTCAGGGATAAGGGATTAAGAGCAATCTCTCCTTTCTATTACAAAACCCCAATATAATTGCTGACCTTAAATAAAATCTCCTCACTGCCTCTGAAAATGAAAACAAGATAATTTTGAATGACATCAAATGATGGGAAAATTCTACAGATAATCCCCAGCCTGTACAACAAATCTGTGTTAATATCTTTAGGTATTGAGGTGAATGGAGAGCCATGAACTCATGATTGGGTTGACATGTTAATCTCCTGTTACCCTAATCCATTTGAAGATACCTAAGTCAAGAATAACAAAAAGCACTCAGCTCCACTCTTTGCATTTTTTAACTTCTGGAGAAATGGCAGAGGACATAGAACAAGAGTGATGGAAGAGTTTATCGAAGGCTTTTCTTGTCACCTATTTTGAGAGGCAGCAGCAATTTGTAATTTTCTCATCTTGGCAAATCTGTGCAAATGAGGATTGATCTGAAATGTGTCAAAGTTTCACAGTGGTGTCAGTAGCAAAAAAAAAAAAAAAAAAAGAGCACAGTGACTTAAATGTGTTTGTCTAATCTTATATGCTACATGCAAGGCTGTTTTTTGAGACAGGCTAACCAACCAGATATAATTCCCTCAAAACTTTGTTTCAAATCCTTCTGAATAAAAAAAAATCTACTGCATAGAAGCATACTTTCTACAGAAAGGTTGTGCTAATGTGAATCATATGAATCTGATTTTTGGTCTTTACCTATTTCAGGTTATATTCTAGACAGCACAAACTATAAAAATTGATAGGAAAATGTGAAGGTCTGAAAAAGTCAGTTCATGAAAAACATCTACCCTTTTGATATAATTGTGTTCTAGAATAGAAATTGTAGTGTGGGAAGAAAAAAGGAGTGAAATGAGTGTTGAGTGGTGAACAGTGTTGAATTAGAAAACTATTTGTCTAAATCCTGCTGAGAAGACTTAACTTGTCTCTCTCACCAATTTAAACATATATGTTGTTTTCCATGAGATGCATAACTTTGCAATGATTATGTGAAGGTTTTATGAAAGATTTTGCCATGATCTCCAGTATGCTGAACATTAGACTAATTTGGGAAAATCTATATCCAAGAAGGAGTCTGAGAAGTGTTTAAAAAAATCTATAAATATTTTAGAGTACCCACTTCAATATGATTGAATACATTTTTTAATAAATTGAGTATAAGTCAACATAAGACACTAACTTAATTACTATTGGTCAAAAGAGTACCCAAAATGTATTACTAAGAAGGGGAAAGTTGAAAGGGGGAGGACTTGCGTGATGGCTAGTGGGACAAGAGGAAGGGATGATTTTGGGTTTAAAGTGAACAAATAAATACTTTTACAGAAACAAGCTATACCATTTCTCATAAAACTCTGTACTTCATACAAGAAATATACTAAATCTAAATCCATAGCTTGCATTAACTGTCTCTTCAAATATTCTCTTCATTCTGTTTGTGATACAGGAATGTAGAGTGAGTAGCAGAGTCAAAGCCTCTGCTTCCTCTGCTCTCCATGTTGTGTAGCAATGATTTCGTGAATGAAATTTCCAACATTTCTCTTTTCTCGTATGTAATCTATTAGCAAGTGCTTACACTACTGAGTCCTTACTACCTGTCTTCCTTTACTTACTTCCATTTTTGTGACAGTATATTAACTCAAAACTTCATACTTTATACAATCATTTTAATTACATTTTACATTTTAACAATCGTAATATAATTACATCATTCCTTTCATTATTTGCCTCTCTCCACACCCTCCAATATACCCCTCATTTATCTTTTTGTCTGCTTGCCCCAAAAGTAATCATGCTTGTCTTCAAAGTATAATTTTAGTATTATTTGCCTTTTCTTCTTTCTGCCTTTATTTTCCATTACCAGGAAGCAAAGTTAAGTCTAAATATTTTATTTTAAACTAACATATTCAAAATGAAATATTTTTGCTGTTGTTTTTACTTCTGAGATTAGACTGTACTTAGATCATTCCCCACCCACCTACCCATTTCCTCCATCAAAAAAAAAAAAAAAAAAGATCTACTCCTCTTTGTTCTCTGGCATATTTGTGGCTTATTTTTCATTAATTTTTCTTATGTAAAAATATGTATATTAATACATACTCCTAAACATATACACACCTAGCCAGTCTGTATAATTTGATTTCTATGTGAGTTTGCAGGGTTGATTATCTGGTGTTGGATAAGCAGTTGATGTGCTTCTTCCTGTGGAATGCTATTTCTCCCACTTCCAGTATTCATTAGTTGCCTGTACTTATTGATGTGGTAGTGAGACCTGTGGACTCTCCTCTCTCCACTTTGGGATGTCTCTTATTATTGTCCTCTTTCAGCTAAGATGTAGGCAGTCAGTCTGTGGAACATTTTGTGGGCAGATTCTGACATTACTAGGGGACAAAGTCTTAAAAGGAACTGCATATCTAATAAGAATTGGCTATAGAACTTATTTGAAAGTGTGGGGTTTGTTTGTTTGTTTGTTTTTGTTTTATCTTTTGCTGAAAGACTTCATATTATTCTTCAGTCTCCTTATTTTTTTATGGGTATGTTTAGGTTGTTGACTTCTCTGTTTAATTTTGGTGGTTTGACTGAATCTATAAATCCCTTCATTTCTTTTAGATTTTCCAGCTTAATGGAATGCAGGATTAAAAGTATCCCCTAGTAACATGCAGTCTTTGTAATTTTTCCTTGTTATTTTCTGATTCTGTCAATTTGTGTCCTCTATTTCTTTTAGTTAGTTGAAATAAGGGTCTGTCCATTTTGTTGATCTTCTCAAAGAAACATTTCAGATTTGTTGATATTTGTATTCTTTTCTTTGCATCTATTTAATTGATTTCTACTCTAATTTTTTAAAATTCCTTGGTGTCAAATGGGTTCAGATTTGTTTTGATCTTGTTTTTCAAAATTTTTTGACTTGCATCATTAAGTAACATATATGTGTTTGTTCTTATTTTTAAGATCTGATCATCTGTTACTCTGTAATTTTTTACTGGATTGACTCTTAAAAGTAGATGCTTTCAGCAAGCACAGCTGGTATCACTTGGCAATTTATTCTCTTGGCAAAATCTTTTGCAATTCTTCATCCTCTGCTTCTTTGTAATTAATTTTTATTTATTTATCACTCCATATTCCATTCCTTGCCCTCCCCAACTACCCTCTGACTGCTCCATATTCCACACCTCCTCCCCACTCCATCCCATCTCCATGTAGATGCCCCCACCCCACCCCACATTACTTCTAAACTTCCTGGGGCCTCCAGTCACTTGAGGGTTAGGTGCGTCATCTCTGAATGAGCACAGACCCGGAAGTTCTCTACAGTATGTGTGTTGAGGGCCTCATATCAGCTGGTGTATACTGTCTGTTTTGTGGTTCAGTGTGTGAAAGATCTTGGGGGTTCAGATAATTAAGACTGCTGGTCCTCCTACAGGATCGCCCTTCTCCTCAGCTTCTTTCAGACTTCCCTAATTCAACAACAGGGGAAAGTGGCTTCTGTCCATTGATTGGGTGTAACTATCTGCATCTGACTCTTAAAGCTGCTTGTAGGAAGAGTTCAGTTATGTTAGGTACCTTTTGTGAGAGTTCCATATCCTCAGTGATACTGTCAGGTCTTGGGACCTTCCCTTGAGCTGGATCCCACTTTGGGCCTGTTACTTGAAACTTGTTTTCCTCAGGCTGTTCTCCATTTCCATTCCTGTAATTCTTTCAGAAAGGAATAATTATGAGTCAGAGTTGTGACTGTGGAATGGGACCCTGTCCCTCATTTGATACCCTGTCTTCCTGCTAGAGGTAAGTTCCCTCTCCCTGCTGTCAGGCATTTCATATAAGGTCCGTCCCTTTGAGTTCTGAGAGTCTCTTACCTCCCAGGTCTCTGGTGCATTATGAAGGGTCCCTCCAACCTCATATTTTCTGAGGTTGCCTGTTTCCATTCTTTCTGCTGGCCATCGGGGCTTCAGATCTTTTCCCTCACCCAATACCAGATCAGAATCCCCTCTACCCCCCACTATCCCCTGTCTACTTTCCATCCTAGGTCCCTCCCTCCCTCCCCACTAGTGATTGCTTTCTCCTCTCTCCCAAGTGGGACCAAAGCATCCTCACTTAGGCCCTTCAGCTTGTTGAGATTTTGAGTTCTGTGGACTGTATCTTGGGTATTCTGTACTTTTGTTGTTGTTGTTAATATCCACTTACAAGTGAGTATATCCTTTTGGGTCTGAGTTACCTCACTTAGGAAACCTCTGCTTAATTCTTTTTGTGTATTGTTTCTTCAGAGCAATATGTTGGTGTTTGTTTGAGGACACATAGAGTCACAAGGTGATGGATCTTAGGAGTTTTGTTTCTGAGCTTCTTATTTTCTTTGTTTAAGAACCTTTGCCAACATATTGGTGAACATTGTTTCTCAAAGACATTAAAATATGTTGGATACAGCTAGATAGTTTGGGATCTAACTGCTGAGGAACAGTAGTATCTATAGCAGTACCTGTCAGTTCATGAATGTCCTTCTCTCCTTTAACAAACAAAACAAAACAACAACCATGTCAAGAACATGCAGATTGACAACCCCAAATGCATCTATGAACAAACTTGTACTTCCTCACTTTATTTTCCTTGATCTCTAACAAGAATGCCACTTCCTCAACTCTAGGTGCACTGTGCCTTGGAACAAGATAGCTTGCTTAAGAAGAAAATGGTTTTTGCCACTTCCATCACTAATTTGGTCTGTGTGACTCTTCATTTAGAGCCCAGTGGCTACTTCTGTGGCCAAGTGTCTCTCAGAGAATGTAGGAAGTTTGTGTAATTATCATCCACTTCAATGAATTCCTGAGAGACGAGGTAGCTGGAAAGAAGAAAATTCAGCTTCATCCTTATCACAGCCAACTACCTAAAAGATACCATGAATCTCTAATCTTTTAAATTGGAGGTACTAAGAACTATAACTTTCCCTTGTAGAAACACTTTCCATTTGTCCCAGAGGTTTTGTTGACTTTTTACTTTCATTTAGTAATTTCATGAATGTTTGTATTTATTTCTTGATTTCTTCACTTTTCCCATTCAGTAATGAGTTGTCAAATTTAAGTTTTATTTCCCTACACTCAGATGGGATATAGTATTGCAGTCCTTTTGAATTTGTAAAGACTTGCTTTTTGTCCCAAGATGTGTTCTATTTTAGAAAAACTTGAATGTGCTGCTAAGTAGAATGCTTATTCTTTGATGTTTGGGTGAAAGATTCTGTAGATATGTTAAGTCCATTTGATGTATGATGTCAATTAATTCTGATATTTCTTTGTCATATTTTATTCACATGATCTGTGTTGGAGAGAGTGAGATATTGAAATCACCCGATAATAATGAATGACTATTAATGTTTCCTTTAATCCAATAATATAGTTTCATAAAATTGGGTATACCAGACTTTGGTGCATACATGTTTAGTATATGTCTTCTTATTTAAACATTCCCTTAATTAAGATAAGTGTTTTTTTATTTTTATCTCTTCTAAATAGTTTTAGTTTTATGTCTATTTCTGTCAGATATTAAGATGGTGACACATACTTGCTTCCAATCTGGTCCCAGTCAATTATAGTTGTTGTCTATTCTTTTACTCTAAGATTGTACCTATCTTTAAGGTAGGGTGTTATTTCTTGTAGACAACAGACAAATGGGATTAGTTTCTTGATACAGTCTGTCAGCCTGTTTCTATTGATTGCAGGATTGAGGATATTGATATTTAAGATTATTCTTGAAATGTATGTGCTAGTTGTGGTCATCATGTTGGTAAATTTTTAGAGCATGTGTGATGTAGGTGGGTGTGTTCTCAATGGCATTTTATATTTTAATTCTTATAGCCTCATATTTCTTTCCAGATACTCTCTACTATGCTTATTCCTCTCTTCAGCATGACATATGGTATTGCTTCCTGTATTTTCTTTAGTTTTGGTTTGTTGGATATAAATTTTAAGGCTATTTATGTCATGGAATGATTTCTTTCTCCTTCAATTTTGGTGGATAGTTTTGCTACACATCTAGTTTAGGCTGGCTGTCATAATCATTTGGAATCAAAATGCATTGGTTCAGGCTCTTCAGGCTTTCAAATTTTCCATTGAGGAATTAGATCTTAGTCTAATGAGTTTTCTTTTATATGTGACTTTCAGGACTTTTTTTTTCTTGCAGCTTTCCGTATGCTTTTTTTTTTTTTTTTTTTTTTTTTTTCTGTAGACTTAGTATTTTACCTATGATATGCTGCAGAGATTTTCTTTTCTGGTCTTGTCTGTTTGGTGTTCTCTCTGTTTCTTATGCTTGTCTGGATGTGTTTTTATTTAGATTAGAGATATTTTCTTTTATGATGTTGTGGAAGAAGATCTGGTTTATGATATATGTGCATATACATATATATGACCCCTCTGAAAAACTATAAAAGTATATACTATTATTTTCTCAGTTGTGAAAATAGAGAAGCTAAACCATGATAAAATCAAATTATATATCTCACTCTTTGAAGTTAAAAAAATGTTATTTAAGTACAGGTAGTATGGAGACACAACTGTGTCATTTATCTACTCCTAACCTCCTTAATTAAAGATATTTAATTTTCTTAACCTAAATGAGAAAACATTAACTAATTCCATCTATAGGGAACAAGATTTCAAGAAAATGAAGACACATTGGTATATAAAGATGATTCATTTAAAACAACGTGCTACTTTTCCTGATTTCTCTGGAAATGGTTGTTGAACAAATGAAATGATTTAGTTTGGTTCTCAGAACAGAGCCAGTTAGGGTATTGAAAAAACAAGGTGACATTGGTTTTATATTTCACATTTACCACAGGCAATTGAACTACTTCAAAATAGGAAGCATTCATGGGACAAGTGCTTCCTTTGTCCATTAAAGCTGCCTGACAGCACAAAGTCAAGTTCTGTTATACAGTCAAAATGAATCAACGACACAGCTGGTAAAGAGAAAAGTTAAATATTTTTATAAAAAAGAATGTAAAAGTATATGGGACACTATTGACATTAATTAAATTCATGAATATTTCTGATTTAAATAAAGACTGAGAGTATAGCCAAAATTTAGTGTAATTTGTAGTTAGTCTAGCTTTGTGATCCTTAGGGTACTGTGTTATATTAAAACTGATATAATAGATGTTCAATGAGTTTGAACTTTCTAGTTTGCACCATTAGTCTCTCAATGATGTGCAACTATTTGCCCTGCAGAATAATAAACCTAGAGAATTGGACTTAGTTAAGAACTCTAAAAGTGAGATTTTTCACTTTCTTTACTTGAGCAGACTTTGGGCATTTATGGACAGAAACTACAGTGTACATTTGAACAGAGATTTTCTATCTTAGATCTCAGGAGATAGGTAGCAGATCACATTTCTCTGCTGCCCCAAATTACCCAATGCAGTGAAAGACCCACAACACGAGGACTCTCCCATGTTCTGACTCAGGAGAGGTGACACCCCAAATCACTCACAAGAAAAGGTCTTGATGCAAACTGCAAGAGTACTTTTATTCCAAGAGCACTCTCGGGCCTATAGTCATACACCACGCAGGGATAGAGGACCGTGGTGCCCCGAGTAGCTGGGTAAGGGGGTATTTAAAGGAAGAAACCACAACTCAAGGGGGTGGGAAGGGCGTTGTTGGAAAATACCAAAAATACCAGTTAAGAGTCACGAGGAAGTGGAAAGTGAAGACAGTTTTCTATGAGCCTCTAACAATAGTACATTTGCATAGCGGGTTCCAGCAACTGTCAGGGTGGGTCAAGGTGGCTTTCTTTGAACGAACACTCCTTGAACCCAGGAAGCAGGTGGGTGGAAGAATGTCACTGTCTGTTTTATAATTAGCATGCCTTGGAGCATTGAGTCACAAAGGTCACATTCTCAAGCCTGGACCTAAAGGCCTAGCTTTTTTTGTTTTTATATTACACTTTTTCATTAGCACTTTATGTTCTGTGTATAATTTCATTTCTTTATCAATCTTGTCACACTTATTGTTGTATTTTATAAAAATAGAGAAGAAGGGCTGGAGAAATGGCTCAGCGGTTAAGAGCACTGACTGCTTTTCCCAAGGTCCTGAGTTCAAATCTCAGCAATCACAATCACATGGTGGCTCACAACCACCCGTAATGAGATCTGACTACCTCTTCTGGTGTGCCTGAAGTCAGCTACAGTGTACTTACATACAATAAATATTTGGGCAGGAGCGAGCAGAGCCCAGAGAGAACAGGGACAGCTACCACATGATGGTTCACAAAAGCTACAGCTACAGTGTACTCATATAGATAAAATAAATAATTCTGTTTTAAAAAATAGAGAAGGAATATGTTTGGTGGATGTGTACTCAGGTGTGGGGGAAGGGGGTGCCTCCGCAGACCCATGCTTAGGCATCCCTTCCCCCAGAGAGACCAGCCACAGGAAAGTATAGTATAGTATAGTATAGTATAGTATAGTATAGTATAGAGTTTATTCAGGGCATGGGGAGGGGAGTTAAGAGAGTAGTAAATACAGAGAGAGGGAGAGGGAGAGGGAGAGGGAGAGGGAGAGGGAGAGGGAGAAGAGAAGAGAAGAGAAGAGAAGAGAAGAGAAGAGAAGAGGAGGAGGCTAGCAGGCCATGGAGAGAGGAGGGAAAGGGAATGAGGAGAGAAGGGTAAGGGGCAAGAGGTCAGAGTGAGAGAAAGAAGTCAAGAGAGAGCAGAGGAGGCAATCAGCCCCTTTTATAGTGAGTCAGGCACTCCTGGCTGTTGTCAGGTAACTGTGGGGTAGAGCCTAGACAAAATGCTAACACTTATGGTGAGATTCTAATAGAAAAAGGAGTGTTCATAAACCAGGAAACCTTATCCTGAAAATTGGTAAGAATGTATATATACAGCAGGTTTAGAAGAGTTTATAAAACAAAAAAGGAAGAAATAGTTTGACTTTTTCTGTGTGTAGCTAATCCACATGAACATATCTAATTAATATAAGTGGACCTGATGTTGAGTAGCCATGACTGATTGTTTTAACTTCACAATGCAGGTTACTGAGTTTATATTTTGTGCTTTGTTTTTGATTAGCATTTAGAGAAAGTCAAGGTGACTTAAAATTTGTCCTTGTGGCTATTGAGGATTGTTGACTTCAGAGATGGTCTAAGTTGTAACCTCTACTTATAATTACATTACCAAATTTATTTTGCTTTTCCATTCATTTGCTTGGGGTGTGTCATTATCCAGTATAATAGCTGGGATACAATATGAGAAATTAGGTATGATTCTTTAAAAAATAGCTTATCTAATAAAGGATTACAAGTTATCCTACTCAGCTGTTTTTGTACTTAAAACAAGGGAACCTTGAAGATATAGTGTGCTTCAAATACAAATGAGTATATATATATATATATATATATATATATATATATATATATATATATATTGCTTGTCTATTCTGGAAATGATTAGACTATATAGTACCATATTGATCTATAATGCCAAATTTATACAAGTCAAATACTATAGAATATACATGGTACAATGAGCAGGAGTTATTCTACGGAAAGAAATGTTATACACTTATTATATGTCCATGTTTTTAAAAATATTCAAGCTCCTTTGGGAAACAAAATATCTGGAGAAATTGTTGCAGTTTTGATATCAAAATTCCTATCACTAACAGAGAAGCAAAATCAAGATGGTCTGCAGATTTCTGTAAGAAAATAAAGTTCACAGGGCAGAGAGGAACTTCTCTGATGATTTGTAAATCAATTTACCTCTTGATATTTGTAATATATACATAGGTGCTCATTGAATATATCATAAGTAAATAGAATTAACATCATAGTAATTTTCCTAGAAAAGAAATGATGCTGAGCAAAGAAGGGTATCAGTGAGCCAAAAGGGGATCTTTGTGTAAAAAGTAGTTTTAGTTTTTTAGCAGTAGAAAATACATTCTTTTTAAGTGCCATTGATGAAATACATGCTATTTGGAAACAAAGCATGAAAATAATGAATAGCTACCAAAGGCATAATTCTGCATGTGCATTATTAGTTCCTTGGCTACTTAGCCATACACATATGCCAGTACAGGGAAGGATTTTGGAAATCTTTGCCTTGATCAAACCCACAAACAACTTTAAAATGATCGGTACATTTAACAGGTGCATTTTTAAAAGAGACAATTGGAGAGTGTTGTGGTTCTTATAAGTCTTGCTTCCTGTGGTATACCCATTTATCACATTAAGCACATAAATTAATGGAAGGATTTTTAGCGGCCCACAGCCTTGAAGGATAGGATATGGATACTTAATATAGGTAAAGGAAAAGTCTGAAAATTGTTCCCACCTGACAATAAAATACACATTTTTGTATATAGACAGACAAAGAACATCTGCAGTCTATAGACTTAATCTCTTAGACAAGGCTTGGAAAGGCATTAGTCCAATCCTAACTCTTTAAACTTCTTCAGGAAGCAGGTCCACTACTAAAGTTTTATTTCAGTGAACACCACAGCTTGATAGCCATTACATAATTGTCCTTTTCACTATAGGAAGAAATTATTCCTAGGATCAAAATAATATTGATAGTTAATTTCTAGTAGTGGAAGGTTTCTGCATATGATTAGGTGAATCCTTGTGACATTGATCTATCATTATTGCTCTTATATTTGGGATGATGCCCATTCTGACTCCCTTTCGACATTTCAAAGATCTATTACAATCAGAATAACCAGACATTCTGAAGTGATCTGACTTCACTATCCGAAGAGGAGCTTTCAAGTGCTAATATTTTTATTCAAGTGATGAAGATGATTTTTTTTTTCGTGTGAATCTGCCTTACTCTACTACCGGAGGATCCAGCAATACCTCTCCTGGGCATATATCCAGAAGATGTCCCAACCGGTAAGAAGGACACATGCTCTACTATGTTCATAGCAGCCTTATTTATAATAGCCAGAAGCTAGAAAGAACCCAGATGCCCCTCAACAGAGGAATGGATACAGAAAATGTGGTACATTTACACAATGGATTACTACACAGCTATTAAAAAGAATGAATTTATGAAATTCCTAGGCAAATGGATGGACCTGGAGGGCATCATCCTGAGTGAGATAACACAATCACAATGGAACTCACACAATATGTACTCACTGATAAGTGGATATTAGCCCAGAAACTTAGGATACCAAGATATAAGATACAATTTGCTAAACACATGAAACTCAAGAAGAATGAAGACCAAAGTGTGGACACTGTGCCCCTTCTTAGAAATGGGAACAAAACACCTATGGAAGGAGTTACAGAGACAAAGTTTGGAGCTGTGATGAAAGGATGGACCATCTAGAGACTGCCATATCCAGGGATCCATCCCATAATCAGTTTCCAAACGCTGACACCATTGCATACACTAGGAACATTTTGCTGAAAGGACCCAGATATAGCTGTCTCTTTGCTGGGGCCTAGCAAACACAGAAGTGGATCCTCACAGTCAGCTATTGGATGGATCACAGGGCCCCCAATGGAGGAGCTAGAGAAAGTACCCAAGGAGCTAAAGGGAACTGCAACCCTATAGGTGGAACAACACTATGAACTAACCAGTACCCCGGAGCTCTTGACTCTAGCTGCATATGTATCAAAAGAAGGCCTAGTCGGCCATCACTGGATAGAGAGGCCCATTGGACACGCAAACTTTATATGCCCCAGTACAGGGGAACGCCAGGGCCAAAAAGGGGGAGTGGGTGGGTAGGAGGTTGTGGGGGACTTTTGGGATAGCATTGGAAATGTAAATGAGGAAAATACCTAATTAAAAAAAAAAAGAAAATACCTTCAGATAACTATCTCTTTGTGAAGAGGCAGTGTTGGCCTAATGAGAAAATGAGTGTAAGCTTTCTCCTATCACAAATTTCTCACAGTCATCAATCATGAGAAATTGTAATTAGCCTAGAGCTAAATCATCAACCAAGTCATCACTGATGATTAATTTTGAAATTTGTAATGCTCAATATCGAGTGAACAT
The DNA here is from genome assembly GCF_000001635.26 of Mus musculus. Taxonomy (NCBI): domain Eukaryota; kingdom Metazoa; phylum Chordata; class Mammalia; order Rodentia; family Muridae; genus Mus; species Mus musculus. The sequence goes on along the minus strand of NC_000086.7, from coordinate 146,277,279 downwards.
CTGTATACTAGTAGAACTTTATTTACCCCTCTTACCAGATCTTTGAACTTTTGGCTTAAAATAGCAAAATGAACAATAGAGACTATAACATTTGGGCTGTTTTGGGTTTTTTTGCTTTGTTTTGTATTTGATTTTTTTGTTTGTGTGTTTATTTTTCCAACTTGACACAACCTAGGGTTATCTCAGAAGAGGAAACAGAATATTAGTTGAGAAACTGCTTCCATCAGATTGGCATGTAGGCAAGTTGGTGGGGGCATTTTCATGATTTATTGTTGTAGAAAGGCCTAAGCCACTGAAGGCACCTCTACTCCATGGAAGGTAGGCGTGCTATCTAATAAGAAATGTACCTTAGCAAGCCAAGGATGCAAGCAGAGTTCATCTATGTTCTCTGTTTTAGTTCCTTCTTCCCAGTTGCTTTCCAGTTTGAGTTCCTGCTTTGGCTTCCCTTGGCTGTACAACCAAGGGTTCTGTTAGGTAGTAGAGTTGTAATGAGCAAATAAATAAATAAATAAATAAAAATAAAATATGAGTTAGCTATTTTTTAGTTGCAAAACATCTACTTGAGCCAACAGCAAATAGAATTATAAATGCTAAGGAATAACAAATACTATGCGTGAGAATGTAAAATATGCTATATAATGATGAAGCATGACTCTAATAATTAATTAGGGGGATATGATATGACTTTGAAGAATAAGATTCTAATCTGAGATTTGGAAAACATTCAGTTTTCCTAGAAAAAATTCAAAATTTCAGAGAATTCATTAAATAATTTACCCACTGAACTGATTAGGCCTGAATTTTAAAAAATGCATATTAGTCTTCAGAGTTATTCAGTATTTTGAAAAAGGATACACTAGGAAACCACTGAGACTGAGTGAAAAGAGCAGTGTGGTGTGTCACATAACATCGTAGGTTCAAAAGTTAGAACATTTCCATCTATCTACCTGTCTGTCCATCCATCTGTCTATCATCTCTGTATATTATCAATTACATGGTATATATGTATATATTTTTTCTGAGTTTAAGGCACTTTATCACACTGATTCTTAAGTCTAATATATGGGGGATAATATTGATACAGCTGACAGTCACTTTATGACATGTAATTTGGTGCTAACTTTTAAGGTACTAATACCATTATGTCTGGCAACAATGTGGCTGTTGCAAGCAGCATGCACATCAATGCCTTGGTTTTATTTCCTTGAATTATAGTTTACAAAAACACATACATTAGAATAAACTCAAGAGAGAAACACATATTTACTCATCTCAAAGATTAAAACATACATTAAATTTAGGGATAGACAAAAGAGATTGTGCAGGAGTATAATTCAAAGGCAGGAGTATAAATATAAATCACTGGCAGTCCCTTCCAAGCCAACAGTAATATATTTTGTTATCTTTTAGAACTTTTCAACATAGTTTATTACTGTTATCAAGGACTATATTCCAATGAGTTATTTTTTTAATCTAAAAATATTGACACTGCTCATCCAAGGGCAGTAATGAAATGGCTACAATCTATTTTCCAGGACAGAAAACACTTGTGTGTCTAATGTGAAAGAAAACAAATGGCTGCTTTGGAAAATTTAATAGGCCCTTGAAAAAATAACCCTATACCAAATGCATATCTGACTTGTTCAGCTAATGATCTAAATAATAATTAAGTGGTTATCTACTTGTCAATTTATGGGAAAATAATTTATTGTTAAGTACAGTCTGATGGGAATAGATTGACAAGCATAATTTGACAGCCATGTTTTTTTTCACTGGTTCATTGCACTTATTAAACAAACAGACTTGAAATTGTATTTATTTATTTATTTTTTAGTTGAAGAGTTTTCATGATAAGGAACTAAGGTCAAGATAACAACAATTCTCTTGCTCCTACAAAAGAATAATCATTTGCCTTTCAATACTTAACAATAATTAGTACTTATTCTTGTAAGCACAAACACATTTGAGAATTTTTATTAAGTCTTTATTCATTTCAGAAGTAAAATTTTCCATTATAATATGACAATTAAATCTCCATATATATGATATCATGTCCTGAAAATTATTTTGTATTTCAATAGATGCAAATCTGCTTATATAATTGTATCAGGACATTGTAAAGGTAATATCAGTGGTAAGTAGTTCAGAACTTGTCTAGCATGCAGAATATCCTTGATTTAATTCCCAGTACTACAAAATTAACCATCCAATCAAACCAAACCAAAAATAGATAAACCGCAAAATTCTGCATATTGTATAAATGTCATATAAACTCCATATTACACTTTACCCAAGTATAAAGTATTACCAAATATGTGGAAGAAATAACAATAATGTAATAAGTAGATGTTTTTGGAGTCATTCAGAAATTCAATTAATAACATATATTCACCCTCAAAGTGGAGAATTATCCCTACATATAGGAAGCTTTCTAACAAGATTACTAACAGTTTATGAAATTAAATTTTCCAAATACTACAGACCATGATATGTAAAAATCTGGTCCTTACTACTCAAATAAATAACAAAATCTCCATTCTCCCTCCTGGAAGAGAAATGACTTAGGGAGTAAGCAGCAGGTTATGGAAGCCTAGGGGAAAGTGAGTCAAGGATGAAGTAAATTTGAGAAAAGAGAACAGAGAAGTAGTATCTTAAGAATTATATTATGAAAGTTAGAGGATATATTTTTTCAGTTAGTTCTCTCCTTTCAACTTTGTGTAGGTTACAAGGGGTGGAATTTGAGTTACCAGGCTAAGCGTCTTTACTAGTTGAACCATCTTCCTGTCCTCAAGTCTCTTATATGTCTCAAGACATAGTAAAATATCAGTTGAATGTAGATAGGAAATATCTAAAGAAATATAGTATACCTCTAAAGCAATTGCATACATAAATCACTAACACAAATCTCTACATATACCTTCCAAACCCATGATCACACAGATGGCCTCAGCTTAATCAAAACAAAAGAACATGAATATGAAAAAGTGAGTTGTACAAGAGGATTAACAGGGACAAAAGTTAAGCATTATTAGAATATAGTTTATGTGTATATAAGAAAAATAATAAACAGATTTAATTATTTTTAAAACATTGTTGATATTCCCTCTCAACATATATAAAAATCCATTAGTTTATAACATAGATTTATGTTAGTTTTGTTATAATATATCACAACATATCAAGATGTTATAAAATATTAAAGATCATCACAACATACAAAGGAGAGATCAACAATTTGGACCTTTAAAAATAAAATCAATCTTTATTCATCAAAAAAGATAAAAAAGAACAGTTTTAGAGGAGAAATATGGGTAAATTCATAGTTGACACAGGGAATTATTTAAAATACCTTAAAGAATTTCAACCTAAGTATATGAAAATCTAGTTAAAACTAGCCAGGTATGTTTATTAACTATATTTAGTGAGAGAAGATACAGAAATGACGTCAGAAACGGACTGTAGTCTTTTGAAGGTTCAATGAAAGCTGCACTTTCAGGTTGCACACAGTATTTTATTTATCCTTTGGTGAATGCTGGTCACAATTTTGGCAAGTACTCTGTCATCAGTAGTTAGATGGCAAATAATGGTCACTGTCTTTAATGGTCCTTCACCATTTTAGTCTTACATTTGGAATATGTGCTTGTAATTTACTGCAGGCCCTTCCTCTGACAAGATTTATACAGTGAATATTCTATGTCTTTGACTAAACGTTTAGACCCTACTGTCTAGAGGTATACTGCAAGGGAGTTGTCAAGGTACAGTTCTGAGATCCCATAATTCTGGGTTCTAAGAGCATTCTATTCAGAATTAGAATTAGAATCATTATGACAATGAGTCAGTAGAGGTCTTTTTTTAAAAGTTTATACTTGTTTGTTTTGAAAAATTCTTCTATTAATGTGAGAATTTTATCAATGTATTGTGAGCATCTCTCAAATACCCTTTTTACAGGCCTCTCAAGTCTCCCAACACTTTCCACCCAATATGAAGATATTTGTTTGTTTGTTTGTTTGTTTGTTTGTTTATTTATTTATTAGCTTTATGTCTCAATATCACCCTCCCTTCCTGTAGAGGTCCCCTCTTTTTTATTAGACATTTTCTTTATTTACATTTGAAATGTTATCCTCTTTCTTAGTTTTCCCTCCGAAAATCCCCCATCCCCTTCCCTCCCCCCTGCTCCCCAACCCACCCACTTGGCTTCCTGCCCCTGGCATTCCCCTATACTAGGGCATAGCATCTTCATATGACCAAGGACCTCTCCTCCCATTGATGACCGACTAGGCCATCCTCTGATACATATGCAGCTAGAGCCATGTGTCCCACCATGTGTTTTCTTTGGTGGTTTAGTCCCAGGGAGCTCGGGGGTTACTGGTTGGTTCATATTGTTGTTCCTGCTATAGGGCTGCAAACTCCTTCAGCTTCCTGGGTACTTTCTTTAACTCCTTCATTGGGGACCCTGTGCCCCGTCCAATGGATGGCTATGAGCATCCACTTCTGTATTTGTCAGACACTGGCAGAGCCTCTCAAGAGACAGCTTTATCAGGCTCCTGTCAACAAGCTATTGTGGATGCTAACAAGAGCTTGCTGACAGGAGCCTGATAAAGCAGGTAGAGGTCTTTTTAAAGATGGTTTCTTTCCTTTATTCTAGTTTCCAAGAAGAGTGTCTATCCTGCTGCTGTTGTGCACAACTTTTGCCTGCCTCTTCTATTTCTGTTGTTTAAAGTGTTCATCACTGAATGTAAAATACCAATTCTCTGGAGTTAGCTGTGAATCCATCTGTCTGTTGAACTCTCTCATTGAACAGACAAAAGTTTCCAAACCATGTCAATGTTTCCGGAGTGGACTCTAATCTTTTCTGATTTATTCTGAAAATTTTCCTATTTTACTTTGCTATTGAAATCGAACTATTCTGCATAATGTTATCACTGGTTTATTTCTACCCAGAGAGTATGTGGGAATTTTTCCTGACTGTGGCTATCCTGAAACTCACTCTGTAGACCAGGCTGGCTTCGAACTCAGAAATCCACCTGCCTCTGCCTCCCGAGTGCTGGGATTAAAGGCATGCACTACCATGCCCAGCTGCTTTTTTTTTTCCTTTAAAAACCTCTTCCCCTAGACCACACCATCGATTTTCCTATCCTGTTGCATTAGGAAGGTTGATGGCCCAAGCTCCAGCTTGAATAAAGACCCTCATGAGCTTTCATTGGAGTTGCACTTCCTGGTGGTCTGTCTCTTTGGGGTTTTTGCAATCTGGGCACAACATACTATTGTTTATCAAGTCAAGTTAGTGAAGTCTTGTGAGGTTCTTTCTTTTCTGTGAATGTCCTCATGTGAAAATTTAATAAGAAAACAACTTTTCTTTAACTGACTTCTTATTATCTCTTCTTTATAATCTGATGAGGGAAGTAGCTCCATGTGTCTATTCACAATGTTTTCTCCCTTTGCATGTAATTGTGTTACTTTTTGCCAGATTTTGTGTACTGACAATCTAATGAAAACTTTCAAGATAGAGGAAGAACACATAGCCCTGTAGGTGAAAGCATCTGAACTAATTAGTTAACTTAATAAGTTAAATTCATTGTAAATAAACACAGACCAAATATAAATTTCAGATTGGTCACAATCATTATACTGGAAAGTCTTAAAAGATTTTCTACAGAGATAATTAAGGGTGTCTCTTGTTATCTAGGTTCCTAATTGGTTTCTACTGTTTTTGTAGTGAAATAATTCAGGATAGCCTAGGCAGAAATACTGAATAAATTATCATATGTTAAGCAAAAATGTGTAAATGTTCTGAAGATAACAAGCTGTTTAGAAATGTAGTCAAGGATCATGAACCTTGCAATGGAATCTTTTTAAGAAGAGCTTAGAGACTCTTTCTAGATCTTATAGCAGGATGAGCACAGATGGCTGCATAAAAGACCTAGCACTAACAGAAAATAGATTATTTCCTTCTCCACATGTAAGTTTTAGATAATTAGATTTTAACAGATTTGTAATGAAACATGATGATAAAGATTAAAAAAAGGTCCTGGCTTTGTAAATATTGTATTTTAACTATCCTGTAAAGAAGTACTATAATACACATAATGTTTAGAAATATTATTATCTCCTCTCTGGAAATGATAGTCACAAGAGTTAGTACATTAAAATGTTTGTTTTTTGGGAAGTACATTATGAGAAAGATTTGATTGGATTTGAGTAGTGTAACATTACTTTTTTTCCCTTTAATAATAGTCAAGTAAATATTACCAAATCATCATAATGAAATAATGTGATGTTATCACTTTAAAATAATGTAAAATACTAAGACATATTTTACAAGCACACTCCAGACTTTGTGCACACTGGAAACAAAGGGATGGCCAGGGACTTTCAGATTCCCATATGAAGAATCCAGCTAACATCATCTGAGCTGTTTTATATATCAATGAAAAAAATATAAGTAATCCAGAAGATGAGGCTATAGAATCAGAACGGCAAAGATTGCTCCCGAGGGGGGGGGGGGGTAACAAAGACCAAAAAGTTGCTGAGATAAATTTAGCAGCTGCTGAAACAGGAACCTGGGCAATGTTGACTTAAAAAATGGGTTCAGAGACACGAGCTCCTGGAGGTACTTGTTAGTTCATATTGTTGTTCCACCTATAGGGTTGCAGATCCACCCAGCTCCTTGGGTACATTCTCTAGCTCCTCCATTGGGGGCCCTGTGATCCATCCAATAGTTGACTATGAGCATCCACTTCTGTGATCGCCAGGCCCCGGTATAGTCTCACAAGAGACAGCTATATCTGGGTCCTTTCAGCAAAATCTTGCTAGTGTATGCAATGGTGTCAGCATTTGGAAGCTGATTATGGGATGGATTCTCGGATATGGCAGTCTCTAGATGGTCCATCCTTTTGTCTCAGCTCCAAACTTTGTCTCTGTGACTCCTTCCATGGGTGTTTTGTTCCCAATTCTAAGAAGGGGCAAAGTGTCCACACTTTGGTCTTCGTTCTTCTTGAGTTTCATGTGTTTTGCAAATTGCATCTTATATCATATATTTTATCAGAAGATGGTCTAGTTGGCAATCAGTGGAAAGAGAGGCCCATTGGTCGTGCAAACTTTATATGCCTCAGTACAGGGGAATGCCAGGGCCAAGAAGTGGGAGTGGGTGGGTGGGGGAGTGGGGGATGGTATGGGGGACTTTTGGGATAGCATTGGAAATGTAAATGAAATAAATGCCTAATTAAAAAAAAAGAAAAAAATGGGTTCAGATGTGTGAGAATTCATCAGTGGCAATTTCTATAAATGATTTGAAATTTTAGTTATTATTATCATGCATGTATGACATAGTGAGGCATACATGCCCTGAAATGTATTCAGAGTTAGAAGATCTCCTTGTAGAGTCAACTCTCTCCTCCCAATTTTACATGGGTTCTGTGAAAGATTTTATACACTGAGTTTTTTGTTTTTTTTGTTTTGTTTTGTTTTTGTTTTTGTTTTTTTTTTTTGTTTTTTTTTTTTGTTTTTTTTTTTTACTGGCCCAAGTAGCAGGCTTTAGAAGCCAACCTGCCTGATTGCAAGAGAAGCATTTCCGAGTAAGGATTCATTACTTGAGTACTTGGTATAAATGAAAAATGAAAGACAGAGAACATACCATGCATGAGTCAAAGGACAAAAAAAGATAATCATGATATCAAGTCCATCCACCTAGAGAAAAATATCCTATTGACTAAAGATAAATGGACAGCCTTCAGTGTGGTAATATATACCTATAATCCCAGGACTGGAGGTTTCAGCAGACTGGGACACAGAGCAATACACTGTCAAAAATATAACAAGATAAACCAAAGCCCCTCCTCTCTAATGAAACAACTACAATTAATTGCATGCACTATTCAGCTAAATAAGCCATCAGAAATATCTCCAATAAACAAAATTGACCTAGAAATGGCAAGACTATTTTGAAATATTTTTAGTTAAAATAGAATTGCACGAGTGCCCCATCCCACTAGGGACCTTCCCTTGAACTCCTCCCGTATCCTGCACACTCTCAAGTTGATTTTTTTCTTTCATTATTATTGGTGTGTGTGTGGGGAGGGCATGTGCACATGTATGTAGTATGTATACAGTAGGGTCTAGGTGATAATTCAGCAGGTAAAATCTTCCATTTGATCACAGAATCTGTAGTCCCAGAATTCCTAAAGAAAAGAGGCAGAGATGGTTGAATCACCCTCGAGACAACCTGGCTATACAGTATTGAAAATATGATGAAAAAGGAAAAGAAAAGAAGTAACTCCTAAAACTCCTGAAAGTTGTCTTCTGACCTCCATTTGCCCCAAGTAACATGAGTGCACATGTGTTACATGTTCACGTATGTGTGTATGTATGCACAAACACAGACACACACACATAAATACACAAAACTAATTAATTAATTAATTAATTAATTACATAAGTAAATATAAAGAAATTTGGAAAAGGAAAACAGTAGTAGCCACACACACACACACACACACACACACACACACACACACACAAAGCCATTATGTAAACAGAAACAAAATAAGGAACAAATTATTTCACCTGATAAATTTTATCCAGATGGAAACAATGCAAAAACCAAAACAAACCATGAAGCACAAACAAAACAAAACAAATATAAGATAAAACTTTGAGTCATACATGCTAGCTGTCATCACACATACAAACACAAAGAAATAAGAGGACTGAAATTGAGGTAAAAAATGTTTAAAAAGTGAAGACTATTTGGCAAGATGCTCAGGGAGAATGTATTCAAATCAATAAAATAAGAGCAAAATACAAGCTGGTGAAAAAGTGCTTGATAATGACCATATGAACAGCTCTTATAAAATACAATTATACTATGAACATAAATCAAAGTCACAGGGTAATAAACAAAAGCAGAAATATTTGGCTTGAGGGTTTACAGACTGACGAATGCAGATGTATTGTGTAAGCTCCCAGTTTTCAATTCTTTAGTATCAGAGTTGGTGCAGGAATTAATTTGTAAGAAAAATTGGGGGCCTTCTAGCCCAAGGAATAAGAATGTTGAGTCTAGAGTAATCATGAACAATATAAAGCAAAAAAGAAAAGCAAGTTATTAAAAAGAATGAATTTATGAAATTCCTAGGCAAATGGATGGACCTGGAGGGCATCATCCTGAGTGAGGGAACCCAATCACAAAAGAACTCACATGATATGTACTCACTGATAAGTGGATATTAGCCCAGAAACTTAGAATACCCAAGATACAAGATACAATTTTCAAAATACATGAAACTCAAGAAGAATGAAGATCAAAGTGTGGACACTTTGCCCCTTCTTAGAATTGGGAACAAAACACCCATGGAAGGAGTTACAGAGACAAAATTTGGAGCTGAGACGAAAGGATGGACCATCTAGAGACTGCCATACCCGGGGATCCATCCCATAATCAGCTTCCAAACGCTGACACCATTGCATACACTAGCAAGATTTTGCTGAAAGGACCCAGATATAGCTGTCTCTTGTGAGGCTAAGTAGGTACCTAGCAAATACAGAAGTGGATGCTCACAGTCAGTTATTGGATGGATCACAGGGCCCCCAATGGAGGAGTTAGAGAAAGTACCCAAGGAGCTGGGTGGATCTGCAACCCTATAGGTGGAACAACAATATGAACTAACCAGTACCCCCCGGAGCTCGTGTCTCTAGCTGCATATGTATCAGAAGAGGGCCTAGTCGGCCATCAGTGGAAAGAGAAGTCTTGCAAACTTTATATGCCTCAGTACAGGGGAACGCCAGGGCCAAGAAGTGGGAGTGGGTGGGGGGGAGTGGGGGATGGTATGGGGGACTTTTGGGATAGTATTGGAAATGTAAATGAAGAAAATACCTAATAATAAAAAACGAAGACAAAGAACAAACGTATAAACTTGTGGAGAATGAGAAAGCACAGTATCTATCAACCAATATAGGAAACCATCACCCACACAGATTAACAAAACTTCAAAAGGAATAACTCTTATTAACCCATCTGTGAACCAAAGAAGGTATTATACTAAGTCCTATTTCTCAATGGAAAGGACAAATCAGCTGGCAAAGACCAAAAGACTGGCCAGTGTTTGAATTACTAAACAGACTTTGAAGCAGTTAGTGTCATTTTTCTCAACATTATAAAAAGCACAAATTCATAGATAGTGGAAACAGAAATGTTAATACATAAATATTACTTTTAAAAATCTCTAATGGAAATTGAAAAAGTGAGAAAGAAACATGGCTGGAGATGTTTTCAAATGACTTTACTAAAGAATAAAAGTAACAGCAATTAATAATTTTAATAATCAATTAAAATGTTTTTTTTAAAAAGTAAGATATTGGTGATCTAAAAGCAAACAAAGAAAGACTTAAAAGACTTAGAAAATTGACCCTTGCTTTCCCAGTAGCCACTAGTTGCTCCTTGACTAAGGGTAGGACTTCATGTCTACTTCGCTTCTCTACATCAAGATTTTTTTCAGTTTGAGCTTGCTTGGGCTTGTATATGCCGTCCAATCACTGTGAGTCCATATATCCAGATGTTCTCTGTGTCCAGAGGATACTGTTTACTTGTAGTCATCTATTGCTTCTGGCTCTTACATTCTCTGTGCCTACTTCCCTAATGAACACTGAGTCTTGGAAGGAGGGTTTGTAATACAAATGTTCTATTTAGGACTGAGCATTCTGAAATCTCTTGTTTCCTCTCTCTTGACCAGCGTGGGTATCTATGTCAACTACCATCTACAATAAATAGAAGCTTCTCTGATGAAAATGAATAATACATTAATCTGGGAGTAAAATGGTTTAATTTTCTGTTCATTTAGCATAATAGTAGTAGTAGATTCTTCCCTAGGATCTATGACTTATCATCTTGGAAGGTTTTAGCCTGACTACAGTACCAAGTACAGGCTTCATCTTATGAAATGGAATGCAAATACAATCAGAATGTCGGTTACTGCTGTAATGATTATGCCAGTACTGCCCCAGTGTGCACATCTTGGCAGGCCAGATATATATTGAAGAGTTTTTAAAAAACATCTTAGCTTTGTTTCATCCCCAAACATCTCATTTGATACTTTAGTTATAACATAAATCTGTTATTACCAGTAAAAAAAGCACGCTTCAGAAAGATAACCAGATCAAAATGTTTCAGAAATGTAATTAAGCTACAAAAATGAACAATTAATTTGGTTCATTCACCAAAATATCTGAAGGAAGAAAATTTTATATATATATATATATATGAATGAAATGAACCAATCTCCCTTTGATGGTTAAACAGTATTTGTTCAGAATTACAGTCTGATTAAGCATTGGGCTGCATTAGAAATACAACACCATATTCATTAACTTTGCTTTCTAACCCATTTCTCAGTAACTTTGTTGTTTTCTTTACAATCTGAAGACCCTAGAATATTCAGAAATGAGAGAGATTCTAACAAAATTTCAAATGACTGGGAACTGATAGACACTAGAGGTCTGTGTAAAGTTGTGTGTTCTAAAGGTTTTTCTTTTCATAGCTGCTGTCTGTGTCAGAGTCAAAGACATTGTGAGAAGCAGTTTTTGTTTTCATATCAGATGGGTACATTTGGCTTCAGTTCTGTTGAAGAACTATACCGTTGAATATGAACGTGAACAGGGAAAGATTTTGATCTTGTTTTCATTTTATATCCATATGTATATGAAGAATCTTTTAAGTTGATGTCTAACGAGTTCCTTTTTAATCTCTGTCTTTCTGAAGTCATAGAAGTGACTATGCAGATTGGTAAATGTCCACTAGTATGAGGAAAAGAATTAGATACTATTCTCAAAGAATTAATTTAGAATTGAAATGTTGTGAAACTTTTCATTTGTAAATTCATCATTAAGGCAATTATCTCATGATTCACTAATAAGGACAGATGGATAGTAAATTTTCTTTAACACATCAATGTTCTTGGATTCTGTGCTAATGAGGTCATTGGAATCAACATTGTGAACTATTAGTGCTTTGAATTATGTTTTGTCTGCTTCTAAAGTCTGTATTTCAGAACTATAATCAAGCTTTCTAATGTGTCAGATGAATTTTTGTTTGATGGTGGCAAAAATGTTTATTCATCCGTATTCTCTGGTTTGAATTATTTTTTAAAAATCACTTAAACCTTCAGTTAGTAGTTTATAACCAAACCAAATCTTGATGGAAGGTCGTCAACTTTCTGAGATGAATTTTCAAAATTATACTAAATATCTGATTCTACAAACAGCAGGATTTAAAAACAAAGAACTGAATAGTCAAGATAGTGAAAACTTGTGTGGTCAATAGCATGAGCATTATGGAGAGAAATGTCTTCTGTAATCTCACATAAACCGTATGTTGATGTAGTTTAGTTTAATGGTAAAGAATTTTCCTTCTTGAGTATAGCTTATGGTTCATTACAAATATTGATACTTACGTGTGGATGCACAGTGTCTGTATTTATGTAGAAGAATTTCTGTGTAAACTTCATGCCTCATGACTGAATAGCTACGCTAACACTGACAGTACAGAGTAAGAAATAGAAGGCAAATATGTTATACCTACTGATATTATTCAAGAGGACTGATATTAAGGCATACCATCATATACACACATACATATATTATAACACAAAGGCATACAATGTCAACTATGTGTTTTATATGCACACATGTTATGAGTATCTATTTCATAATATTTTGCATATAAAAATTATTAAGATTTCAAAGTTAAGTATATGTCACCTTGATCAGAAAATGCAGCTCTCAGTATTTAAATGATATTATTTAAGATTCTAAATCACCATAAAAACCAAAATTAAGAAGTGGGTCCAGAGCATTATAAATAATAAATGCACATATACATAAGCATCTGTCCATATAATCTATATGACATATATCTAATGATAAGTTTTGACAGGGTTTTCTGTGTCCAATCACACTAAAATATTGGGGCAGCAGGAGACCTGTGATTGGACAGGGAAAAGGGAGGCAGAGCTAAGAGTTGCAGAGACAGAGACCATCTCAGGGGAGAGGGGAGAGGCCAAGATGGAAACAGATGAACAGGAAGAAGAACCTAAACCGTATGGCTTTAATTGATAACAGGTAGTTATGATATTAAAGGATAGAATAATTATGATTATTTGTCTAATCTAGGTGGACAGCTTTTATCATTATCAATTGGTTATCAAATTATTGCATTGGCAACTTGTGAATTGATAATTTATTGATGCACAAATCTGGTTAATTATAAGCTTCTAGTATTTTGTTTCTACTGAGTTGGTGGGTGTTGTGATGGCAGACCATGGGGTGGACAGTCACTGTAGGGGCTAGCTAGAGAGTTGCAGATGGTAGGAGCACAAGAAGCCTGCCAGTCCAGCCCGGCTGGAAAGTTGGAGGGCAGAGAGTGGCTGGAGCAGGAAAGGTTGGCAGTTTCTTTTTAATATTTCCCACAACAATAAGTTATCTATGTACTTATTACTTGGAAGATAAATAAGAAAAAAATACTCAAAGAAAATTAAACTTTAATAGCAGGGACATGAGTATAACATATGAGAAAAGTAAACGATGTGAAATGATTGGTACCAAAACAGTTTATGTAAAGGCAACTGAACTTAATTTCACCAAAAGAATTTCAGATTGACTCACAAAATTAAATGCACAAACAAATGATTTAAATACATGTTGCGGGAAATGTTAAAAAATGGCACCATACCACATTATACCCAGCTACTCTCTGCCCTAGTAGTCTTGGTCTCACTGCCTCCATGGCTAGCCCTATGCAGCGACTGATAACATTTCTCTTGCTTCATTCTGTTCACATTCACAGCCATCTGTCTCCTGTGGTCAGAGGTCCCAAATCTCAGTAACCCAGTAAAATCAAAACTCTAGAGGCTTGTAATTTATAAGTCAGATATATACCAGTAAATTCTCACCGCACAAAATGTCCACACAATTTACTCAGAGCTAATTGATATTGATATAAACTGCCCACCTAGATAAAACAAATTGTCCTGTAATTATCCATCCCTATATGAGATATTCATAGCTACCTATGGCTATTTTTATAGCCACCCAGAAGGTGGATCGTTTTTCTCTTCTTCCATCTTCCTCCCTTTTATCTACCTGCCCCGTGTCTCTGTCTCTGAAACTCTTATCTCTGCCTCCCTTTTCCCTGTCCAATAACAGGTTTCTTGTTGTATTAATATTTAAATTAACTGGGGGGAAATTTGGCTACAAAGACATACACAAAGCTATGATAAGGGTACATAAACTACAGAGGTAGTAGATGTAATGATCTTGATGAAGAACAGATGGAAATTATCCCCAAATTTTCCTCCTTAAAAAAGGACACTTTAGGGGCCAAGAAGATGGATGGCTTAGCAGGTCTTTTCACATAGTCCTGGCAGCCAGACTTCAGTCCCTGCAATCTATATGGTGGAAGGGGATATCTGATTTTCTTGTGATCTGCAATGTGGAGTGTACAAGTATAGAGACGTATTATGCATGCAAGTATGTATACATACACATACAAAAATGATTTTAAATAAGAGGAATACTCTTTTGACAAATAGGTAATATTGCTATATATTTAAGTTACTTAAAAACAAGGTAAGCCAGTGGGCATGGTTGCTTATGTCTATACTTCCATAATTCAGGAGACAGAGATAAGCAAATCTCAAAGTTTGAGGCGAGCCTGAGCTACAGAATGAGTTCTAGAACAGACAGAGCTGCACCGAGAAACACTATCTTGAAGAACAGAAACAAAAACAAACAAACAAACAAAAAACAAAAACAAAAACAAAACAAAAGATAAAGTAACAAAAGATAAAGTAACAATGGAGAATAAGTCTTCCTTAAACTTCTTTGAAAGATCATAAATCACTTTGAAAATTATGCTCATAGAATATCTCAGTAGATTCCATATTAAAAGAAACTATATTTTGTAGTAAGAAGAATATGATGCAAAACCCCAGTTTAAAATTTGATTTTTCTTCTAATTTTTATCATGCTTATATATATATATATATATATATATATATATATATATATATATATTGTTTTTTTAATATTTATTACATGTCAGAAACAGTAAATTTTACTTTGATCACAAGTTTTGTTATGAGATACTTTAAATTTGTTGGAATCATTTTGACTTTTCAAGTCTTGTTTTTCACCGTTTGAAAGGCCTACAGAACAGCAATTTGTCTAGAGGTATTTTGTTGTACTTCAGAGGCAAAACACTTCTG